>NC_135988.1:19228608-19528608 GCF_053455715.1 Rhinoraja longicauda
AAGATAAGGACAAGTTGGGCTACCATGAAGGACAAGTTGGGCTACCATGAAGGACAAGGACAAGTTGGGCTACCATGAAGGACAAGGACAAGTTGGGCTACCATGAAGGACAAGGACAAGTTGGGCTACCATGAAGGACAAGGACAAGTTGGGCTACCATGAAGGACAAGGACAAGTTGGGCTACCATGAAGGATAAGGACAAGTTGGGCTACCATGAAGGATAAGGACAAGTTGGGCTACCATGAAGCATGTCTGTGGCTTCAGGAAGCCAGATCGCGAAGAGACGAAAAGGAAAAAGGGAAGGAACAACCTACCAAAAACAAACCATCGACAAACGCGTACCTACAGAAAGGAGACAACGAGGTCTTCTATACATCGCCGCCTCAAAATGTGTCGGCACCCTTGCCGGCGAACCCCGGGATGGCGAGTGCCCCACCTCCCTATTTTCAGGAAGGTGGAGTGGCCTTAGCACCGGGAGAAAGGAGCGAAGCTGGGACCACAACGGCCCGAGTTCACGGACCCATACCAGGTTTACAGAATCCGAGCGTCACCAGGTCAGGAACTCATTTTAAACCATTGGGGCCATGTAAGGAACAAATAACAGAGGGAACGGGGGCCCTAATGAGCCCGCCTCACCCGACCTTTAACAAAGTGGGCGAAGGGGAGAGAAATATCCTGCTAATGATAGCCATGCCTAATCCGGGAGGAGCAGCCCTGCCGGTATATGTATATCGGCCGTGGACACTCAAGGATGTTAAGAAGGCAGTGGAAGGGATAACACACCCCAAAGAGAGTTTCACAAAGTGACAACGGGATTTTGGAAACCTGGTCGTGAGTTATTGGTTAAACAGTGTTGAATATGAGCAAGCCTTGTGAAGTATGTTCGGTTTTGATTGGTAAACACTAAGGGGATAGAAGGGGATTGGAACCCCCATAACGCGGCAGGATCGCATTTCGAATGGGAACCTGATAATAATGTTTACCAACAAAGGAGAATAGCTATGGAAGGGCGTATAAGGGAGCATTACCAAAAAATGGTTGATTATAATAAAATAAGAGAGTGTGTGCAGACAAAGGACGAGGACGTGCGCCACTATTTTGCCAGATTGAGACAAGTATTCGAGGCAAATAGCAGGATAGTGGCGCCCGCCCTGTGGGTGGATGGTGGCGCCCACCCCATGGGTGGATGGCGGACAAATAGCGGGATAGTGGCGCCCCCCCGTGGGTGGATGACGGACAAACAGTGGGATAGTGGTGCCCGCCCCGTGGGTGGATGACGGACAAACAGCGGGATAGTGGCGCCCCCCCGTGGGTGGATGACGGACCATTCGCCCAACAACTACAAATAGAATTATTAAATGGCATGCGGTCAGAAATAAGCTGGTACATTAAGAAGCACATGGCGGGTTACAGAACCGGAGGGTTAAGAGAATTTAAGGACTGGGCAGTGCATGTGGAAGAAAATGCAAAAAGCAGAAAAACCACAACCAAACAAGTTTATCTGGCCGAAGTAATAGAGGGAGAAGAGACAGCCGTTTCAATATTCTACCAACAAGGGTATAAAGGAAGGAGCCGAGGCAGAGGCAGGGGAAGGGGCCGAGGTGGCAGAGCTCCCAAGGGAAATGGCTGCTTCAACTGCGGAAAAATCGGCCATTGGGCCCGAGAATGTCCGCAGCCGAAGCGGGGGACAGAAGACGAGGAAGAACCAGAGAAGCAGAGTACAACCTGACTAGGGGGAAAAAATGGATAAGGGATCCACAGCCGGCACCCTATAAAGAGAGCCAGGAAAACACTTTAAATATCTTGGATCTGGAATGTATCTTGCATGGTCTACAGGACTTTGTGAAACCAACCATTACCCTCTTCGCCAAGGGCAAGAAACTAATTTTCCTGTGTGACAGTGGGGCTTACAAGACTGTTATCACCAAAGACGAGGAACCTCCAGGAGTCAAGTACTCCAAAGATTCCATCACCGTAAAATCGGCCACCGGCCACACCAATGTCGAGTTCTTAACTGAGCCCCTCACCTTTAAGGAACTATTATCCCAAGATCAGTGGCAGGAGCAAGTCCTCATATCAGCGACGTGCCCGTCAACCTGCTGGGACGAGATGTAATGCAAGGACTAAAAATAGGGGTGATGCCGACCGGGTCCGGAATGAGGGCAGTCAGATGGGCACCCGGCAGTGCGGATATATTGGTCCAGGAAGGAGTAGGCGAACCTCACTACTACTACACCATAGATCTGGCACAAAATGGACCAGGAGCAGTGGGGAAAGCATTGGTCAAAGAAGCCAAGGCTAGGGTCCCGGGAGAGGCGATAATACATAGGGCGGAAGACCTACATTGTACAATATGGTTTAAACCTACCACAGGACCGGATAAAAAATACGAGACCAAATTTATGAAGGACCCTAGTTCTGCCATGACACTGACCAACCCCTCTCTATTGGGACAATAAGGGAGACTGCGCTGTCGCAGTCAATTTGGATAAGAAGGATGACGAGCTCTTCAGGGAATACCCGTCCAGACCCCACGTCTCCCTGTCCAAGAAACAGGGGGGCAGGTGGCGACACTTATGGGAATTGGTGGCCAAGGGAGAAGCGGAGCAAAAGTGGGAACGACTCAATGATAGAGGCCAGGTGTTCAAAGGAAGGGATACCGGTATTTATACTAGAACCCTGAACTGGAGGACAGGGGGATCGAAGGAGGTCCATTTGGCCGCGGGGAGAGAAAGATTGATCCTTAATCTCACTGAGGATGAGGAGGAGATTTTAAAAGACCTGCCAGCCGGATTGTGGTCGGCAGGACCGTCGGATGTGGGACTAATCAGGGGAATTGAACCAGTAAAGGTCACCCCCCGATCATCATACCGCCCCTACCAGAGACAATACCCCCTCCGAAAGGAGGCTATCGAGTGGATCAGACCCATATTCGAAGCCTTGAGAGAGAAAGGCGTCCTGATTCCGTGCAAGGAATCCCCGTGTAATACCCCCATGTTCCCAGTACGAAAGGCCGCCCCCTCCAATACATGGAGGATGGTGCAGGACTTGCAAGCAGTCAACAAGGCAGTAATACCGAGAGCTCCATGCGTCCCAGATCCTAGCACCCTGCTAAACGACATACATCCCAATCACCAGTTCTTCACCGTCATCGACCTGGCTAACGCCTTCTTCTCCATTCCGGTACACCCAGAATGCCAGTACTGGTTCGCATTTACATTTGACAGAAAAAGATGGATATACACCAGACTGCCACAAGGGTACACCGAAAGTCCCACCATATTCTCCATGGCCATGAGCTCTAACCTTGAGAGGTTCGACCCCCCTCACAATAGCACAATCCTGCTTTACGTGGACATCTTGGTCTGTTCCCCCACTCGTGACGAATGTATAGAAGACACTCTAAGTCTTCTACAGTTCCTGTCGGAAAATGGACACAAAGTGAGCAAAAGGAAACTGCAAATTTGCAAGGAAAAGGTCAAGTACCTGGGCCATAACATATCCCAGGAAGGACGGGAACTGGATGGACAACGTAAGTCAGGGATCTTGGCCGCCCCAAGGCCAAATACAAAAAAAGAAATGATGCAGTTCTTGGGTATGGCCAACTATTGCCGCCAGTGGATCGCAAGTTATGACAGCTCCACTGCTGCAACTGATATATGACCAACCTATGGCTGCAAGGGAAAGAATTGAGTGGACCGAAGAGGGAGAACAGGCATTTAAAAGGGTCAAGCAGGCGCTAGTCTCCTCAACCGTTTTGGCACTGCCAAATTCAGAGAAACCATTCGTCCAGATGGTGGACAGTAAGAACGGATATATGACATCGGTCTTGCTACAAGAACACGGGGGAAAGATGAGGCCAGTGGCATACTATTCTACGAAACTGGACCAGGTGGCGCAAGCACTGCCAACTTGCCTGCAGGCAGTTATTGCGGCGTCCCTCGCGGTGCAAGCCTCCGCCACCATACTATTGTACAGGACCTTAACACTGCGGGTCCCACACGCGGTCGCAATACTGTTGTTACAACAAAAAATCTCATATCTTTCACCGGCAAGACACCTTTCTTGCATGGCAGTACTGCTATCACAACCTAACCTGACAATCGAGCCATGTACTATGCTGAATCCGGCCACCCTGCTGCCAACCGAAGCGGACGGAGAACCACACAGCTGTTTGGAAGAAACGGACAAACTGGTCATGCCACGTCCTGACCTGAAAGACGTGGCACTGAAGGATCCGGACCTAACTCTGTATATTGACGGGTCATGCAAAAAAAATCCTTGGAGGTAGAAACGGGATACGCAGACGAAAATGCCTGGCTGGAATGGATGAGGTACACGGCAAAAACATTGGGACAAAGTGATTGCTATGCCTGTGCGTCGGCCAAACCACAACTCATCCCCACCCCATTCCCCCTGAATTTTAGCAACTCGCCAGGAGGGGTCACATGCATGCTGTCCCTGTTCACGGGGAAGGAAGCACCAACAAATAAAAACTGCTCAGACCTACATTACCTGTTCCCGGCAGTACTGAAAGACATGGTCCCACCACCATTCACCATCCCGACAGGGGGAGGATTTAATTGCTTCTCTAGGTGGAGTAAAGAAGGAAAGGAATTGGGCAACGTGGGGAACTGTGTAGCTACGGTAGAGGTTTCCGGAGTCGGACCAACTACGGGCCCAAGTCCTCTGCTGGGATTAGACGTCACTCTTCTGACCCGACAAGAAGTTGGGAGAGCAGATGCATGGTGGTACTGTGGAGGTAGAGTATTAAGAGCAAAGTTACCCAAGGACTGGAAGGGGACGTGCACAATGACCCAGCTGATAATGCCCTTCACCCTAGTAACCCTAAGGAGGGGCAAGGGGAGAGAAGACCCGGGAAGGATGGAATCAGGAAAAAGAGTAAAGCGGGAATTAATTAAGGGATCATTCGACGCACACATCTACATTGATGAAATCGGGATCCCTAGGGGGTCCCAAATGAGTTCAAGGCCCGAAATCAGATAGCCGCTGGGTTTGAGTCAGTCTTTTTCTGGTGGTCAACCACTAATACGAATGTAGACTGGATCAACTATCTGTATTACAATCAACAGCGGTTCATTAACTATACAAGAGACGCCATAAAAGGCATAGCCGAACAATTGGATCAAACTAGCCTAATGGCCTGGCAAAATCGGATGGCCTTAGACATGTTATTAGCAGATAGAGGAGGCGTGTGCGTCATGTTTGGCTCATCATGCTGCACCTTCATTCCAAATAATACTGCCCCGGACGGCTCAGTGTCCAGGGCTTTGGCTGGGTTAACATCGCTGGCGGAGGAGCTGGGCGAAAACTCCGGGGTAGACACTTCATGGACAAGGTTCCTTGAGAACTGGTTCGGGAAATGGAAAAATATTGTCATTTCTGCACTAACATCCTTCATAGTGATTACAGGAATGTTAGCCGGATTAGGATGCTGTATAATTCCCTGTGTTCGAGGGTTGTCTCAAAGACTAATAGAAACAGCCCTTACCAAGAAAATGCAGATGATGTACGAGTTGGTTCCTCAGAAAGGGATTGAGGAAGAAGAAGTGGACATTGACCTAAGGGATACCTTCATGGCCTGAACGGACCCCCGCGGATGAACAGATTGCATAAAGTCAAAAGAAAGTGCAATGTTGTGATAGAACCGGGGAGGCGTTCGGGACGGGGGAATTTTTAGAAATTGTTAATAAATTGTTGGATAATTGTATAAACAGGAGGAAAATTATATATATATTTAAAAAATTCATTCCTATAGTTATCGGGGACTGTACCTTTAAGAATAATGTATGGACAAGCAGATGCTTGTTCGTAGACTTTGCTCACTTCTATTAGGTGCTAACTGTAGTTTTGTATTTTGCATACCCCAAAACGTTAGAGACTCCTCCACACTCACCACATTCAAAACATCGCTGAAGTCTCACCTGTTCAGTACTGCCTTCAACCACTGAAGGTCACCTCACCTTCTGTCTCCTTTCTCTGTTCGTTTATTTCATCATATCATATCATATACATACAGCCGGAAACAGGCCTTTTCGGCCCTCCAAGTCCGTGCCGCCCAGTGATCCCCGTACATTAACACTATCCTACACCCACTAGGGACAATTTTTACATTTACCCAGCCAATTAACCTACATACCTGTACGTCTTTGGAGTGTGGGAGGAAACCGAAGATCTCGGAGAAAACCCACGCAGGTCACGGGGAGAACGTACAAACTCCTTACAGTGCAGCACCCGTAGTCAGGATCGAACCTGAGTCTCCGGCGCTGCATTCGCTGTAAAGCAGCAACTCTACCGCTGCGCTACCGTGCCGCCCTTTTTTTATTTACTTATTTATCTATTTATTAATTTCCCTATGTTCTCTAAATCTCTGTAAAGCGTCTTTGAGTATATGAAAAGCGCTATATAAATAAAATACATTATTATTATTATTATCAGATTGATTAAGTTGTACTTTGCACACCTGCATGATGATTAAGTTGTGTTGCATACTTGCATGATGGGATTAAGTTGTGTTCAATACATCTTTGTTTACTCCATGGTATAAAGAAATGAGGGGGGCACTGCTGCGTTAGAGAGACTTGTTCAGACTCCTGTACTCTGTGCAATCCTCTCTCATATATTAAACATTCAGTTGGATCTAAATTGCTGTGACTGTCGTTTGTTGGGAAAATATTTCTAACACCTTGCCAAAGAAAAAGCAGGCATGCATTTATGCAATAATCTTGCATCACTACAGAATCTCTGTAAATACTTTATAAATAATGAAATAAAGTAAGCAGTTCCTGAATTTATGCTCATAATTTACTGTTGAAATGAAGCAATCAATTTGTGCACATGAAGCTTTTCACAAATAATAATAATAATAATAATACATTTTATTTATATAGCGCTTTTCATATACTCAAAGACGCTTTACAGAGATTTTGAGAACATAGGGAAATTAATAAATAGATAAATAAGTAAATAAATAAATGAACAGAGAAAGGAGACAGTAGGTGAGGTGACCTTCAGTGGTTGAAGGCAGTGCTGAACAGGTGAGACTTCAGCGATGTTTTGAATGTGGTGAGTGTGGGGGAGTCTCTAACGGTTTGGGGTAGTGAGTTCCATAGGGTGGGAGCAGCGATGGAGAAAGCCCTGTCCCCCCAGGATCTGAATTTAGTCCGGATGTGGGGGGATAGATTGGCAGCGGCAGAGCGGAGGGTGCAGGTGGGAGTGTGCCTGTGGAGGAGGTCGGTCAGGTAGGATGGGGCCAGGTTATGGAGGGCTTTGTAGGTTATGAGGAGGATTTTGTACTGGATTCTCTGGGGGATGGGGAGCCAGTGGAGTTTATAAAGGACGGGGGTGATATGGTCACGGATCGAGGTGTGTGTGAGTAGACGGGCAGCGGAGTTTTGAATGTATTGAAGTTTATTGATGATTTTTGAGGGTGCGCCATAGAGGAGGCTGTTGCAGTAGTCCAGACGGGAGGTGATGAAGGCGTGGATGAGGGTTTCTGCAGCTGTGGAGGAGAGGGATGGACGGAGACGGGCAATGTTTTTGAGGTGGAAGAAGGCTGTCTTTGTGATGTGTTTGATGTGTTTGTCGAAGGAGAGGGTTTGATCAAGGATGATTCCAAGATTCCGGATGTGAGGTGAGGTGGATACTGGGAGACCATCAATGTTGAGGATGAAGTTTTGGGTGGATTTGGTGAGCATTTTTGGACCAATGATGATGATAGTTAATCACGTGTTCTGCCAACTGTTTTATGATGTTCATTGAAGGACATACTTAGGCCAGAATACTGAGAATTCCTCTGCTCTTTCTGCCAAGTTATCATTTGTACCAATTGCCAGAAGGAAAATAAATCCTTTGTAGAATTTTTCATATGAGAGAAATATGGTGTTACATTTTGGTAGAAAAAATAGGAAGCGGCAATGTAAACTAGAGGTAATATTCTAAAAGGGGTGTAAGAACAGGGAGACATGTGCACAGTTCCCCATGAGACAGGGCAGGCCGTGACAGTGGTTTCAAAACAAAAGCATGTTGGATCATAAGCAGTCAGTGGACCCACAGCACATGAGCAAGGAAGTCACCACGAACCTTTATAAAATACTTGCTCAAGGATAGATTGAGGATTGTCTTGCTTTTCCATGCGTTGTGTTGAGCCCTCTACATTATTGGCCTGGTGGTCTGCACTCTATACTTGCTGTTCTGTGCTCTCTGCTGTGTGATAAATGGTTCCTGTTCTGAACTTTACTCTCAGCTCTTTACTGTTCTGGTCTTGAATCTCCCCATTGAGCATCGGCTTTCCTGCATTCTGTGCAGTGCTTGCTGCAGTGCATTTAATGCTTATTGCTCTGCACCACGTGCCTTCTTTTCTCCATTCTCAGCTTTCTTGCAGTTCTACCTGTTATTCCTGGTTGGCACTGTGTGTCTGTGTTCTGTTATTCCCTGGTTCGCTCTGTGTGTCTGTGTTCTGTGTTATTCCCTGGTTGGCACTGTGTGTCTGTGTTCTGTGTTATTCCCTGGTTGGCACTGTGTGTCTGTGTTCTGTTATTCCCTGGTTCGCTCTGTGTGTCTGTGTTCTGTGTTATTCCCTAGTTGGCACTGTGTGTTTGTGTTCTGTGTTATTCCCTGGTTCGCTCTGTGTGTCTGTGTTCTGTGTTATTCCCTGGTTGGCACTGTGTGTCTGTGTTCTGTGTTATTCCCTGGTTGGCACTGTGTGTCTGTGTTCTGTTATTCCCTGGTTGGCTCTGTGTGTCTGTGTTCTGTGTTATTCCCTGGTTGGCACTGTGTGTCTGTGTTCTGTGTTATTCCCTGGTTCGCTCTGTGTGTTTGTGTTCTGTGTTATTCCCTGGTTGGCTCTGTGTGTTTGTGTTCTGTGTTATTCCCTGGTTCGCTCTGTGTGTTTGTGTTCTGTGTTATTCCCTGGTTCGCTCTGTGTGTCTGTGTTCTGTGTTATTCCCTGGTTGGCACTGTGTGTTTGTGTTCTGTGTTATTCCCTGGTTCGCTCTGTGTGTTTGTGTTCTGTGTTATTCCCTGGTTGGCTCTGTGTGTTTGTGTTCTGTGTTATTCCTGGTTGGCACTGTGTGTTTGTGTTCTGTGTTATTCCCTGGTTGGCACTGTGTGTCTGTGTTCTGTTATTCCCTGGTTGGCACTGTGTGTCTGTGTTCTGTGTTATTCCCTGGTTCGCTCTGTGTGTCTGTGTTCTGTGTTATTCCCTGGTTGGCTCTGTGTGTCTGTGTTCTGTGTTATTCCCTGGTTGGCTCTGTGTGTCTGTGTTCTGTGTTATTCCCTGGTTGGCTCTGTGTGTCTGTGTTCTGTGTTATTCCCTGGTTCGCTCTGTGTGTTTGTGTTATGTGTTATTCCCTGGTTGGCTCTGTGTGTCTGTGTTCTATGTGTTATTCCCTGGTTCACTCTGCGTGTCTGTGTTGTGTTATTCCTGGTTGGCACTGAGTGTTTGTGCTGTGCTTGTGTCTGCAGTCTGTGCTTGCTACTCTGCACCATGTGCTTTTTGTACTTCAGTCAGTTGTTCTCTGGTTTTCTGCCACATTAACTACTTTGTGTTTAAGACTCACTGGTTGGCGGTGAGCACTTGCTGTTTGACACCATACATTTCAGTAGCATCCCCGCCATTCTCTATGCAATCCACTGCCCTCTTGCCACAAGCTGCCCTCTGACATACATGAAACTGCTCCAGGTGCAATCTGCTTCACCATTGAGCAACAGCCTGGTGAGTAACAATGATTTTCTAGATGTCACATTCCACATTGGTCATTCTGTGCAAAATGCTTATGCTGATTATTAAAGTACATGGGCCTATCAAAGTTACATGGGCTCGTTACAAACAATGTGTTCAGCTACTACTGTGACGGATCTTATGATTAGCCTGTTGTCTCTTGTCACGCTCCTGCAATTAAACAGATTGATTTCATCACCAGAGAATGCTTGGGCAGATCGCCAAAGCCAGCCACATAAGATGATATGAGCTACATGTGACGTATTTCCAGAGGATGTGGAGAGAACAGGATATTAAAACAACATGACAATAAATGTGGAAAACCCTTCCATTGAGCAATATAATGACAATAATTAACCTCTTGTTAAACAGCTGTTGTGTAGTGTTACTCTCAATTCTTCTGAAGTTGGTGAATATTGTTGACTACAATTTTATCAGTCTATCTTAACAATAAAAGCTGGTAAATCTTGCCATGAGTGAGCTGGTTAAAAATGATTGTAATCACCCAAGTAGTTTACTAATATCCCGTGGAATTAGAATGTACCAGGCCGAGCCCAGCAGCTGGCATGAGACTCTGACCCCGTATCAACGAGGTTGATCCAGCACTCTCGAGGCAATAATTACTTCTACTCCAGTACACCCATCTTCCAGGAACAAATCAAACTCAAATGGCGGGCAGTGGAACAGTGGTGTATGTCAGTCTGGAGAGGTCACCGTCAGAGCCCGGCTGATCCACAGCTGATGTACACAGAGGAAGGGGAACACGTTTGTTTTTGATTGAAAGATCCAGCATGGAAATTCGTCCATTGGCCTATCGAGGCAACGCTGGCAATTGATCGCCCGTTCACACTAGTTCTGTGTTATTCCACTTTCTCATCTACTCCCTACACACCAATGACAATTTTACAGCGGCCAATTAACCTACAAACCTGCACATCTTTGGGATGTGGGAGGAAACCATAGCACAGGGAGGAAAAATACGCAGTCACAGGGAGAAGGTGCAAACTGCACACAGACAACACCTAAGGTCAGGGTCAAACACAGGTCTCTGACGCTGTGAGGCAGTGACTCTACCCACTGCCTCACTGTAATGCCCCCATGTTGCAGCATTTGATTTTGAAGCTTTTGCTCTTTGTGTTCCATCTGGGGGGATGAAGTTATTCAGTGAGCCAACAGATGATATAAAATACCAGCGGACTCTATTCGGACTCTATTCCTTGGAGCACAGGCGGATGAGGGGTGTCCTTAAAGAGGTGTACAAAATCATAAGTGGAATAGATCGGGTAAATGCAGTCTCTTGGCCGGTTTTAAGCCTAAGAAACTGGCGGAGCATGACTATAGTTCTAGGTCTTTGTCATAAAAT
The DNA here is from genome assembly GCF_053455715.1 of Rhinoraja longicauda. Taxonomy (NCBI): domain Eukaryota; kingdom Metazoa; phylum Chordata; class Chondrichthyes; order Rajiformes; family Arhynchobatidae; genus Rhinoraja; species Rhinoraja longicauda. The sequence goes on from NC_135988.1 coordinate 19,239,715, forward strand.
GTAAGCTGTGGATGTTATTTATGCAACCAAAACCACCCTGTAATTTTCCTATTTCCGAGTTCAGTTTCACTGTACATGAGCTGTTCCAACTCGACACATCATTCCAACTATACAATAAAGATGTCAATAAAGATTACACATCTCAGTCCAATAATCTCTTGTCCTAATTGCAATGTTGTAACTCGTAGGAGTTTTAAATTGTTGTCACAGCTTGCCTTCGTATGTTTTCATTTACTTCATCTTAATTCTGAGATTGAGTTTTCTTACAGAAAGCTCAATGGAATCCATATTCTCTACTATCAGTTTAATGGGAAGGAAAGTTTCTGCCCAATATATTCAGGTACAAAATCCGTCTGTTTGATCTACTTAATTATTAAAGAAGATCAATTGTTAATCGGGGATGGTACGGCAACAGTCTACTGGACTGTTTGTAAGAAACGAATCTCACTGCGCATCACACATGTGACAATAAAGCACATTGAACCATTGAATACGGCAGATGAGCTAAGGGTAGACAAATGGAAGTACAATATCTGAACGATTACTAAAGTGCTGTCTTAAATGGGAGCAGGAATGGAAGCTTCTTCTTCTTGCGTTTGAGGCAGCAGGAGTTATGAGATGCCCTCCAGGCGCTGTAGCCAGTGCAATGTGCTGTTGTTGAGGGCCGTGAGGTCTACCTCTCCACCAGGGAGGCAGAGGACATTGCAGTCGGACATGCCGTGCTGCGCTGTTTGCTGGTCTGCTCCACACATGCAGGCTGCTGATGAACGCAATCCCCAACGATGCATGTTAGCATTGGGGCTCATGTTTTCGACCTCCCCGTGGTGAGCCCTGTCAACTGGCCTCAGTCAGGCGAATGACAACAAACAGCAGAAGCAGAATGGCAGCTAAATGCGCTTGGTTAAGGGTTTTTAGATAAGGCAGAGGATGTAGAAGAGTCCACACCTTAAACAACGGATACAGTAGATGAGGTTGGAGGAGGTGCAAGTGAACCTCTGCCTAACCTGAAAGGACTATCAGGTTCCCTGAACAGAGTCGAGGGAGGAGGTACAGCGACAGGTGTTGCATCTTCTGCGGTTGCAGAGGAAGGTACCTGGGAAGGGGGTGGTTTGGGTGGGAAGGGATGAGTTAACCAGGGAGTTGCGGAGGGAATGGTCTCTGCGGAAGGCGGAAAGGGGTGGAGATGGTAAAATGTGGCTAGTGGTGGGATCCCTTTGGAGGTGGCAGAAATGTTGGAGGATTATGTGTTGTATGCAACAGCTGATGGGGTGGAAGGTGAGGACTAGGGGGACTCTGTCTCTGTTGCGACTAGGGGGAGGGGGAGCAAGGGCGGAGCTGCGGGGTACCGAGGAGACAAGAGTGAGGTCCTCATCTATGAAACTTTTAAACTTAATGCCTTTGAGTCTGAAGGACATATGAAATCCAGTGTTAATTTGCTATTTTCTGCTGCCATTTATATGGTAGTTTGAGTTTTCATCGTTGCTTTAACTGAAGTTGTTTTGCCATTCTACTGCTATCTTCTCTGTCTTTGGTTGGTGCTTTAACGTTGCTTCAATGACTTCTTGTGCTTTAAATGTTATATTGTCTGAATTTTCTTCCTCCATCATTAATCTGAATCCTTGAAACCTGCTATGATACCATTACATACCTGAAACAATCATTTAAATCCCTGCCCACCATTTGCAACTCTTATTTGGATCCTTCTGGGCTTGAGCCTCAGTCTACATTTTCATGGTGCCACTTTTTTTCACTATAGCCCTGTGGTCGCCTCAGCTCATTGGTTGCTGAAACTTTAATCCATGTCTTTGTTTCCTCTAGACTTGATTATCCTAATGTCCTCCTGGCAAGCCTCTCCAGTTCTATCCTTCAACAACCTGACCTATCCAGATCACTCTTGTTTCTGTTCACCATCATCGCCTCTGCTCACAGTTACGGCCTGCATGAGCTGCAGTTGAACTATTTAAAAATCTTTGTGCTTGATTCCAAATCCCTCTTTGGCCTAACCCGACCGTATCTCTCTAATATCTTCCAGGCTTACAACTCTGTAAGTTGCCTTCACTTCCCCAGTTCTAGCAAACTGTCTGCCACTAAACTAATTGGTTCACCGCTGCCAGTCTGCCCAAGACAGAACTGCGGAATTTCCCGCCTGAACCACAACACCTCACTTTCCTCCTGTAATTCCTCCTTGATAAAAATTTTAATCAACTGCTCATATAAGAACTTAAGAAGCTCTATGTTTAGCTTTGTTCACTAACACACCTGCAAAGCATCTTAGAATATATTACTGCGTTAAAAATCCTTTAAAATGAAATCAGAAGGTGCTGGGAATGTTCAGCAGACCATACAACCGCTGGGGAGGGATACAAAATTAATATTTCAGATCTAAACTGTTAACTGTTTCTCTCTCCACAAAACACGACCCGGCCCATGTTTTTCCAGTATTTTATGTTTCATTTTAAATGTCTAGATTTCCCATAAGTTAAATACATTATTTTTGTTGTGCAATTTATGACATGCCTCTATTTGGAGTGAATCAATTTTTTACAATAAAAAACAAAAGTGGCGTTGGAAGTAGTGTCTTGATTTAAAGTCATGTTTTGGGCAGAAAATGCGGATGTGAGAGGCAAACCTCATTTCCTCTTGAAGCTTTGCAGTGGACTTCACGTGGGTTTCACTTCCTTTTGATTTGTTTGTCAAAGGAGGTTACCAGCTCAAACCTACCATCAAAAACAAGTGATTAATCCGTCAGCAAGCTGCTTGTTTGTACCATTTGACCTGTGTTATAAAATCCCTTTGTGTCCTCATCTCTAGACATCAAATCCCCTTCCTAACAAGAACCGTTTCGAAACTACTGGAATTACCCAGCTTCTTAAAATGCCGATTTTATACCCGACAAAATGGGAGCTGGAGGCTTGCATTCAGTCCCACCATGGCTGACCTGCCCCAGCCTGCTCTGTTCCAGTTGCACATCATCACCAATCCATAATATTTCAAAAATACAACTATGTGCCGTCTTTTGATACCTCCACAAGTCAACCTTCAATATGTTTGAAAACTTAATGTCATACCCAATGTTCAATTGAATTCTAACTCACTTCCATTTCATTATGCAAAACACACTCAAATCTCATATAATGGCTGCTATAACTGACATCCATTTGGCAGCTGGCTACACCATGTAGGTGAAGTTGGACACATAAGCATCATGTGAGCTCTGAAATGGTCAGTATAGTAGCATGAGTCACCCAGATATCATGTTGATGAGGCTATTAGCCAACCATTAAACTAGCCATTCATTCTATAAGCTCAAGGGAAGTATGCAGAGAAGATAGATCATGATATGATTTTACACCATTTAGCACAACTTCAGTGTTCAGTAACCACTAAGATTCTTCTCCAGCGCCCTGCCTGGGCTGATTGAAGAACTCATCAATACATGACTCCAGAAGGCACAAGGAACTGCAGATGCTGATTTGCAAACAAAAAAACCCACAATGCTGGAGTAACTCAGGTCAGACGTCAAAGGAATCTATAGGAAGTGCTGTCTCTAAAAGGCAGCCAGCTTCATCAAAGACCCACACCACCCTGGCCATGCTTTCATTTCACCCTTGCCATCAGGAAGAAGGTACAGGATCCAGAAAATTGTAACTGAAGTCCATGACAAATAAAGCTCTGTTGAACTGTTGAACTGTGTGTTGACCAACAGCTTCTTTCGTACAACCATCAGCTGACTGAATACTGCAAATTCCAAAAAACTCCAAACTATCTTGGTTACACTAGGTAGTTTTGCACTATTGTTTTGCACTATATTGGATTTTTTATTTATTGAACTTGTTTTTTTGTTTGTTATCTCCTAGGTACTTGGAACCTAGAACCAGAGGATATAGGTTTTGTGTGAGGGGGGAAATCTAATGGGTGGTGGGCATATGGAACAAGCTGCTGGTGGAGGTAGTTGAGGCAGGTACTTTCGCAATGTTTAAGAAACATTTAGATAGGATAGGGTAGGTTTAGAGGAATATGGGCCAAAAGTAGGCAGATGAGACTAGTTTAGATGGGGCATGTTGGTTGGCGTGGGCAAGTTGGGCCAAAGGGCCTGTTTCCACGCTTTATGACTCTGTGACTCTACTGTGCTTACAAACTTGTTGTGCTGCTGCAAGTAAGAATTTCAATGTTTCATTTCACCGTCGCGGCACGGTGCGCAGCGGTAGAGTTGCTGCCTTATAGCGCTTGCAGCGCCGGAGACCCGGGTTTGATCCCGACCACGGGTGCTGTCTGTACAGAATTCTCCTCGTGACCCACGTGGATTTTCTCTGAGATCTTCGGCTTCCTCCCATACTCCAAAGACGTACAGGTATGTAGGTTAATTGGCTTGGTAAATGTAAAAATTGTCCCTAGTGTGTGCAGGATAGTGTTTATATGCGAGGATCGCTGGTCAGTGCGGACCCGGTAGGCCGAAGGGTTTCCTCGCTGTATCTCTAAACTAAATTTCTGGACGCATGACAATAAAACACTTTTGACTCTTTCTTGAAGAATTGGATAGGTGTGGGTGGATGGGCAGCATCTACAGAAAGAGAAACAGAATTAATGTTTTAATTTTAAATCTGCCTGAACATCTGAGTGTTTCCAGCATTTTCAACTTTTATTTTCATTTGTCCAGAATCTCTTTTTCTAAAAGGTTTGATTGTCACAAGATTGAAGAAGTGGTGCAGAAAAGAGCACTTCCTTTGCTATGCCACACGACACCAATGCTGGAACATTGAGGAACTGCAACATTCAAGTGGGTTCCATTTCTACCAGATTCCTAGCAGGGTGGTCATAAGATCTTTCAATAAATGCTGCCTGACCTACTGACTTCTTCCAGCACTTCCTGTTCTTTATTTCAGATTTTCATCTGCAGTTTTTCTTGATTTTCAAGTTAAATAACAGTTCTCAATCAAGGAAAAGGGACGGAATATAACAATATTGAAAAATGATGCTTTAGGGATTACAGGCAAAGAAAATACATTACAAATAGTCACAAAATCAAGAGACACATAAGGATTCTGTGAACATACATTAGTGGGGTATCGGTTTTAGTGTATAGTTAAGCCAATAGCTTCTCATAAATCAGAAGAGTTGGGGTTGAGATGAAAGAGCATTGTTAGAGGAAGGGTTACACGTGGGAATGGCACCGTCAGTGATTTCAGTCACACTATTGGCACAGCATCAGCAACATAAAATGTGTGATGGCCAACACCATATCCTCCATCAAGTCTCGGGCACAGAGACACACTGCCATCCAGATTTATGTGACTTAATTAAATACAAAAACCATGTTTGTGCAACATTTTGGCATGGGAGAAAAGATGCCAAAGTGTACAAAATATTATGTAAATGTGCAATTTGCAACAGTGTTCAATACACACAGGTGTGGTGAATATTATTACAAGTTCTCTTTGCACGGGATCATTAATACGTGAATGGCGGTGGATTGTGATGAAATAACAGTGCCTGAGGCAAAGGTTTCATTTGGTAGGATATGTTGTTTTTTATTCCCTCACGGAATGTGGGACGTCATTGACATATCCTGTCTTCATTGCAATCTCTTCCTGAACTGCTGCAATTCTGGCAGGTGATAAGTATGTTTCTAGCCTACTGTTGATGAGAGAATATCTCCATGTCAAGAGGATGTCTGACTTGGAAGGCACTTGCAGGCCAATCCTTATCCCATATGCCTCCTGGTTAAGCTTGGCTTAGATAAAAGGTATAATATTTAGCACAAGATAAAGTCCAGTAAAGGTAGTTTGAAGGTCTCCAATGAGGTAGATGGGAGGTCAGGACCGCTCTCCAGTTGGTGAGAGGATGGTTCAGTTGCCTGATAACAGCTGGGAAGAAACTGTCCCTGAATCCGGAGGTATGCGTTTTCAAACTTCTGTACCTCTTTCCTGATGGGAGTGGGGAAGAGGAAGTGACTGGGGTGAGACTGCTCATTGATTATGCTGCCGGCCTTCCCGCGACAACATGAAGTGTAAATGGAGTCAATGGAAAGGAGGTTGGTTTGCGTGATGGACTGGGTTGTGTCTTAAGAAAACACAAGGTGTTTTTATTCTAGGTGGTAGAGGTAGTGAATTTGGGATGTGTTACTGAACGGGCCTTGGTGACTGATCCTAACAAATGTGATGAAATAATTATCCAAATAATGCAGCCCCAATGAGCCACTATGAACGGGAGTGACATGGCAGTCATGAGGCTTTTAGGTATCTTTGATATTGTTCAGTCACATTCATTCGTAAGATGGGAAAGTTCCAAGTGATTTACATTTTAGTGATGGAAGAAAGTCTTTGGGCTGTCAGTAGATGAGTCACATCATAACATTCTCAAAGTCTGTCCCTAGTGTGTGCAGGATAGTGTTAATGTGCGGGGATCGTTTTTCGGATCGGACTCGGGGGGGCGAAGGGCCTGTTCCCGCGCTGTATCTCTAAAATAAATTAAACAAAAAAGATGCTGCCTGACCCAGTGAATTAATCCAACACTTTGTGTCCTTTTTAGAAGTCACCTTCGTTGATTTTGGTGAGTAGCAGAGATGGAACATAATGATTTAACAAAATCTGGATATTAGAGAGAAGTGTAAAGAAGAACCACAGAAATATTAATAAAATAAGAAACGAGAGAAAAATTATAAGCACGGGGAAAGAATCATTTGTGGAAATATGAAAGCATAGTCTGAAGGTTCTGTAACCATGGGGGCATGGGACCATTCTAATGATACAAACTGCTCTCAAGTATCTCCCAATGAGTTTGCACTCTGTAGCAGATGCCTGAAGAACCGATTTGTATGCTTTTACTGAACTTTGGCAGACTACGTCTGATGGCCAGTATTTAAATTCCAACCTTAATCTGATATCTGTAACGTGGAATCTTTTGCATTCTTCATCATTTTAACCGATATGAATCCCCCTGAAAAGATATAGTGTGGGGGGTGGAGTTGGTAAAAAATGATCAATACTTCTTATTTCAACTCCAGGTCAACATAAATCATTTATGATTGAGAGTATCATAGTATCAGTAATGGGACTTTACCACCTTTTCTGACAAGACTTTAGCTTCATGAAACAAGTTCATGCAGTTTGCTAATTCAGCATGCTTTACCAACCGGTTGAACAAGGGAAAACACAGGCATTGTTAGCTAATTATAATTAGTTCAGCAAATAGTACAGAAGGCATCCCAGAAACAAATAAATAAAAATGTTTGTTAAACCTGTAAAGAGCAGGGCATAGTGCATGGTAAATCAGTATACAATAATGAGAAGGGTATTAGTGAAATAAAATCACTATCGTTTTGTTTCTGTCTGTTTTCCTCAGTGATCTGCAGTCATTGAACATAATGATCGAGCAACTCTAGATGAATGAAAGGAAAAGTGTGGAGAGTCAAGAACCACAGAAAATTAGAACAAGGAACAAACACCCAAGACAAGTTACAAGCAAATGTGTGTGGTTATACACTGGCATAACGTGAAAGGGCTATAATCTGACAGTACTTCATCTCATCAAATTACTTTGGATTTGAAATGGAATTTGTAATGAACAGTTTGACCAAAAATTTCCAAAGTGCTCAACCGCTTCCTTGTTTCAAAGTTTGCTCTAGTTTCAGTTCTTAATTCACATGACTCTTGGAAGTAACGAAGTAACGAACCCTAACCCTAATCTCTACCTACCTCGACTCCATCCTATCCCCCCTGGTCAAATCCCTCCCCACCTACGTCCAAGACACCTCACACGCTCTCCATCTCCTGGATAACTTCCGGTTCCCAGGCCCCCACTCCCTCATTTTCACCATGGATGTCCAGTCACTCTACACTTCCATCCCCCACAAGGATGGTCTCGAAGCCCTCCGTTTCTTCCTCGACCGTAGAACCAGCCAATCCCCATCGACCAACACTCTCCTCCGCCTAGCAGAGCTGGTTCTTACCCTCAACAACTTCTCCTTTGACTCCTCCCACTTCCTCCAAACCAGAGGCGTAGCTATGGGCACTCGCATGGGCCCTAGCTACGCCTGCCTCTTTGTCGGGTACGTCGAACAATCCCTGTTCCAGACGTACACTGGCCCCATCCCCGAACTCTACCTCCGCTACATCGACGACTGCATTGGTGCTACCTCTTGCACCCATGCAGAACTCACTGACTTTATACACTTCACCTCCAATTTCCATCCTGCCCTTAAATATACCTGGACTATCTCTGACATCTCCCTCCCGTTTCTGGACCTCACCATCTCCATCACAGGAGAAAAATTAGTGACGGACATTTATTACAAGCCCACCGACTCGCACAGCTATCTGGACTACACTTCTTCCCACCCGGTCCCCTGCAAAAAGTCTATCCCCTACTCCCAATTCCTCCGTCTACGCCGCATCTGTGCCCGGGATGAGGTGTTTCAGACTAGGGCTTCCGAGATGTCCTCGTTTTTCAGAAAACGGGGCTTCCCCTCCTCCATTATAGATGAGGCTCTCACTAGGGTCTCTTCTACATCCCGCAGCTCCGCTCTTGCTCCCCATCCCCCCACTCGCAACAAGGACAGGATCCCCCTCGTTCTCACCTTCCACCCCACCAGCCAGCGGATCCAACATATCATCCACCAACATTTCCGTCACCTACAACAGGACCCCACCACTGGCCATATCTTCCCATCCCCTCCCCTCTCTGCATTCCGCAGAGACCGTTCCCTCCGCAACTCCCTGGTCCACTCGTCCCTTCCTACCCAAACCACCCTAACCCCGGGCACTTTCCCTTGCAACCGCACGAGATGCAACACCTGTCCCTTTACCTCCCCCCTCAACTCCATCAAAGGACCCAAACATTCTTTCCAGGTGAGACAGAGGTTCACCTGCACCTCCTCCAACCTCATCTATTGCATCCGCTGCTCTAGATGTCAACTCATCTATATCGGCGAAACCAAGCGCAGGCTCGGCGATCGCTTCGCTGAACACCTACGCTCGGTCCGCATTAACGCCACTGATCTCCCGGTGGCCCAGCACTTCAACTCCCCCTCCCATTCCCAGTCTGACCTCTCTGTCATGGGCCTCCTCCAGTGCCATAGTGAGGCCCGCCGGAAATTGGAGGAGCAGCACCTCATATTTCGCCTGGGCAGTTTGCGGCCCGGTGGTATGAACGTTGACTTCTCCAACTTCAGATAGCTCCTCTGTCCCTCCCTTCCCCTCCTCCTTCCCAGATCTCCCTCTATCTTCCTGTCTCCACCTATATCCTTCCTTTGTCCCACCCCCGACATCAGTCTGAAGAAGGGTCTCGACCCGAAACGTCACCCATTCCTTCTCTCCCGAGATGCTGCCTGACCTGCTGAGTTACTCCAGCATTTTGTGAATAAATCGATTTGTACCAGCATCTGCAGTTATTTTCTTATAAGCCTGTGTTTCATCTATTCTGCATGATTAAAACACAGTGAGCTTTTGATCAGATTATCTCACGTGATTAAACTATTTGACTAAACCTTTTCAATGACTAATAGTTTCTGGGAGAAAACTGACCAGTTTTGTTTGCATTTGCGGATATTCCAGTGCCCATACACCTATTGGCTCTGAGTGTATTCATGCCCATTTCATTCATAGAGTCATGTAGTGTGGAAACAGGCCCGTCAGCCCAACTTGCCGATGCTAAATAATATGCCCCATCTATACCAGTCACAGCAGCCTGCGTTTGACCCATAATCCACTAAACCTATCCTATCCATGTACCCATCCAAAATGTCTTTTAAACCTTGTGATGGTTTAACCTTGCTTCAACTACCTCCTATGGCAGCTTGTTCCATGTACCTACCACCCTTTGTATAAAAAAAGTTTCCCATCAGATTCCTATTAAATCGTTCCCCCCCTTACCTTAAACCTATGTCCTCTGGTTCTTGATGCCCCTACTCGGAGTAAAAGACTCTGCATTTACTCTATCTATACCACTCAGGATCTGAGACACATTTTTTTTGGATCTAGATTTATTACTCATCCACAATTGCCCTTGGGAAAGTGGTGGTGAGCTTCTAGGGAAGTTGCTCCCACAATGCTGTTGGAGAGGGAGTTTCAGGATTTAAACCGATGGCGACATATTGGGCGGCACGGTGGTGCAGCAGTAGAGTTGCTGCCTTACAGCGCCAGAGACCTGGGTTTGATCCTGAGTATGTCTGCACGGAGTTTGTACGTTCTCCCTGTGACTGTGTGGGTTTTCTCGGAGTTTTCTGCTTTCCTCCCACACTCCTAAGACGTGCAGGTTTGTAAGTTAATGGCTTCCGTGAGTTGTTCCAAGTGTGTAGGATAGAATCAGTGTACAGGTGATCACTGGTCAGCGTGCATTCCATGGGCTGAAGGGCCTGTTTTCACTCTATATCTCTCAACTAAAACTAATAGAAACATAGAAACATAGAAAATAGGTGCAGGAGTAGGCCATTCGGCCCTTCGAGCCTGCACCGCCATTCAATATGATCATGGCTGATCATCCAGCTCAGTAGCCTGTACCTGCCTTCTCTCCATACCCCCTGATCCCTTTAGCAAAAAGGGCCACATCTAACTCCCTCTTAAATATAGCCAATGAACTGGCCTCAACTACCTTCTGTGGCAGAGAATTCCACAGACTCACCACTCTCTGTGTGAAGAAATGTTTTCTCATCTCGGTCCTAAAAGACTTCCCCCTTATCCTTAAGCTGTGACCCCTGGTTCTGGACTCCCTCAACATCGGGAACAATCTTCCCGCATCTAGCCTCTCCAACCCCTTAAGAATTTTATATGTTTCTATAAGATCCCCCCTCAGTCTTCTAAATTCCAGCGAGTACAAGCCCAGTCTATCCAGTCTTTCCTCATATGCAAGTCCAGCCATCCCAGGGATTAATCTGGTGAACCTTCTCTGTACTCCCTCTAAGGCAAGAACGTCTTTCCTCAGGTTAGGAGACCAAAACTGCACACAATACTCCAGGTGCGGTCTCACCAAGGCCCTGTACAACTGCAGCAGAACCTCCCTGCTCCTAAACTCAAATCCTCTTGCTATGAATGCCAACATACCATTCGCTTTCTTCACTGCCTGCTGCACCTGCATGCTTGCTTTCAATGACTGGTGCACCATGACGCCCAGGTCACGTTGCATCTCCCCTTCTCCCAATCGGTCACCATTCAGGTAATACTCTGCTTTCCTGTTCTTGCCGCCAAAGTGGATAACCTCACATTTATCCACATTATATTGCATCTGCCATGCATTTGCCCACTCGCCTAATCTATCCAAGTCACTCTGCAGCCTCCTAGCATCCTCCTCGCAGCTAACACAGCCACCCAGCTTCGTGTCATCCGCAAACTTAGAGATGTTGCATTCAATTCCCTCGTCCAAATCATTAATATACACTGTAAATAACTGGGGTCCCAGCACTGAGCCTTGCGGTACCCCACTAGTCACTGCCTGCCATTCCGAAAAGGACCCGTTTATTCCTACTCTTTGCTTCCTGTCCGCCAACCAATTTTCTATCCACCTCAAAACTGAACCCTCAATACCGTGTGCTTTAAGTTTGTACACCAATCTCCTATGTGGGACCTTGTCGAAGGCCTTCTGAAAGTCCAGATATACACATCGACTGGTTCTCCCTTATCCACTCTACTAGTTACATCCTCGAAAAATTCTATAAGATTCGTCAGACATGATTTGCCTTTGGTAAATCCATGCTGACTTTGTCCGATGATTTCACCACTTTCCAAATGTGATGCTATCACATCTTTAATAACTGACTCTAGCATTTTCCCCACTACCGATGTTAGGCTAACTGGTCTATAATTCCCCGTTTTCTCTCTCCCTCCCTTTTTAATATTTTCAAATCAAGGTTTTGCAAGATATGGAGTGGAACCAGCAGCTTTCCTGATAGCAGAATTCAAGGGCTTGGGATGCGTTAGTATCTGTATAAAGAGAAACAGAGCTCCTGAAACAGTGTCATCTGAAATGTTAACTTTGTTTTTTTTCCCTCAGCGGATGCTACTGTACTGCTGAGTGTTTTTCCTCTGTTTTCATTGCTGTTGGGAGTAACAACAATGCATTTTGTAAAAGGAACACACTGCGACCACTGTACATTGGCGGTGAAGGGAATTTTCGGGGGGTCCCAGTCAAGCTGTCACCTGGATGCTGTTGAGTCCGCACACATTCAGGCCATTTAAAACTGAGGTGAGAAGGAACTTTTTCACTCAGAGAGTTGTGAATTTGTGGAATTCTCTGCCACAGAGGGCAGTGGAGGCCAAATCACTGGATGAATTTAAGAGAGAGTTATATAGAGCGCTAGGGGCTAGTGGAATCAAGGAATATGGGGAGAAGGCAGGCACAGGTTACTGATTGTGGTGATCAGCCATGATCACAATGAATGGTGGTGCTGGCTCGAAGGGCCAAATGGCCTCCTCCTGCATCTATTTCCTATGTTTCTATTCGGGCACATGAAGAATAATCTGGCTTGCTCCTGATGTGTGCACTGAAAATAGTGGAATGGCCTTGGGTGGTTATGTGAATCACTCACAACAGATATTATTCCCTTTATTTAGATGCCTTTACAGTTGAGTTACCGGTCAATAAAGACCCATGGGCTATTGATGGTGGGGCACTCAGCCATAGCAATGCCATTGACTGTCAAGAAAGAAATGTAGAGCAGAGAATACTGCTCCAATGGACTTTCATCTTTTCATCATAACAGTCATCCTGATACCCAACTGTGTGAAACTGTAAATCATTGACAAGTCAGGCAAAAACTTACTCATTAGAAACTAGATTGAGGCCACATGCAAAAACAGCATCACTCCATCATTTTGAGTTTCATTTGAAGAGATTATTTTACTGATATCAGGTAAACAATTAAATAAATTACCTGATCTTTACCACAAGTCAGGAATAATCATCAAACACTGCCCTGTCCCATTCTCTAATTTTCTATCTATTATTGTGCTGAACAGACAATTATTTCACCATTGGGAAGTAATGAGAACACATATGGGAAATCTTACCCTTACAACTGAGTTCCAGTTGTATACCCCTTGTTTCAGTAATACTCACAATGATGCAATGCAAGTTCCAATCTAAGCACTATCTCCGGTCAGATTAACCGTAAAAGTTGTCTCAGAATAAATAAATAGATGTGAAAGGGGAAGGAATGTTCTGGAATACTACTCTGTGCCTAAAGTGAAGAAATCTGATGTATTGACTATTTAAAAATATGTTCAGCTTTAGTCTCAGATTGTATCAGATTCTTGAGATTGTCATACAGAGACAAAGCACAGAAACATGCCAAACACCATTCATACTAAATACCAAACACCACATTCATCCCATTTTTATTCTCCTTTTATCTCAATGGATCAATGGTAAAAAAAAGAAGAAATTCCGTATTTGAATACAGTTCAGTAAAATAATTACTATCCATGAGCACAAACTTAGTTAAGTACAAGTGTATAGGAATAGCACACTGAGATTGTATACAACAGTTGCTATTTTTAGCGTCATTCTTCATGATTCAAGTCCAAGTTGTAAATGTAGAGATCTTAACTTGGCCGTAAAGGCCTGCTGTCCTGGAGTAATTGGAGATTTGGCCTGGCCAAGCAAAGTTGTTGGTATCCTCTACCGCTGCGGCATCACTCCATGTCACAGCAGGTCATGTCCAATCTGTGCACTTGGCCTTTTAGTGTGGCGCCCGATCCAATCGCGCTCCCGGCTGCTGAAATATCTGTAGCGGCCCACTCCACCGATGCATCAACTCATGAACCGTCATCCCTCACCTCACCTGATCACAGTTCAATCTTTGTCCCCCGCCAATCTCATCACATTCAGAGCATTCTTGAGGGCACAGGAGGTAAGAACCACATTTTTTGTTTCCCTATTCCACTGCCGCTGCCGTCTATAGTCATCCATTGCTTCCCTAGGTTCTGTAACTCACTGACAAAGTCAGGGCAAGTTACAGTGGCCAATTAATCTGCATACCGCACCTCTTGGGGATGGAAAGGGAACAGAGCTCCCAAAGGAAACCCGTGCATTCACAGGGAGAATGTGCAAACTCCCTACAAACAGCAACCAAGGTCAGGATTGAACCCAGGTCTCTGGAGCTGTGAGACAATGGGTCTACTTGCTGTATCTCACAGATTCATGATTTTTCTGAACCTTTGAGTTGTGTATCCTTCACAAAATCTGCATCACAAAACATTACTTTGTATCGTCTTGGAAGAATCCAAAACCAGATTCATTGGGTGTAAAGTTTTCAGACAGGCATCAAACTTGAGTCAGAACTAATGACCTCTGATTCTTGTATCCAAGAACTTCACCCTCTCCATCTACTCTGCAATGGTAATCTGGTGTTCTGCAAGTTTTTTTTCCTGATAATAATGAATTTTGCCCCTTAATCTTTCTTCCTGGGTTCTGTGTTTTCCAATCTTCCCTAAACTTTCAGCAGTTTGGAGAGCATGGATCCCTACAGTAATTTGTGCTGGTGAGCAAGAATAACACTTAAGAGATCCAGAAGCTTTCTGGTGCGCTATTTCATAGAATATCACATAGAAGATCAGTCACTGAAGAGTAATATGCTCGCCTGAGTATTACCCGAGAGGAACTACAAGAATCACTGTATTCCACCGCTCCCGTTTTACATCATCACCCTGTCCAATTCAATCTTATTATCTTCGCTATATAAAGTAGTTGACCGTAAGTACTCCGGTGTTCATTGTGAGCTCGCAATGTTTCCTGTGAATGCAGTCACTGAGATAGTGAACTGATATGTCACTACATCCTGAAACTTTCCCTCAAAGTGAATTTAGTTTGTATTGTTCACCTTCGTAATCCCATGAAAGAATTTCAGCTGAAAACATTGCATCAAATTGCAGAGTGAGAGTTCAAAGATAATGATCAATATTGAGCATTACACGTTTCCCCTGCCCACGTTATGAAATGGGAGAGGAAGTTTGACTGGGTGTTTTAAGGTGGGGTCCTGGCGTTTAATATTCGGATATATTCCTGCACTGGGAAAACATAAATGTGCACCTGGGGGGAAATTATCTTGTGCATTATCATACTTGACGTAACAGTTCACCCATACCTTTTGTTGGCCTGCACATTCATTCTTTTCCCTGTTTTATGTTTGTCTTCAGAGTTAGTCTAAAGAAAAGGGCAAAAAAAATCCAGAATATAATTTAGGTTTCATCCATTTTGCATATGACAGCTGTTTTAAAGAACAATCTATGGTCTGTTCTTTCCCCTTCACACAACATAGTTCCTCTGGAAATTTTCCAAATTTCGCTTTGAAAATGTTGCTGCTAAATCTGCTTCCACCATCTTTTGTCCAGTGCTTTCAAATCCAAAGGAGCCTTGATTAATTGCTGAGGCACATTTTGTTGATGGTACTTATTGTAACCACACTAACCCACTGAAGGTAGAGTGAGTGTTTACAGTGGGCCCCTGATCAAGCTCATTATGTGCCAGTTGAAAACAGTTTCCCAATATAATCCCACCTTCCAGGACTGGCCAATGGCTCTTCAAAAACACATTCGAGTACAGTTTAAATGTGATGAGCATTGACACCAAGAGTCAAGTTGAGTCAAGAGAGTTTAATTGTCAAATGCACTGCGACCAGAACAATGAAGTTCTTACTTTTACAATGAAATACGGTATTAAATAATGAAACACGCAGGTATTTTTCCTTCACACCACTTGGTATTCTCACATTGATGATATAATCAATAACCAAAGTCTGTAGTCTCTTTTTTGCTCTGGTTTATTTTCACCCACATGTTTAGACCATAATGTTTATCCTTATTGGTTTGATGTGTTATGCTTTATTCTTAATTGTTAACTGAATGTTTGTGTTGTCATTTGTGAGCGGAGCACCAAGGCACATTCCTTGTATATGCATACTTGGCCAATAAACTTATTCATAAACTTATTCATTCATTCATTCATTTCTTATCACGTTGCACCTGCCAAATGTAATACCTCACACTTCTCTGGATTAAAATTCCCTTTTCCTGTCCAACTGACCAGACCATCCAGTTTGTTGCAGTATAAATCTTTCCTCCACACAATCAAATGTTCAGTCATGTGCATACTACTGATCATGCCTGTATTTTTAAATCATTTCTAAATATTGCAAGGCTTTTCTTAGCCCTGTGGAACCCCAGAGGGAGCAGTCTTCCAGCCCCAGCATACTCGGTAACTTTTACCCTTTGCTTCCTGCCCCTACAATTTTGGGGGGATTTGGATCCAATTTCTTTCTCTCCTTTGTATCCCATGGGTTTCACTTAAATGATCAACCTGTTATATGGCATTTTTTCATAATGTCAAAAGCTTTCACTCTTACCTTTCAAATTCAACTGTTTAATGGCTGAATAATGGACCTTATAAGGAAGCTGAGATGCATAATTGACTAGGAACTTAATAATAATTCCAAACACTTGGGCTTGTCATTATTGAGCATGGGAATATCCATGAAACCTCCTTGTCCCATTTAACTATCCACATTCATTCTTGCCCACATGCAGTGGCTTTGATTTGACTGTCCTCCCACCTGAGGCATCAATTCTACATGGAACAAATCACATTCATCACGAGCGCAGCTCGATTTATTGATCTGCACCCACTGGCAACAGAGGAAAAAAACTCCAGAAACCAGAAATCTGGAGAAAAAAATGATGTAAATGTTCAGCAGATTTGTGGCTTTAGTGGGAAAACTAGCACTGGCTCCTTTTGGCATACAATTGAAATAGACCAGGCTGGATAGAGAGTCGCGTATCAGGACTGTAACAAGACATATTCTCCAGCATTGTCACCATACCAGTGTGGTTCTCAGTCTCAAGAAAATTATGTAACAGTATCAAATTGCTGCTGCTGAGATATTGTCAATAAATATATAGAATGGAGATTTATTTGAAATACTTTTGCAGCAGAGCATCAGTAATATGATTTGGATTTAAATGTTAAAAACTCCACAACAGCATCGTAATTTTGGCAAGGTTAACCAGCTGAGGAAGGACAAGGAAAATTTACCAAATACTGTGCAATCATAAAATTTCCAGCCACAGGGACACACCCTAGAGGGAGGAGCATATGGAGGCAAGCACACTTTAAATAAGGGCTGGAGGCTGCTTGTCAGCACAGCAACATTCAGAACTCTGGTAGAACTATCCTAACAATCTTTTGGTTGTAATCTGATATTACTTCGGAGATCTTCGTGAAAATGCGGACTGAGGATGGAACCATATCTATTCCAATGGCGGAGAGTGAATCCATGAGGTGAGACCACAGTTTACTCTACATTAATTTTACTTAACATTTTTTACTTAACATTAAACCCAAGCCGCGTTATTACAGCAGAGCTCTTTTTGAATTATAGATATGTTTACAGCTGCTAAATATGTCAGATCTCTGGCCAAAACAACCGACAGTGATTTTCTTATCACGAAAAAATAGAAATTCGATTTGAAGAAATAATCTAGTTTTAATGGTCCTTGCAAAATTTGAGAGGGAAGTGGACCTTGGGTTAAATGTATGTCAGAGTCCATGTTACAGATAACAAAGAGATTTACTTGCATATCAATTATCAAACGTGGCAACTGTGATGATATTCACACTGGTTATGAAGACACCTATAAGGATTTATTTGATAAATGTTCTGATTTATGACATCGATGTTTAGCTGATAAGTATTGGCTGATAAGCATGGATCCTAATGCTGAGCGATCAGGCAATTAACACAAGATTGAGTACTTTTAAGATAAAAGTACAGACCAAATGCTTATACCACGAGAGGTATTTTCAGTTCACCATCTGCTATAACTTCCATTTACACTATTCCCCATAAAATGATTGTAACAATTCTTCTGTCAACAGAACTTTGCATTACCAGCATAGTGTGGATTTTCACATCACTTCTCCTACTTCTAGCCCGCGGGTCAAGGTAAGACATTTGAGATTACACCAGAATATATTTGGGGGAATTGTTTCACTTTGTTAAAATTAGAGCAAGCTTGAATAGACAAATATTCAGCTGCTATGCATGACCAGAATTCATGATGATAAAGTATGAGGTCAGGAACTTCAAATAAATACTTGCTAAGCGCAGAGTTTCAATTCTTAAACATGTCTGATGTTTAGCCCACCTGTCCTAGGTTGTAGAGTTCTCTGGGTATCAATTATGCTACGCCAAACTATCAGCCCCTCTGGCATTGTTTACCAATACTGTAGCCACTTGAGTGATGGATTTAATGTTGGTTTCTCATTTTGCAGAGCCCATTTCAAAAAGGTTTATCATGCCCAATGGAGTCGAAACCTGCCTGTCCCCTGGCAGAGAGTTACCAATTGAAAATCACCGGGAAATCATCATCCATTACCGCAACCAGCCCTGCCAAGTTCACTCTGGAAAAGGCTGTCATGTTAGCCCTTGCTGTTGAAAGATTCAAGAAAAGGCTGGGGCGGCCATGCCGGGATGGCTGGGGCTGTGAGGCCAGTTGCTTTCAGGATACCGACTTGGTCGGGAACTTCAATGCACTCATAGAAGGTGAGCTGAATTTTGTTTCCGGTGTTACCATTCTGTTAGCAGTAATTGGTTACAAATGACAGCAATGTGCTTACTGTTTAGTCTGAAAGCTGGCATTTTGCTGATAATCCCAGTGGTTCTGTTCACACTGAATTCTAACTGTTGCTATTCAGTGTTGTGGGATTACCTATCAAACGCGGAGAATGCCATTATCCGAAAGATCTGAGTAGAAAGCCCATCAATAGAGCAATCAAAAAGAGTCAATAAACACAGATTTGCCAGCCTCCAATATTCAGAGAACAATTCTTAAAGAAACATTATGGTCCAAGATTTTATTCCAGTTTAAACTCTGTTAATCTGCGAAAGTTAATAACTCACTCTGAATTGTGCCAACAGAAGCTATCAGCTACACCAGCTATGAAGATGCTGAAATGGCAGTCGGTTCTTACAGGTTCATGCAGAGCGAGTGTCAACAGGTGAAGGATGATCACGACAAATCCCTGAAGTTGTCAGACAATCTCCAGCTCATGGCCATGTTCTTGCAGCAGCCAAATGATGAAGGTGAGTAAAGCATAGTAAGGGAAAGTAAAGGAAGATTGGAAAAATATATTAAAATCTTAAAGATGTTAAGGTAAATGGAAGGGAACACCTCACAGGAAAAGGAATTCAATTTCCCTTCACTTTTGATCCTGGACATGTACTGACCCTAGTCTGGAACTTTTCTTCACAGGATCAGTATTGTCATGCTAATCTAACATCAGTAGCACATGAAGCTAAGCCAAAATATGCATTCCTGCTGGACAACTGGGTTAGGAGCAGTTATTGGAGCCTGGATAGTTCCTCTGTCCCCTGGTGTTGTGTAAATTAGCTATTTGTCTAACCTTGACCCCATGGCTATAGATGGTTTGGTTATGATCCAGTTAAAGCATTTACCCTGAAAAACTGTATTGCAGTACTTTTAACAAAATGAACTTTTATGTATTTTGGTTATAGCGCTAAAATATTTTTCCTTTTGCTTACAGTAACACTCAACATGAGATACTACAAGGCGACTGCCAGTGAATATAATCATTTGCCAGTTGTTCTGGGAATCAACAATGAGAATCTATTTGTCTCTTGCACGGGATCACAGGAAAATCCCAGGCTGAAGGTGGAGGTAAGATCACATACGTGCTCACGTTTAACTGATAGTTGTACAGCCCCTTATCATTGCTTTCTGCAGAATTTGCTTCTCCTTCCACCGTGTCTTCGTACTTTCTACAAACAGAATGCAACAGTGGATTTAGTTTAGTTTAATTGTTTGATCCATGTTTTGTAATGACTCCCGCACTCTGGATTAGGAAGCCTATATCTGCCCCAGAGTCCCGTATATTCTAGTTCCACAACCTCAGTGAAATGTCTTCACATAACTTTCAGCACATCTGTAGTCCCCTTGAACAACTTCCATTCCAAGGGACTGACCATCCTCCAGTATTGGCATGAATTTCCCCAGTGCTCTGGATTCCTCCCACATCTCAAAGATTAATTGGCTACTGTAAATTGCCCCCAGTGTAGATGGATGGCAGGAGGGGGGTAAAAGAGAACAGGTTACAGAGAAATAAGTGGGAAATGGGACCATTTCATGTGCCAAATGGCTTCTCTCTCTCTCTGCTATAAGAACAGTTGCAATAATACATTCTCCCAAGAGCTCGTCCTTACCTAATGCACCAGAAAGCTTTTCAGCAGGATTGTTGAGAGATTGGAGTGTGGCTCACTACTGAATCCTCACAATATCTAAATGTGCGGTCAGTAGCCAGTACTCTGGACCTTTGTGCCCAATCCTGAAATCCTGATGTGTATGTCCCCTTCCCAGCCAAGGTTAGCCAGGTCAGCATAGTTCCAAAATTGAACTGCAAGCAATTTATGAATTTACAGATAGTTAAATGATGAGGAGCCTAAACAGTGTACCAGCCCTCCACAGAGCTGAATTCCTCAAGAAGGGTATGAACACTAAAGGGTTTAGCAATATTAGGGCTGAATGTAGAAATCTGTAACTGGCACAGATCTCCTCTCAGTAAATCTGCTCTGTGCGGTCAACAGGTCTTGAACTAATATTATTTACAGTTTTCGAATTTGAAATACAAATTTGTTTAAATTTATTTTTGCCATTTATTTGCACAGAAATGGGACCAGACTCTACACAATATCAGTAGTGCCACTGACCTGCTTCGCTTTGTGTTCTTCAAGAAGGTTTCGAATGCTGGCCACACCTTTGAGTTTGAATCGGCTATGTACCGTGGATGGTACATCAGCACCTCCCACAAGAATAAACAGCCGGTTGAAATGGATGTGAAAGAGCACCACAAGAGAATCACAATCTTTACAGCTAAATGAGGCAATTTTGATCTCTGTGCAGTTTAGAACACAAATCAGGAATTGTTGGTTTAAAGAGTGTGTGTATGTACTGAGTACAGACTTTTACATTGTCCATTGATACGATTTATCGCTGATAGAGTTGTCTTCAAATTACTGAGATGTACTGGTAGCAATATTTGCTCCTGTTTTACTTTTTATTATTTGGAGTTAAATATTAGTGAAAATAACAAAAATGTGTTTTGTAACTTGAATACTAATTATTATAAATGTTCAATATTTTATTATTATTTAAATTGTTATTATTATTGTTATTATTATTTAATTCATTACTGTACTGGAGAAAGCGTTTCCTTGGTTGATTAAATTATTGTGTTCTTTTCAAACAAATAGTTTACTTTATTTCACACATTTCTGTAAATTACCTGTGAAGAGGGTGAAGCAAGGCTTTTGACAAGGTTCCATAAGTCAGCTTGTCTAGAAGGTTAGGATCGAATGGAACACAAGGCAAGCTGGCCAATTGGATTCAAAATTGACTTGAAAGAAAGAGTCAAAGGGTAGTTGTGGAAGGTTGTTTTTCTGATTGGAGGCCCGTGACCAGTGGTGTGTCGCTGGGTTGGGTGCTGGTTCCTATGTACATTAACAATTTAGATGACAATAGACAGGCATACTACTGTACATTTTGTGGTTAATTGACAGTAATTATCTTATTCATATATAGTATTAAATTATGATTTAAAACTATATTTTATCTATATACTACCTGGAGACAAAAAATGTGATTTGATCCTTTCATACATAGCCCTCAGGATCAAAGGGGAGACTACAATAGTCAGGGGATTAAAACAATTATCACAACATAGAAAAATTAAAAGTATATTCAGTTTAAACCAACATCAATAGACAATAGACAATAGACAATAGGTGCAGGAGTAGGCCATTCGGCCCTTCGAGCCAGCACCGCCATTCAATGTGATCATGGCTGATCATTCTCAGTCAGTACCCCGTTCCTGCCTTCTCCCCATACCCCCTGACTCAGCTATCCTTAAGGGCTCTATCTAGCTCCCTCTTGAATGCATTCAGAGAATTGGCCTCCACTGCCTTCTGAGGCAGAGAATTCCACAGATTCACAACTCTCTGACTAAAAAGGTTTTTCCTCATCTCCATTCTAAATGGTCTACCCCTTATTCTTAAACTGTGGCCCCTTGTTCTGGACTCCCCCAACATTGGGAACATGTTTCCTGCCTCTAACGTGTCCAACCCCTTAATAATCTTATACGTTTCGATAAGATCCCCTCTCATCCTTCTAAATTCCAGTGTATACAAGCCTAGCTGCTCCAGTCTTTCAACATATGACAGTCCTGCCATTCCGGGAATTAACCTAATAAACCTTTGCTGCACGCCCTCAATAGCAAGAATATCCTTCCTCAAATTTGGAGAGCAAAACTGCACACAGTACTCCAGGTGCGGTCTCATTAGGGCCCTGTACAACTGCAGAAGGAACTCTTTGCTCCTATACTCAACTCAGAAGGGCTTGTATACACTGGAATTTAGAAGGATGAGGGGGGATCTTATTGAAACATATAAGATAATTAGGGGATTGGACACATTAGAGGCAGATAACATGTTCCCAATGTTGGGGGAGTCCAGAACAAGGGGCCACAGTTTAAGAATAAGGGGTAGGCCATTTAGAACGGAGATGAGGAAGAACTTTTTCAGTCAGAGAGTGGTGAAGGTGTGGAATTCTCTGCCTCAGAAGGCAGTGGAGGCCAGTTCGTTGGATGCTTTCAAGAGAGAGCTGGATAGAGCTCTTAAGGATAGCGGAGTGAGGGGATATGGGGAGAAGGCAGGAACGGGGTACTGATTGAGAGTGATCAGCCATGATCGCATTGAATGGCGGTGCTGGCTCGAAGGGCTGAATGGCCTACTCCTGCACCTATTGTCTATTGTCTATTGTCTATTGTCCTCTTGTTATGAAGGCCAACATTCCATTGGCTTTCTTCACTGCTTGCTGTACCTGCATGCTTCCTTTCAGTGACTGATGCACTAGGACACCCAGATCTTGTTGTACGTCCCCTTTTCCTAACCATTCAGATAATACTCTGCCTTCCTATTCTTACCACCAAAGTGGATAACCTCACACTTATCCACATTAAACTGCATCTGCCATGCATCCGCCCACTCACAAAACCTATCCAAGTCACCCTGCAAGCTCATAGCATCTTCCTCACAGTTCACACTACCACCCAGCTTTGTATCATCTGCAAATTTGCTAATGGTACTTTTAATCCCTTCATCCAAGTCATTAATGTATATTGTAAATAGCTGGGGTCCCAACACCGAGCCTTGCGGTACCCCACTAGTTACTGCCTGCCATTCTGAAAGGGACCCATTTATCCCCACTCTTTGCTTTCTGTCTGTCAACTAATTTTCTATCCATGTCAGTACCCCACCTCCAATACCATGTGCTCTAATTTTGCCCACTAATCTCCTATGTGGAACCTTGTCGAAGGCTTTCTGAAAGTCGAGGTACACCACATCCACCGGCTCTCCCCTATCAATTTTCCTAGTTACATCCTCAAAGAATTCCAGATTAGTCAAGCATGATTTCCCCTTCGTAAATCCATGCTGACTCGGAACGATCCTGTTAGTACTATCCAAATGCTCTGCAGATTCGTCTTTTATAATTGACTCCAGCATCTTCCCCACCACTGATGTCAGACTAACTGGTCTATAATTTCCCGTTTTCTCTCTCCCTCCTTTCTTAAAAAGTGGGACAACATTAGCTACCCTCCAATCCACAGGAACTGATCCTGAATCTATAGAACATTGGAAAGTGATCACCAATGCATCTGCAGATAACTACATAAAGGCGAGTAATGGTCTGCATTAAGAAAATATTTGCAAGAAGATTGCTATCATGGAGTTAACCTCCTGCAACACCAAAAATGCTGGAAACATTCAGCAGGTCAGGCCGCATTTGTGGGAAGAAAAGCAACGTTTCAGGTCAGAGATCAGTAATAGTGTGTGGAAACAGGAGCTTCGGCCCAACCTTCCCACGTCAACAAACATCCCTTCTACACTAGTCCCATCTGTCTGCGTTTGGACCATGTCCCTCTAAACCTGTCCTACCCGTTTACTTGCCTAAATGTTTCCTAAATTATGCAATAGTACCTGCTTCAACCACCTCTTTCGACAGATCGTTCCATACGTTTTTGTGTTGTACATTTCCATCACTCTTTGTTTAAAAAGTTATCCTTTAAGTTATTAAATCTCCCACCCCTCCTTAAACCTACATCCTCTGTAGGTTTTCCCCTACTCTGGGCAAAAGACTGTGCATTTACCCGGTCTATTCCTCTCATGATTTTGTACACCTTTATCAGATCACCCCTCTTTCTCTTGCGCTTCAAGGAATAAAGTCCTAGCCTGCTCAACCTCTCCTTATAGTTCAGGCCCTTGCGTCCTGGCAACATCCTCATAAAATCCTTTGTCAAAATTGCAGTATTTTTTCAATTTTCACTTACTGAGTGAACCTTCTGAATTGTATGATCTAGTAATTCGAATCAGCCACTGATCTGAGGATCAATGGCAATTAACACCTACCAGTATATCATAAGGCTGTGGGAGAAAACCTGAGCACCCTGGAGGAATTCCATGTGGTCACACGAAGAACATGGAAACTCCATACACACAGATCTGAGGTCAGGATCAAACCTGGGTGACTGAAGCTAGATGGCAGCAACCCTACTTGCTGTGTGTGACACAATGCCACCCTGCTGGAAAACTGGCACCATTGAAAAAAACATCATCTGAGGGGAAAATTCGTTTTCTGGAATTACTTTCTTCAGAAAGGAGAAGTACAAGGTAGGGGTTAATTGAAATGTATAAAATTATAGACATCTTGAGAATGAGTCCAAAATCAGTGGGCAGAGAATTAAAGCATTCACTCCAAGGTTGAATGATGGGGAAAACACTTGTCACGTAGAGGTGTCTGCAACTCATTGGATGAAAGGGTTGTACGAGCAGATACCATTAGTGAGGCTACTGAGAGCAAAGAACATACTTTCAGAACAATGGATTCCTCATTTAAGACAGGTATGAGGAGTTTCTTCTCTCATAGTTGTGACTCTGGAATTTTCTAGCACAGAGAACTGTGGACGTAGAATCACTGAACATATTAAAGGCAGAAAATGAAATGGTAGAACTACAAGGGAATCAATTGATATTAGGAGTGAGTGGGAAAGTGTTGATTGAGCTAAAGACGGGACGATTTATGATGTCACTGAATGGTGAAATACATTCTGCAGCTCAGTTAGCTTCCTGTTGTTCATTACACAAGCCTCAATGCCTTTAAGTAAGTATGGGCTATGAAGAGCCTGGCCTGGGCTAATGAATCAGTGCCGGTACACGGAATTAGGCTGCAAAACTACCTTTCAACTGCGCATACATTCACTGGACTTAATGACCATCTTTTGTTTACAGATTTTATGATGAAATTAATTTCAATGGTTCCAATGATGAGGGATTAGAGTTATTGGAGAAGCTGAAGATTGGATACATGGTTAAAATCATGAAACGTTTAGATAGATTAAAGGAAGGGAAAATTGTTTCAGCTGAGAAATTCACAACCTGTTAAAAATGAGATGGCTCAGACTTAAGGTAAATGGTAAATCATCCAAAAGCATTATCAGGAAAAAAATGCTTGTTGCATCAAGAGGATTTGGAATACTGTCTGAAATGGTTCCGGATACAAATTCTATAGCAGCTTTTCATTAAGATATTGGATAAATACTCAAAGGAATAACAAATCATATGAATATGGGTAAAGAACGGGGAATTAAACCCACTGGATTGCTCCTCCAAAGATCTGTTCTGTTGAAATCTACAATCACAATCCTGATGCATTTGGCAGGATGCAGTGCCACTCAGTGCCAAGTCTTATGCAAAATTTTCAGGTCATAAGTAATAGGAGCAGAGTTTGGTCATTCGCCCCATCAAGTCTACTCCGCCATTCAATCGCGGCTGATCTGCCTCTCCCTCCTAACCCCATTCTTCTGCCTTCTTCCCATAACCCTTGACACCCGTATAATTATAGAATCATAAACTGATAGAAACCATTCGGCCTCTGTGTCTATGCTAGACTTTTGAAAGAACTATCTAAATAAGTTTACTTCCTTGCACTTTCCCTATAATATACCTTCCACAATGTTTAAACGGAATCCTTCTCCAACCTCTGCCGGATCCACACTTTCCATCAATGATTTTAGGTGTTCTTCACTTAGACAATTGTGAATCTCTGGAATTCTCTGCTCTAGAGGGTGTTGGAAGCTGGATCATTTGCTGAAAATTTGTTTTCACTGATGACACTGGACCACACATAAAGGAAATTGGGATGATTATAAAATAAAATACTTGCAATTTTATGCCACTATTAATCGGCATGGTGGTACAGCAGCTGATCTCCCTCTCTATCCTATCCCCATTCCAGTTTAAATTCCATTTGGAATATTTTAGACAATAGACAATAGGTGCAGGAGGAGGCCATTCGGCCCTTCGAGCCAGCACCGCCATTCAATGTGATCATGGCTGATCATTCTCAATCAGTACCCCGTTCCTGCCTTCTCCCCATACCCCTTGACTCCGCTATCCTTAAGAGCTCTATCCAGCTCTCTCTTGAATGCATTCAGAGAATTGGCCTCCACTGCCTTCTGAGGCAGAGAATTCCACAGATTCACAACTCTCTGACTGAAAAAGTTTTTCCTCATCTCAGTTCTAAATGGCCTACCCCTTATTCTTAAACTGTGGCCCCTTGTTCTGGACTCCCCCATCATTGGGAACATGTTTCCTGCCTCTAACGTGTCCAACCCCTTAATAATCTTATACATTTCGATAAAATCTCCTCTCATCCTTCTAAATTCCAGTGTATTTTGGAGGACCAAGAACCAAGAACCATTCTCCTGCCTTCTCCCCATAACCCTGACACCCATTCTAATCAAGAATCTATCTATCTCTGCCTTAAAAATATCCATTGACTGCCTCTACAGCCTTCTGTGGCAAAGAATTCCACAGATTCACCATCTCTGACTAAAGAAATTCCTCATCTTCTTAAAGCACCTCCTTTAACTCTGAGGCTATGACCTGTGGTCTGAGTGATAGACTGGGCTACATCTACAACTTTCTGATTTTTTTTTGCTGTCTAGGGGAGAGCAGTTCCCAAACCAATATGTGATGCAACTCTACAGAATGCTTTCTATGGTGCATCTGGAGATGTTTGGAAGAGTCACTGGAGTTATACCGAATTTCCTGTCTTCTCACGAAATAGATGTGTGTGCCATTCACAGCAATGTGGTTGGTCCATGACAGATCATTGGCAATATTAATTCAAGGAACCAGAATTTCTTATCCATTACTACTTCCTCACATTTGATGCAGATTGGGGCTTATGGCCCATCCTTGCTGAAATTGAGGGAGAGGTTGTGGTTCTGACACCATGTCACAAAGTTCTCTATTTCCTTGCTGAGTTCTCTATCTCCTTCATATGCTCCCTGCACATGCGCCTGAATTCATCGGAAGAAAATGATAGAGAGAATCAACAACTTCAAGTTCCTGGGCATACACATCTCTGATGACTTATCTTGGTTTTTTTTAGTTTAGTTTAGTTTATTATTGTCACGTGTTCCGAGGTACAGTGAAATGCCTTTATTTGCATGCTATCCAGTCAAAAAGACTAGACATGAATACAGTCAATCCCCCACTGTGCACAGATGAAGGATAAAGTGCACAACATTTAGTGCAAGATATAACTTTGAAGTCCGATAAAGTCCATTAAAGATCATTCAACGGTCACCAATGAGGTAGATGGGAGGTCAGGACCACAAACTTGGGCAGAGCTCATTGATGTCATTACAAAAAAAACTCACCAATATCACAACTTCCTCAAAATCTCGTTCTTCATATAGGTGAGCGGTGAAGAGCATAATGACTGGTTCCATCATGGCCGAGTTTGGCAATTCAAATGCCCCAGAATTAAGGAGGCTGCAGAAAGCAGTGGACATTGCCCAGTCCATCACGTCATTGAAGAAAATCTACCAGAATCCCAGCCACTAGAAGACAGCTAATATCACGAAAGACTTAGCCATACTGGCATCACGCTGCCACCATCAGGAAGAAAGTCAAGGAGCCCGGGAATCGTTGCCCTCGGGTTCAAGAACAGCTTCTTCCTATCAACCATCAGATCTTAAACTGCACTGCACAACATTAACCATAACTCTACCTCAGCACCAAAATATTATGGACTGTATATGTAGGAACTGCAAATGCTGGTTTACACCAAAGATATATACAAAATGCTGTAGTAACTCAGCGGGTCAGGTAGCATCTCTGGAGAAAGGGAATAGGTGATGTTTCAGGTGGAACCCTTCTTCATACTGAGAGTCAGGGAAAGGGAAAGTAGTTGTATGAAAAGGATCCGCAGGAGGAATCACAGAGGGGAAGCAAAGAGAGAGGGTGTTGCAGAACTCCATCAGAGAGAGAATGTTTTCAAAGTAGGCATACCTCAAGGAGATTTTGCAGTGGAGCAAACAAAATATGTAGGAATGAACTGCAGATGTTGGTTTACACCATAGGCACAAAATGCTGGTGTAAGACTGTACATTATTATGGTTTCTCTGCGTACTTTAGCTTGCACTATCATGGTCTGGTTTACCCAGTATATCTGATATTTTGTTGTATATTTATTTGTTGTGTGGTTGAGTTTAATGGCCTGTGAAGCTGCAGCAAATAAGAATTTCATTATTCTGGTCCCAGTGCATATGACAATTATCCTCTCTTGACTCTTGATGTTACAACCCTTCAAGGAGGCTATTACGGCCAGCTTCTCATCTATCTTAGCTAGCTCCAAGCTGCCGTTTTGATGTAGGTTAGTTGGAACGTTATTTTCTTGACGCAAGCAACATAACAACAAAGATCTCCATGACGTTTAAATCAATTAGTCGTTTATTTGAAGTTGCAATATAACATATTGGCATATCTCTTGTCATCGACTTGTTATTGATTAGCTTGGTAAAAATTTATTATCCTACCGTAATCTATGTAACTTATACGAACTGCCAGATCTTATTTCCAGCTCAGATTTCTTACTGATCTTCTGTCAGTAGGCTTTTTAGCCAATTCACATCAGCTACTTCTTTAGGCTGAACTTCTATCAGCCGCTTCTTGGCTTGAACTGCCGACAAAACGTCGAAGCTGGACGCTCTCTGCCTCCGCCCAGCCCATATAGCATAGTATTAACCTCTTAGTGTCCAAAAATACAGCAGTATACAAAGTAATATAATAATATGCAAAATGACTCCTACAGAGGTGTTGAGTACATCGTTGAATCTTATCTCTGTCTACCTGGTAATTCCTTCCCGCAATAGAGCATGGAATGGAGTCACGGAGATTGTAGATGCTGGAAATTTGAGCAAAACAGTAAGTGTTGGAGGAACTCAGTAAGTCAAACAGCATCTGTGGAGGGAAATACACAGGCTAAACTCTAAAGGAAGGATCTGACCCGAAACGTCGTCTGTTCATTCCTTCACCAATTGCTGTCTGGCCTGAAGTATTCCACGCCACACACGCCGAGCTGGGCTGAACTGTTCCATGCTACACACACTGAGCTGAACTGTTCCCTACTACATACGCTGAGCTGGGCTGAACTGTTCCATGCCACGCATGCCGAGCTGGGCTGAACTGTTCCATGCTACACACGCTGAGCTGGGCTGAGATAAGGTGTCCCACCTTAGAGTTGCGGGGCTGGGCTGTTCCTTTCTACACCGAGCTGGGCTGAGGTGAGGTGTTCTATGCCACACACTCCAGGCTGGGCCAGGCCGAGCTGTTCCATGCTACATACGCCGGGCTGGGTTGAGGTGTTCACGTCAGACGCGCCGGGGTGAGGTGAGGTGTTCCATGTTAGACGCGCTGAGGTGAGGTTAGGTGAGGTGTTTCACGTTAGCCGCGCTGGGCTGGGCTGGGCTGAAGTGTCCATGTTAGCCGCGCCGGGGTAAGGTGAGGTGTTCCATGTTAGCCGGGGTAGGGTGAAGTTGTACACGTTAGCCGCGCCGGGCCGGGCTGAGGTGAGGTGTTCCATGTTTGCCGGGTGGAGGGGAAGTTGTACACGTTAGCCGCGCCAGGGTGAAGTGGTGTTCCTCTTTGGTCAAACCGCAAGTCAAAAACCTGGGCATGATATTTGACTCTGCATTAAAGTTTGACAAGCAAGTCAACGCTGTGGTAAAAGCCAGCTTCTTCCAGCTTCGTACCATAGCTAAAATCAAACCATTCCTCCAATTTGACGACATTGAAAAAATAATTCACGCATTCATTTCCTCCCGCCTAGACTACTGCAACTCCCTATACACTGGGATCAGCCAATCATCCCTGTCCCGCCTACAATTGGTCCAAAACACCGCAGCGAGCCTCCTGATGGGTACCCGTAAAAGGGACCACATCACCCCGATTCTGACCTCTCTCCACACTGACTCCCTGTACGGTAAAGAATCAACTTCAAGCTCCTCCTATTCACATACAAAGAGGCCCCCCCCCCCCCCCCACACATATCAAAAATCTTCTAACCCACCTCTCTATCTCCAGGTCCCTCAGGTCGGCCGACTTGGGCTACTGACTATCCCACGGTCTTGGCTTAAGCTCAGGGGTGACCGCGCTTTTGCGGTTGCAGCTCCTAGACTGTGAAACAGCATCCCTTTCCCCATCAGAACTGCTCCCTCCATCAACTCCTTTAGTCCAGGCTCAAAACCTATTTCTACTCCCTAGCGTTTGAGGCCCATTGAGGGGGCGCTGTGAACTGTTTATGTATGTGCTGTTATGTTTGTGTGCCATTGTATGTTCGTTTCTTAGTACCTGAACTGATGTACAGCACTTTGGTCAACGTGGGTTGTTTTTAAATGTGCTATACAAATAAAATTGTCTTGACTCGTTAGACGGGCTGGGCTGGGCTGAGCTGAGCTGAGCTGAGGTGAAGTTGTCCTCATTAGCCGGGCTGAGGTGAAGTTGTGCACATGAGCCGCGCCGGGCTGAGTTGAAGTTGTCCTCATTAGCCGCGCCGCGCCGCGCCAGGGTGAGGTGAAGTGTTCCATGTTAGCCGGGCAGAGGTGTCCACATTAACCGGGCAGAGGTGTCCACATTAACCGGGCAGGGCCGCGCCCTTCACTGACGCCGCCGTTCCCGGGTTCCGCCGCCAGAGGGCGTGGCCCGCGCGGCTGCTATTGGCGGGGATTTGAATCGCGCGGCGGTTGGGCGGCGGTGGCGGAATGGCGGCGGCAGCGCGGAGCGGCCGGGGCCGGATGGCGGAGTCAGGTGGGTGAGGGGGGTGTGAGGTCAGGCGGGGGTGGGGGGGTGTGAGGGGGGGGTGGGGGTGAGGCGGGGGTGGGGGTGAGGCGGGGGGGGGTGGGGGTGAGGCGGGGGGGGGTGGGGGTGAGGCGGGGGGGGGTGGGGGTGAGGCGGGGGGGGGTGGGGGTGAGGCGGGGGTGGGGGTGAGGCGGGGGGGGGTGAGGCGGGGGGGGGGGTGAGGCGGGGGGGGGGGGTGAGGCGGGGGGGGGGTGAGGCGGGGCCGGGGGGGGGGGGGGGTGAGGCGGGGCCGGGGGGGGGGGGGGGGTGAGGCGGGGCCGGGGGGGGGGGGGGGGGGGTGAGGCGGGGCCGGGGGGGGGGGGGTGAGGCGGGGCCGGGGGGGGGGGGTGTGAGGCGGGGCCGGGGGGAGGGGGTGTGAGGTCAGGCCGGGCCGGGCCAGGGGGGGGGGGGTGAGGCCGGAGGGGGGGGGGTGAGGTCAGGCCGGGCCGGGGGGGGGGGGAGGGGGTGGTGAGGTGAGGTCAGGCCGGGCCGGGCCAGGGGGGGGTGAGGTCAGGCCGGGCCCGGGGGGGGAGGGGGGGGGGAGAGACGAGACTGACAGCGGGACGCAGCTCCCACTCTGGCTGGGGGGGGGGCTGCCTCCATTGCTATACTGAGGCCAAACGCAAATTGGATGATGATATTTCGCTTGCTTTGAGCAGCCTGCAGCCCAGCGTATGAACATTGACCTCCAAGTTCAAATAACCCTTGCTTTCCCTTTCTCTCCATCCCCTCCTCTTCCCAGTTCTCGACCAGTCTGACTGTCCCGCTGATTTAATGTTATCTCTGTATGCTTCGATGTCAACTTCTAACTAACAATTATCTATTCTATATTTTCCTTGAGCTGCATCCCCTTAGATGTCTCGTTTTCACACCTTACACTTTTTTTAAATCTCTGTCTCTCTCCCCCCTCACTCAATCTGAAGAAGGGACTCAATCCGAAACGTCGCCCATTCCTTCTCTCCAGAGATGCTGCCTGACCCACTGAGTTACTCCAGCTTTTAATGCCTATCTTTGCCTGCTTGGCTAAGCCTGATCCCAGCCCCCCCATGATCACGATGGATGGGTTATATATAAGTATAAGAAAATATCTGCAGATGCTGGTACAGATCGAAGGTATTTATTCACAAAATGGGTCTGAAGAAGGGTCTCGACCCAAAACGTCACCCATTCCTTCTCTCCTGAGATGCTGCCTGACCTGCTGAGTTACTCCAGCATTTTGTGAATAAATACCTACGATGGGTGGGTTGGTGGGTGTATGGACAGCTGTTAGGTGAGGTATGGACAGCTGTTTGGTGGTGACGTCCGTGCTTTTGATGCTTGATCTACCTGGGGCATTAGGTGAGATGAGTTATTAGCACTATTACAAAAACACAACGCTGGAAGCGCCCAGATGGGCAAAGAGCATCAATGGGAAAGAAACAGGCATATACCCGGCAGGGTATTGGCTTGGTTTATTATTGTCACGTATACAGCAATATAATGAAAAAACTTTGCTTTACAAGCTATCCAGTCGAATTATACCATTCATGAGCATAATCGAGCACAAGTACACATCTACTACTTTTGCCACAAGTGCTCACTGGAATTTGACCAGCAATCGACACAAGGGCAATGATAGACTCTTAAACAATGTAACATATTCAGTAACTTTAGCTTGCAGTTACAAAAATAAATTATACTAAAAAGACTTTTAATTTTGAAAATTCTGTGGTGAAAAATAACTTTGTTATTGCCAGTCTAGAACACTTTGGCTCTGAAACCACTTTCCCCCTTGACACATGTTGTTTTTATTATGCAATTTTCCATAGCGCAAGGTTTCTTAAGAATAATAATAATAATGCATTACATTTATATAGCGCTTTTCAAACACTCAAAGACGCTTTACAGAGATTACTAGAACATAGAGAAGAAAATAAATAGATAAATAAGTAAACGAACAGAAAAAGGAGACAGAAGGTGAGGTGACGGTCAGTGGTTGAAGGCAGTGCTGAACAGGTGAGAAGTCAGTGATGTTTTGAATGTGGTGAGTGAGGAGGAGTCTCTGACGGTTTGGGGTAGTGAGTTCCAGAGGGTGGGAGCAGCGATGGAGAAAGCCCTGTCCCCCCAGGATCTGAGTTTGGTCCGGATGGGGGGCGGGACAGGAGGTTGGCAGCAGCAGAGCGGAGGGTGCAGGTGGGAGTGTGCCTGTGGAGGTCAGTCAGGTAGGATGGGGCCAGGTTATGGAGGGCTTTGTAGGTCATGAGGAGGATTTTGTACTGGATTCTCTGGGGGATGGGGAGCCAGTGGAGCTTGTAAAGGACGGGGGTGATGGTCACGGATCGGGGAGTGGGTGAGTAGACTGACAGCGAAGTTTTGAATGTATTGAAGTTTACTGATGATTTTTGAGGGTGAGCCATAGAGGAGGCTGTTGCAGTAGTCCAGACGGGAGGTGATGATGGCGTGGATGAGGGTTTCTGCAGCTGTGGAGGAGAGGGATGGACGGAGACGGGCGATGTTTTTGAGGTGGAAGAAGGCTGTCTTTGTGAGGTGTTTGTCGAAGGAGAGGGTTTGATCAAAGATGATTCCAAGATTCCGGATGTGAGGGGAGATGGATACTGGGAGACCATCAATATTGAGGATGAAGTTTTGGGTGGATTTGGTGAGCGTTTTTGGACCAATGATGATGATTTCAGATTTGTTGCAGTTGAGTTTGAGGAAATTTGATTGAAGCCAAGATTTTATTTCAGTGATGCAGTTTGTCAGTGTAGAGTGTGTGGTGGTGGAGATTGACTTGGTGGAGATGAGGAGCTGGATATCATCTGCGAAGCAGTGGAAGTTGAGACCATGACGGCGGATTAATTGACCAAGGGGGAACAGGTAGAGGATGAAGAGGAGGGGGCCAAGGACTGAGCCTTGGGGGACACCTTGTGGGAGGGGAGCGGTGGGGGATTTACAGTTGTTAATGGAGATGAACTGGTGCCTGTCAGAGAGGTAAGATTTGATCCAGGATAGGGCTGTGCCGGTGATGTTAAAGGAGGTTTCAATTCGGGTGAGGAGAATGGAGTGATTTATGGTGTCAAAGGCGGCGCTGAGGTCAAGTAGGATGAGGATGTTGAGGTTGCCAGCGTCAGAGGAGAGGAAAAGGTTGTTTGTGATTTTGAGGAGCGCAGTTTCAGTACTGTGGTTGGAGCGGAATCCGGATTGGAAAGTTTCATACAGGTTATTGGTAGAGAGGTGGTATTTGAGTTGAGAAGCTACAGCACGTTCCAAAACTTTGGACAGAAAGGGTAGGTTGGAGATTGGTCTGAAGTTGTTTGGGGTGTCAGGGTTGAGACCAGGTTTTTTCAGAATGGGGGTGATAGCAGCGATTTTGAGGGATGGCGGGACGATGCCAGTGGACAGGGAGGAGTTTATTGTTGCAGTGATAAGTGGAGAGGGAGCAGGAAGGCAGGCCTTGACAAAGCTGGAGGGGATGGGGTCCAGAGAGCAGGTGGCAGTTTTTATTCCTGTGAAGAGGTCAGAGAGGTCGGTGGTGGAGACTGGGGAGAACTGAGGCAGGGGTTGACAGGATAAGGGGGAGCAGGTGGTTTGAGGGGGAGCAGGTGCGTTGGTGGTTAAGGTGCTGTAGATGCTGTCTATTTTGCTTTGGAAGAATGAGAGGAAAGTGGTGCATTTGTCAACTGTGAATGACTGAGAGATGGTGTCCAGGGGGCTGAGGAGTTTGTTTATTGTAGAGAAGAGTGCTTTTGGGTTTCCGGAATCAGAATGAATTATTTGAGAGTAGTAGGTGGAGTGGGCGCGGGAGAGGGCATCTTGTTAGTGCTGCAGGTGGTCTTTGTAGGCTTGGGAGTGAATTGTGAGACCTGTTTTGTTGCGGAGTCTTTCAAGTTGGCGGGCATGAGTTTTCATCATGCGGAGTTCGGGGGTAAACCAGGGAGCAGAGTGGGTGAAGGAAACTGTTTTGGTTTTTATAGGTGCAAGCTGGTCGAGGCAGGAGGAGAGAGTGGTTGTAGTAGTCAGTGAGGTCAGAGGGGCTGTGGAGGTCAACGAAGGGAGAGGCGGACATTATTTCAGAGAGGGAGGATGAGAACGAGGTAGGTGAAACAGAGTTCAGCTTACGGAAGTTGATTTTGCGTTTTTGCCTTGGAGCTGGGGTGGGAATGTTGACGGACATGGTGATGGCTAAGTGATCAGAGAGGGTGGGGTCGGAGCCAGAGAGGTGATGTAGATTTAGTCCAGTGGAGCAGACAAGGTCCAGAATGTGCCCACGGTTATGGGTGAGAAAATTGACGTGTTGAGTGAGGTTAAAGCAGTTGAGTATTTCAGTGAAGTCAGCGGTTATTGTGGAGTCAGTGGAGTCCATATGGATGTTGAAATCACCGAGGAGGAGGATTGAGGGGGAGAGAGAACAGAACTGGGTCAGAAAGTCGGAGAAGTCAGAAAGGAATGATGGGTGTGGTTTGGGAGGGCGGTAGACAACTGCCATGACTAATTGTGTGTGGCCAGAGAGTTTGAAAGCCAGGTGTTCAAATGAAGGAGCAGATGAGATGGAGATGAGGCTGATCTTGAAGTCCTGTCGGTGAATTACGGCAATCCCACCACCTCGGCCCTCCGAGCGTGGTTTATTGTTGTAGGAGTATCATAAGAATGAAAACTGGGGTGAGAAGGAACTTTTTCAGTAAGAGAGTTGTGAATTTGTGGAATTCTCTGCCACAGAGGGCAGTGGAAGCCAAATCACTGGATGGATTTAAGGGAGAGTTAGATAGAGCTCTAGGGGCTAGTGGAATCAAGGGATATGGGGAGAAGGCAGGCACGGGTTATTGATTGTGGACGATCAGCCATGATCACAATGAATGGCGGTGCTGGCTCAAAGGGCCGAATGGCCTCCTCCTGCACCTATTTTTTATGTTTCTATGTAATACTCCTATTCTGATTTTGAAGAATGACCTGTGCTGTGGCACAGAGCATTCCCTGAAGATGGCAGCACAGGGAAATGAAATGGTGAACTGCTGCCTAACCTGAAAGGACTGTCTGCTTTGTAGCAGGCTTGATCTTGAGCAACGACGAGATGCAGTGCAGGAAGATGATGGAGAACTTAGTAGCATGGTGTCAAGACAACAACGTCAGCAAAATAACAGAGTAGGTTATTGACTTCAGGAGTTACACAATATAATCGCCATCAACGGTGCTGAAATGCAGATGAAGGAGAGAATCAAATTCCTATATTTAATCAGCACCAACAATTTCTCCTGGTCGTACTGAAAGAGTTAATAGCTATTAACTTTGCATGATGGGATGCTTGGCCATTGTCTGCAAACCTGTTTGTATGCTTGTGGAGCTTCTATATTGTTGTAAGTGAAGGAATGCTAATTGCGCATAACGATGTGTCTGGTAGCTGAAACTTACAATCCCTGGAACAGGATGAGCATGAACTTTGGGTCCTGAATAGCTGATGTTTGCAAAATTGCACCAGGCACGATATGACCATGTGATCCTAAAGCTTATAGAGTGGTATATCCTGTTATCCCTGGGAAAGATGTCCGGGAAAGACGATGGACAATGCTCTCGTTAAGATGAGGATGTGGTTAACTCTTGACTATTTGTGGGAGTGTGAAAACAAGACCTTCTGTGGTATGATAAGGGTCCTTACCTTCGACTAATGACTTATTGTGTAAAATAGTTTATGACTTTAGGGTGACAAGTATATTGTGTTCTAATACAATGTGATTGATTTGAAGGAAATGTTGTGTTAAACATTCTTGCTGCAAATTCTGTATAAAAATGCTGCGAAAATGCTGTATCTTTGAGTGGAAGCATGGGGAGTGCTGGG
This sequence comes from Rhinoraja longicauda, assembly GCF_053455715.1. Lineage (NCBI taxonomy): Eukaryota > Metazoa > Chordata > Chondrichthyes > Rajiformes > Arhynchobatidae > Rhinoraja > Rhinoraja longicauda. The sequence continues at coordinate 19,276,761 of NC_135988.1, forward strand.
TATGGTCATACACCCTTAGCACTGATCCCCCCACTCCTGTCTGATGATAATTAAAGCTTTGCTTGGTTTACCTTTAACTGTTTATGTTGTTGTCTGTATTAAGATGGAACTTTAACAGTACCATATTTTTAATATGAAACTTTAACAGTACCATATTAATGCTACAGCCACAAAAACATGCCATTACTTCACCAGACTACAGAAATCTGGTATGTTTCCAATGACTAACTAATTTCTACAGATGCCCCATAAAAGGCATCCTATTAGTATATGGCAACTGCTCTGAAAGATTTATATTGCCTAGTTTATAATTTAATTAGTTGTGTGTTTCTGACTCTCGTAGTAGTTGCAATATGAAGTCAGCCCTCTATCCTGTTGCAATTTAGTGTGTCTTCAGGTTTGGTTGAATGAGTACAAATTTAATCTATAGCAATTTCTTTCTCTCCAAAACAGAACTTCGAAGGCAACAACTTGAAGCTTATCTCCAGAGAAAAGGAAAATTGAAGGTTCCAAGTCTGACTGATAGGTTTGTCCTTGTTATTTAGGAAAACTTTCTTGCTGCAATTTCAACATAAAATTTATCAATTATGAAACCACACTCCTTTGAGTCATAGAAGTGTGCTAATTATCTGACAGATTTGCCTCCGCCGCCCACAGACCAAAGGTGACGTGGATCGGCCTATTTCTGTACTATTTTAATTTGTTAATCAATTACCCGAGCAATGAACAGTAGTGTTTGATTAATCTTTCTAATTACAATCTTCAGCCATAATCTGTAATCCACCATGTTGATTGACGTACCTGGATAATATAAAAGTTAATTTTCTGAATTAAATAGGTTTATTCATTCATTGTCCATTTTAACTGTGTGTTTGTCTGAGTAAATAGTTCCTAACTTTTTAGTTTGTAGTTTACACCTAAAAATGTGTCTTTTCAGGTATTATTTAGGGGACAAAACCAATCGGAAAATACAACAAAGAACTGCTCCATTCAAAGTTGGGTTGGTAAGTAGGAACCTATGATCCCTTTCAAACTAAGTAGATTAAACTTATTTTTATTAAATTACATTAGGTTTGTAATGCACTACTGCATTTGGTTAATCAACTTCATTGATCTTATCCCAGAGATTTTAGTGGTAGTTTATCTATTGATAATTACCATCTTTTGCCGATTGAACAACTGCTGATTATTAAGAACAATAACAGAAATATTGGGATTACATCCGTTGATATGGAAGTGATTGGTATTTCATTAGAAAATCTGCAGCGCCCAAAAATTAATACATCACCGCAGTATTCCTGCGGTCTTTTTGATTATTAAACTATTCCATTTGTGCTAAAAGACATGGAGATATATTAGATTAATCTTAATAGTTTGTGACATTTATGGGATGAGTATTGAACATATTTTGTCGTCTTTTCATGTTTTGAATTCTGTATTGAACGAGAGCTGGGAACCGTTGTGTTCAAATCCCTGGGGTGGCTAAATTTATTATCACAAAACAGTGTTTAATAGTTGACCTCTTCTCTGATCCTTAATTTTTAGGGTTTTTTTTGTTTTTAAAGAGCGGGGTGAGGAAAAACAAAGCTGGGAAGCAAGTAGTAATTGAAAACGCTACAATAAAGAATGACAGAATGTGATTCTTTTAATTGTGTTAATTCTTTTAATTGGCTTCAGAGGAGAAAATGAACTGGAGACAGTAATTAAATCATTTGAAAAGATGATTTTCAGGTTGGGAATATGATATGGAGTAAATTCAACAGCATAGTTTTATAAAAAGGCTTTGTAGTTTAGCAAGTACAATATTAGTTAGTGAGCTGGATTAGTATGGTACATCAGCATACAATAGAGCTTGCAGGAATTGAGGTTAGAGTAAGGAAAGCCAGGAAGAGAGAATAACATGAATTTAAGCGACGTAGGCTTGACAGCAAAAAGGTTTACAAAGTTATGAATTGATGCACAAGAAATAGATATTGTCATGGATAGATAAAGTGGGGGAGGGGGGGAGTGATCAGGAAAATAAAACATGTGACATTTTCCAGTTTTATAATTTTTGGAAAATGAAAATATTAAAAAACGACCTTGGTTTATTCATTGCTTCAGACGATGTTGCATGAACTTTGTTTGTTTCAGGGAAAGGCCCAGAAGCATGATGCTCATACAAAGCAATCTGAACTCAAAAGCACGAACAACTCAACGCGTACTAATCATGTCAAATTAATGGCTGCGAGGAATCAAGTTCAATGCTGCTCAAGAACAGCTGGAAAAAATCCTGCCCTCACTCAAACAGCTTCTATGTTTCTGCATGTTACAACTACGTTATTCCCAATGGAGCCAAATGCAGAAAGGGAAATTATTGTTGATGAGCTGGCTCAAGGAATACAATGCATAGGAAACTTAAAACCTGAAAATACAACACATTATGAATGTAATCATAAATCAAGCAATGAAGAAAAGGAAAATAAATGTACACTAGGTACAGCCCAAATTGCTGGACAATCTACCAGTACAGTTTTAATTAATCAGTTTACACAACAGGTGAATAATACTCAGATTGGCAGATTAAAGGGGACTGCTTCAGATAATCATTCATGGGCCATTGGTAGCGACAATATAGCCAGGGCGGTCCCTGCTGTGTCCAGGCCAGTGGGCAAGTCTGGAGCGGCCCCCACTCAGACCAGGCCAGTGGGCAAGTCTGGAATGGCCCCCACTCAGACCAGGCCAGTGGGCAAGTCTGGAGCAGCCCCCACTCAGACCAGGCCAGTGGGCAAGTCTGGAGCGGCCCCCACTCAGACCAGGCCAGTGGGCAAGTCTGGAGCGGCCCCCACTCAGACCAGGCCAGTGGGCAAGTCTGGAGCGGCCCCCACTCAGACCTGGCCAGTGGGCAAGTCTGGAGCGGCCCCCACTCGGGCTGGGCCAGTGGGCAGGTCCAGGGCGCCCCCTGCTGTGGCACAATCTGGCGCCGTCCCCAAAGTGATGGGTGGCGCCAGACCGTCGGCCCGTGCAGCCAAGCCCGTGAGCAGGCCTGGGGCAGCTCCATGTGCAACCAAGTCTAGGAGAGCCCCTCATGCAGCCAAGCAGCTGAGCAGCTCCAGAGCATCCCCCCGTGCAGCTAAGCCTGGGGCAGCTGCAGCTAAATCTACAGGTGGAATGACTGTTCCAAAAGAGCCTTTAAAAGCAGAGGTGGTAAAGAGCTGTGGGAAATTGAGTAAAACAGGACAATTTGAAAGTGAAAAAACGGGGAAATCTCCATGTATTGCAAGCAGACGGAATGGATCCAATTCTATTGCAAGTAGATCACTGACAACATGGAAACGATCTGCTCAAAGATTACATCCAACTTTGATGTCTCCTCGAAGAAATATAAAGAGAAATAAAGATGCAGTACAAAACATAAGCAAATCTGCAGCATCAGTAATGAGCACAGCTAAGCAGAGAGATGATCAAAGTTCCATTACCAAGACATTGAAAGGAAAAGATGAAAGAAGGTAAATGTAAAGTTGTCTGAAACTGCATAAAATGATTTGACTTGCTTTTAATTTGAACTTTGTTGTTTGTCCTAAAAAAGTTTTTCATTATCTATTTGCCAGGGAAGCTTCCTGTCTCTCCAGTTTTAAACAAAATGTTCAGCAACATGAGTAAATAGAGTGCGAAAGAAGGTATATGGTTTGCTTGCCTTCATTGGTTGGGCCATTGAATATAGGAGTCAAGAAAGCATGATGCATCTTTGTAGGGCTTCAATTTTTGTTGTCTATTTGTGTTCTTCTGTTTTCATAGACGTACAGGGTATGTAGGTTAATTGGCTGGGTAAATGTAAAAAATTGTCCCTAGTAGGTGTAGGATAGTGTTAATGCACGGGGATCGCTGGGCGGCACGGACTTGGAGGGCCGAAAAGGCCTGTTTCCGGCTGTATATATATGATATGATATGATAGCATAGCTGTGCCAGCTCAGATTCTGTCTTGGTCTGAGAGATGATGCATTTGAGCAGCCTGAGCGGATCCAGTTTATAGAGTGCTCCCTCTTACAACTGAACTTCTGTTGCATTGTCAAAAACATAAATATTGATGTTGAGCTCTGCTGCCCTGTAAATTTGTGTGGATGTAATAAATCTCAACACTGAGAAACGTGTCCAGTTGAATAGGTGATGAAGAGTTTTTTGTTTGTGAAGGACATCTGTAGTACCTTTAATCTTCTGAATTTATAGATTTGTTGAGTAAATAATCAGGTTTGTAGATCTGTGAAATAGGTACTTCCAAAAGAAGACTAGGGTTATCTTACAATCCCCACAGAGGATCTGATGAGACTTGTCTTACAGCTGGCACATTGCAGACATTGCACCGATGGTGGAGGGTGAAAGTTTTAAGATGCTGGAATATGGCTGGGGACCGAGAATATTGGTTTCTCATTGAGACCCTGCCTCAGAGAGTGGAGAGGGAAGTGTCAATAAAGAGGTGGGGGGGAGGGGGGGGGGGTAAGATGAACCGATAAATGGGCGATATATGGGCTGAGGAGGGTTGAAGGGTGATGGGACAATGGAGTGGGGAGGGGTGGAGTTGGGAGACAGGCAGAGGGTGATAGGTGGAAGCAGGCAATAAAATGGACGGAGGGGAGGTTGAAGGTGGACTCTTGTTATAAATAGCTTTTTAAGTGGGACTTTATAAAATGCCTCTGCAAATCCACATCAATAGCATGTATTTACTTTCACTATTCTGCTATTTCATTAAATGGTTCAAGTGGGGGTTAGTCAAATTTGATTTTAACAAATCTATGAATGATAAGATAAATCTCATTTATGTTAAAGCTGTCATTTTCTCAGTTTCCTCTCCTTTACCATATAGGCCTGATTTTTTTTAATTATTTATTTTTCAGGGTATTTAGTAACAAGCAAGGTTGCCATGTATTTTCTTTTCTAACTATTTCTCTTACTGAAAGAGGGCAATTAAAACCCATCCTCATCGTTGCGATTGGTCTAAAATATGGGATCTCCCGGATGCCAACCATTTCAACTCTTCCCATTCTCATACTGACCTTTCTGTCTTGCCCTTTTCCATTGCCAGAGTGACGCCACACACAAATTGTAGAAACTGCACCTCACATGTCGCTTAGGTAGCTTATAACCCAGCGGTATGAACATTGAATTCTCTCATTTTAAGTAATTTCTACTTACACTCCCCTTCCCTCTTCCCCCATCCTAGTCCTTTTTTCCATTTCCACAGTTCTCCGCATTGTTTCCCTCTTGCGATCACACTCTCCCCGGCCACCACTGCCCTGCCTGATGTAATTTGTGGCTGGCGCTGATTGGTCCTGTTCTTTTCTTATCACCAGCTCTTCATCCTTCCCCCCACACTTCTTACTTTCAGTCTGGAGAAGGGTCCCAACCCGAAACGTCGCCCATCCTTTTCCTCCAGAGATGCTGCCACGTGCAATAACTATGTTGTGTGATCCCACAGTCAAAACTCTGTATTCCTGAAATATCAAGAGAGGGTATGAGCTGGATAGAGCTCTTAAGGATAGCGGAGTCAGGGGGTATGGGGAGAAGGCAGGAACGGGGTACTGATTGAGAATGATCAGCCATGATCACATTGAATGGTGGTGCTGGCTCGAAGGGCCGAATGGCCTCCTCCTGCACCTATTGTCTATCGCATATTGAGTTATGATTAGAGAATGAAACAGCTAATCAGAGTGCCATAGTATAGCGATTAGGTTATTGAATTTGTATGCAGAGGTTTGAAGTGTTGACCTGAAAATAAGATTTAATCCTGCCATGGCAGCTAAGGATTATAAATTGCAGATTTTTTTAAATCACCAGAGTATCCATAGCAATGTTTGTGAAAATACCAGATTGTGTTTTAAAACCATATGTGTTCCACTAATGTCCTTCAGGAAAGGAGATCTGCCATCCTTATCAGGTTCATTTAATGGAATCACTTGGCTAAGCTGACCACAAGGGGTTGAATTGAGCAAGAGCTTATCGGGACAAATCCAAATAAACACTGGTTTAAAAAAGCAAGTCAAAGGTTGCAATCCTGTGGGGAGGGACTTGTCTTCTGATTCTCCTAAACCTTGCCACTGTTTACAAGATGCAAGTTAAGGGTACTTTGCTGTGAAGGTACTCTTAATTTATACCTTGTAAAAAGTGATAAGACTTATTCTCTATTTGCCTTTGTGAATGTAGATCCATCAATACTCAAAGATTGGTGTTAACCAAGGGAAAGCAACACTCTTGATTGACATCTCGTGCATCATAGAATGACACAATGTGGAAACAAACCCTTCAGCCCAACTTGTCTGCACCTTGTCCCAGCTACACTAGTCCCACCTGCCTACGTTTGATCCATATCCCTCCAAACCTGTCCTATCCATGTACCTGTCCAACTGTTTCTTAAATGTTGGGATAGTTCCTGCCTCAACTACCTCTTCTGGCAGCTTGTTCCATACACCCACCACCCTTTGTATGAAAATGTTGCCTCTCAGATTCCTATGAAATCTTTCCCCTTCACCTTAAGCCTATGTCCTCTGGTCCTAGATTTACCTACTCTGGGCAAGAGTCTCTACCTGATCTACTCCTCTCATGATTTTATACACCTTAATAAGATCACCACTCGTCCTCCTGCACTCCGAGGAATAGAGTACCCGCCTACTCAGCCTCTCCCTATAGCTTGGACCCTCTGGCCCTGGCAAAATCCTTGTAACTCTTCTCTGTACCCTTTCCAGCTGGACAACATCTTTCCTAAAACATTGAGCCCAGAACGGAACAAAATACTCTAAATGCAGCCTCACCACGTCTTATACAACTGCATTTTGTGATACTTGCTTTTGTGGGATTGCTTTGCAGAAAGTCATAAGATCGTAAGTGATAGGAGCAGAATTAGGCCATTCGGCCCATCAAGTCTGCCATTCAATCGAGGCTGATCTATCTCTCCCTCCAAACCCCATTCTCCTGCCTTCTCCCCATAACCCCTGACACCCATAGTAATCAAAATGGTTGACATAGTTCTACACTACAACAATGATTGGTGTTTAGCTTGTTACAACATTTTGAAAGTTGTTGTCTGTATAAGTACTTTATTAATAACGCAACAAAATAATATGAATGGTAAAATGTATGGAATAGAAACACAGAATATAAAAGCATGGAAGTTGTGTTGAAGCTTTGTGGGACAGAGTGTGCACACGTTCACGTTGCTTCACGTGCAATTGGTGCCATGATGATGCTGCTGAGGTTCTCTTAATATGTCCACCATCATGGTTTATTTTATTTTCCACGGTACTATTCATATTCTTATTTTGGCTCAGGAAACAACTTGAAGAGTGGTTAGCTTCTAAAGGGAAGACCTACAAACGCCCTCCCTTGCCAACCCCTTTGAAGAAAGTTGTCAAATCTGTTAAGAAGAATTTGGAGTATTCTTTCTTGGAAGCAATGGAAGAAGAACCAAAGAGCCTGGCAGACCGGGTGCACCACATGTTGGATGACTGCATGAAGCTGCTAGAGAGGGTATGGAAGCTTTACTAGGAATGACAGTGAGATTAATGCTTCCCCAAAAAAATAATTGTCCCTGCTCCAGGATGAGTGCTGGAAGTGCTGTAGAGTATACAAATAGAGGTTTGTTATGGGAAGGGCATCTTGGAATCAATCAATCGATAGTGTGAAGAAGGGTCACGACCCGAAATGTCGCCCATTCCTTCTCTCCTGAGATGTTGCATGACCTGCTGAGTTACTCCAGCATTTTGTGAATAAATACCTTCGATTTGTACCAGCATCTGCAGTTATTTTCTTTATGATAGTGTAGGTACGAACTGCATGCTGTGGGATTATTTTCTTTCTTTTCCCAAATGGCAATCCATTTGGTATTTTCAAATAGCTGCAAAATACTTATTGCTTTATTGTGTTTTACATTTGTAAAAACTTCACTTTGTTTCTCTTTAGGGTTCTTCGCCTGAAGAAGTGTCTGAAGCGTTGCGGAATATTCCTGAGGGTGAGAAGTTTGCCAAGTACTGGATTTGCCGCGCACATCTGCTAGAATTAACTGGTACGATAGAGGCCATCATTGCACTGTTTGAGCAGGCCGTTCACAGTGGTGCAGAGGTAACTATATTTGTAACAAAAAACTAATGTATTTGATGAATTCAAAATTACAGATTAAAATGTTTTAAGCTTTGATCTTTACCTAATTCCTCTCTGGTGAGTTGCTTTACAATGAGAAACTAACTCTTTCACAGCCTGTTGAAGAGCTGCGATCTGCACTTGTGGAAACCATCATGAGGAATGCAAACTCTCGCACATCCTGTACAGGTAAATCTGCTGGCATTAGAAAATGGAGTTTCCTTTGGATTTGTAAATTTAAAATGGTGAAAAATATATATTTGCATTTATGTGTGGCTTCTTTGAGTGCTTTAGAACCAATGTTCTTGTGTTGTATTGTCACTTTTCTAATGGTGGATATATGGTATCCAATTTGTGCACACACCTAGGTTCCACAATCAATGTAATAATGGCTAGCTGATTTGCTTAATGTACATTGAGCGATAAATATCAGCCAAGATACCTGGAATCAATGTTCTGTCCAACCGGCATCTCTAGCGTCAGTGGAACACTCTTCATTAGAATTTTGTGCTCTGATCGCTGGAGGGAGGTTTGAACCCTCCATTTCTGTAAGAGCATGTGAATGGACGGCATTGAGTAGAGATGCTGCAGTTATGAATGGCGACTGACCATTTTTTAATTTGCCCGGTGTTTTTATATTCTGATAGAAAAGGAAGATGTTAAAACTGAAGGTTTTGAAAAATCAGTTGTTGCCACGCCTCGTACAACAGTAGTGGAGTCTCTGTACAGCAAAATAGATGGGCATGGTTCATCCGTGATCAAATACAGAGTGACCACAACACCCCAAGTGCTCAGGTAAGGTTTTGTCATCAACACTCTTCCCCCTTCTCCCCCCAAGAAATGAGAGCGGAAAGTATCATGAATGTTGGCCGTTGTACTTGTCTATATTAATCCCTTTAACTCAAATTTTGCTCATACCCTGCCATGCCTTGACAAATCAGATGATTTGGAAATGTAAGTGTATCTGCCTCCACCACCTATTCTGTTCTAGATTCCAACCACAAATTGCCTCTTTAGTCGCCAAATGAACCTCCTCATTCCCTCGTTACCATCTTGCTCCTGAAGTACTTAGAAAATATCAAGCTATCAAAATAGTATCTAAATGTTTTTGGATTTGGGAAACATTCAAAACTAATTTGGATCTTTTAAATATTAACCAAACTGTTACTGTTTAAAATGTTAATTGCACATTCTGGAAGTGTTAATTAATTTAGCTCTAAGGTATTTCATTTTGCGTTGACCCATCTGTGTAGCCTCACTTTGGGGCTTTACACCTCACTCGTGCCCACACAGGTGGCAACTGTACAGAATCAAATCAGAGGTGACATGTTTTCAACATTTCAAAATGCATCTTTCTTTGCAGAACAAATGAACTTCAGAGCAAAATCCGATCTCTTGGGAAGCAAAATCTGAAGTTTCTCACCCCAGTGCGGCGCTCGGTTCGCATTGGGCATGTTTCTGCTTGGCACCCTGAGATGTTGAGAGAGCACGACTGCTGTGTGACCTCCCTGAATGAACTTTTAGCTGAGGAGGAGGTTGAAACATTTGTTTATAGAGAAAACAAGGCTCTGCTAGAATAACAGAAATTACACTGGTATCCTTTAAATGCATTTCACATACTATCCACTTTAGCTACCAGCTTATTTGTATTGCTTTAAGAATGTTTTTAATAAACTATTGGATTCTGAAACTTCAAAAGGCATATGAAAAAAGTAGTTTCCCATATATTTAAATGTGCTAATGTCTCCTTGCCAATCTATCTTCACAAACACCAATACTCTACTGCTTGTTTTTACTTGTTGCAAAAGCCTATTGCTGTACATCGAGATGAGGAAAGCAGCACTACAAGGAACAACTAAATTTGCCAATTGTGGAGAATTGGACAGAATGCAATTAGAATTACCGACATCGAATTGCAAGTTACGTATCGACTTCCACGGTGTTATTATAAAAAATATTGTGTGTGTAATTGGAATATTGGATAAAGGCTTTATTGATCGGGTGATCAATTAGTTAACTGCTTCACTAAGTTCCAGAGTGGGCAGAAGTTAAATACTTACTGCCTAATTGAGCAGAAGGTACAATCACAATGATCACTGCCCAACTTATTAAAACAACAAATTAAAATCAATTCCTACATCTCTGAGTTTTTCTTTGTTGGGGAGGATATCCATTCATGACCTTCTATTCCTTCCATATCAGGAAAGTTAGTATAGATGTTGAGATGACACCAAGCTTCAATAACAATTGTCAACTAACCCAAAAACTGATTTTGGAGTATGCAATATCTATTATTAGAAAGCATACCACTGTTTGTGCAATCCCTTGGAAGCTCCAAATTGTCTGCAGTTTCAGTGTATTATCAAAGTTAGAATGCCAAATTAGTAGTTCGGTGTGACTGTTGGCCTCCCAAACAACATGGAAAAAATAGATGGGTGAGCATTTTTGATGTTGGCTGGGGAGATAAATATTGGCCAGGGCGATCCAAGTTATTTTCAGGGCAGTGGAGTGAGAAGTGACCATGGTGTTACTCTCTGAACCAAGATGAAAACTGATGCATCAATCAACAAACAATATGCTTAACTTACACAACAGATCAAAACTAAAGTGCATTAGCCAAATTGCATGTCTAAATGCTGATATGCAATGTGTGTTTGAAGGCAGGCACGACCTAAAAGGGGTGGTGGTAGCTACCTGGGCTACTGTTCCACAACTCCAGAAACCAGGTTTGATCTTGACTTTGGATGATGTTCTGTTGTGTGGAGTTTGCACGTGCTCCATGTGCCCATCAGGGTTTTACCCAGATGCTCTGGTTTCCCCCCTAATGCCAAAGACATGCACTGGCTGATGGGTTAATTTGCCACTGTAAATTGCCCCTGGAGCAGGTGTGTGAAAGAGAATTGGGGAGTTGATGAGGATATGAAAGGGAAAAACTAGGTCCATGTAGATTTATTATTTAGTTTATTGTCACATGTACCGAGGTACAGCGAGAAGCTTTTGTTGCATGTTAACCAGTCAGCAGAAAGACAATACATGATTACAATCGCTTCATTTACAATGTACAGATACATGGGCCTCGGCAGCAACGGGAGTCTCAGTGGCAGGGGGAATGGCTCGCCATCGACCCATGATCAATGGTCGATGAGCATGAGGGGGGGAGGGAAGACAATGGGGACCTGGCATGGGAAGGGGGGCATTCTAGTTTAGAATCCTCTGCCCAGGGGATAGCTCCGCGTTTGTTTGTCTTTGTTCCAGTGTAGGCGCTATGCACAAGGCAGCCACCCAACTTTCGCTTGTCTTTTTCTTTTTTTTTTCACTTTTAATTTCAGGTTTTCGTGTACCTTGTGTGTTGTGACTCTTGGCAGACCAATTTCCCTCCCGGGATGAATACAGTTTCATCGTATAGTATGATAAGGGAATAACGTTTAGTGCAAGGTAAAGTTCAGCACTGCTCTCTGATTGTGGTAGGATGATTCAGTTGTCTGATAACAGCTGGGATGAAATTGTCCCTGAATCTGGTGGTGTGTGTTTTCATACATTTGTACCTTTTGCCTGATGGGAGAGGGGAGAAGAGGCAGTGACTGCGGTGTGACTCGTCCTTGATTATGCTGCTGGCCTTGCCGAGGCAGCGTGAGGTATAAATGGAGTCAATAGAAAGGAGGTTGGCTTGTGTGATGGTCCGGGCTGCAGTGCAATTCGCTGCAATTTCTTGCGGCCCTGGATGGAGCTGATCCCAAACCAAGCTGTGATTCATCCTGATAAAATGCATTCTACGGTGCATCTGTAGAGGTTGGTGAGAGTTGTAAGGGACATGCTAACTTCTTAAGCCTTCTAAAGAAGTAGAGGCTTTGGTATGCTTTCTTGGCCGTTGCTTCAATATGGGTGATTCAGGAAAATTTGTTGGTGATATTGACTCCTAGGAATTTGAAGTTTTCGATCATCTCTACTTCGGCACCGTCACTGCAAACTGGGATATGTCCTGACGACAAACTGGGATATCTCCTGGGATATGTCCTATCCCAAACTGGGATATCTCCTTTGTCTTGCTGACGTTGAGAGATGAATATTTGATGGTCAACACAAATGCAATTAACTTAAAGGTTTATTTTTATGCTGCATTAAGAAGCAGGGATTTGGATTATGTAAACTCCAGTAAAATTGCATCCAAGGAATAATTTATGCAGAATTTTTCAAAGTTGCTACACTAACTATGACCACACTTGTCAATCTAAAATATTGCTTTTAAGTTAAATGCTGGGTTTAGGAAAAGAGGACATGAATCAAACTGATAAAAAAGTAAATATAATGCAGATAGCGCGTTATTTCACACAGTGACTAAACCTTGAATGAGGCAGAAAGTAGTTTGGCCAACAGCTGTGTAGCAGCCAGCTTTATGCTTCCCTTTAAAGCCCCAAAGCTTACTGTTTGACGAAGGAATGGGAGCGGTGGTACTTGACTCAAATAACAACAACAACAAGAGATCTTCACAACGTTGCGGTTAGTTAGTCGTTTATTGAAGCAAAATACAAAACAGATTAGTATATCTCCCGTCGTTAACTAACTTGTTTGTAGTAAGAACTTAGTTTCTCACTGACACTCCTTCGTATCCTGTTATTTGCTAAAACCCTATTATCTTAATTGACATGAATGGCCTGCTAACCCTATGTCAGCAGGCTTGACGTTGTCACACTGAAGCATTATGTTGGTGCTGGGGAAGTTATACTCATAATTCTGGCACTGACCACGTAAACTCCAACATTCACCTCAGGACAACCCCCTGGTGTCCAAAAATAACACAGTAGAATACAAAGTAATATAATAATATGCAAAATGGCTCCTGCAAGCTATATTCGGGGAGATTACTGGTCATCTTCCATCTATGTTGAATCTATTCTTTGAATTTTGAAACATTTGGCTTCCATGTTATTTTTGTCATTGTCTACTGTCAGTTTGTTTTTTGCGTGGTGGATAAACCAACCTGTTGCGACACATGACTCAAAATACATTCGCTCATCTGACTGCACCACCTTTTTAAAACGGAAAGCCATCTCGGTCATGCTTGTTCCTTTGGTCTGGAATAAAGAAAAACACCAAATTATCCACTGACTGTATTTGTAAAGTAAGCAGGCATATAATGGTAGAAACACTACAGCAGATCCCTTCCTGTCAGAGGTGTTTCTGCTGCTTTGAGGACCAAAAGCATTAGATTTTTGGCCCTGTAGACATATGGGGAGAACGTACAAACACCGTACAGACAGCACCCGCCTGACCCTGGGTCTCTGCCGCGGCAAAGCAGCAGCTCGACCACCTGTAGGTCTTGAATGGTGCAGAGAAAGTGAGGGTTGGGAAAGTTGTGGAAAATAGATAACGGTCTAATTCCCTCTAGACTGTTCAATAAGTGCACAACCAAGCTGTATTTACCTCTAGTTTCAACTGTCGCTTGTTTCCCCAACCGGTGCAGCAACACGAGTATGTCCTGGATCTATCGCTAAAATGCAGAGATACAATGTCTTCTCCATGTGTGGTGATGTTTACCTTGGCTGGAAATCAGATAAGAAAGAAGTGAGACCCAGCCGTTCATTTTCTGTTGCAATTGCTTGTTGGCAGCAGGGTTTGCACCTAATTGCCCAGAAATACTTGCTACGGGTACAATAGCAGTAGAGTTGCTGCCTCACAGCACCAGAGACCTGGGTTAGTTGCTGCCTCACAGCACCAGAGACCTGGGTTTGGTGCTGTCTGCACTGAATTTGTACATTCTCCCCGTGACTGTGGGTTTTCTCCGGGTGTCGGAGTTTCCTCCCACACTCCAAACACCTACAGATTTGCAGTTAATTGGCTTCTGTGTAATAGTGCTGGTGTACGGGGTGATCGCTGGTCAGCGCAAAGGTCCTGTTTCTACACTCTAAGTGAGCTTTGCCCAGTTCAACACAGAATAAGAAATTACACATTCTGGTGCTAGTTTCTCATGGTTGCTGCACCCCAGTTTTTCTAATGTCACTGTTGACACAGGAGAAATCAACAATCCGCAATCATCTAATGACTGCAACATTAATCACCTCCAGTGTTGATTTAACCCATTTGTGTCGATTATGATAAGATAGAACTTTCTTCATCCCAGGAGGGAAATTGATCTGCCAAGTGGAGTCAGTCTACCCCACGACAGAAGGGTTTGTAAGCTGGTGCAACTAGTGAGAACACAGATAAGTGTGAGGTTATTCATTTTGGAAGTAAGAATAGAAAGGCAGATTATTATCTGAATGGTGTCAAGTTAGGAGGAGGGGGAGTTCAACGAGATCTGGGTGTCCTAGTGCATCAATCAATGAAAGGAAGCATGCAGGTACAGCAGGCAGTGAAGAAAGCCAATGGAATGTTGGCCTTCGTAACAAGAGGAGTTGAGTATAGGAGCAAAGAGGTCCTACAGTTGTACCGGGCCCTGGTGAGACCGCACCTGGAGTACTGTGTGCAGTTTTGGTCTCCAAATTTGAGGAAGGATATTCTTGCTATGGAGTGCGTTCAGCGTAGGTTCACTAGGTTAATTCCCGGAATGGCGGGACTGTCGTATGTTGAAAGGCTGGAGTGATTGGGCTTGTATACACTGGAATTTAGAAGGATGAGGGGGGATCTTATTGAAACATATAAGATAATTAGGGGATTGGACACATTAGAGGCAGGAAACATGTTCCCTATGTTGGGGGAGTCCAGAACAAGGGGCCACAGTTTAAGAATAAGGGGTAGGCCATTTAGAACGGAGATGAGGAAGAACTTTTTCAGTCAGAGAGTGGTGAAGGTGTGGAATTCTCTGCCTCAGAAGGCAGTGGAGGCCAGTTCGTTGGATGCTTTCAAGAGAGAGCTGGACAGAGCTCTTGAGGATAGTGGAGTGAGGGGGTATGGGGAGAAGGCAGGAACGGGGTACTGATTGAGAGTGATCAGCCATGATCGCATTGAATGGTGGTGCTGGCTCGAAGGGCTGAATGGCCTCCTCCTGCACCTATTGTCTATTGTCTATTGAGTTCAGGACAAGCCCAATGACCCAAACTGGCAAGAAGAACGAGCCGATGTGAAACTTATGGAGACTGAAGAGATATTTTTAGGGTTTTTTTAGTTTCCTGCCATAACAGTAAGAATGTAATGTGCAACAAATGGCACACTGGTTATTGCTGTTTTAAAGCTGTGCCTCTTTTCAATTGACCACCTACTCTCAGTTGCGATAATATTTAGTTAGCAAGTGCTAGAGACCGCCCGTATCCATTGAGAAAACATGGGGAAGAGCTGCTAATTTGACACTGTGGCCTTTTTAAAAAAAGAAATCAATAAAATACCTTTGTTAACTTTAGTTACCAGCTATATTCCAGTATTTTAGAGATTGAGAGGCAGATGAAACTCATTAGTTTAATCAGGTGCTGTAATTGATTTCAGATATTTCTGTTAAGAGTATTTATTCACAAAATGCTGGAGTAACTCAGCAAGTCAGGCAGCATCTCAGGAGAGAAGGAATGGGTGACGTTTCGGGTCGAGACCCTTCTTCAGATATACTATCTGTTAAGAGTAGATCAGTTACTAGGTTATGTGCACAGATTCTTTTGCCAGCTGGCACATATGTTTTCTTGAGATGATTGGTACTACTTCCTAGATGTGGGGGCCAAGATTCTGGTCAAAACCTTTAGCACAAGTAAATCAATATTGCCAACAAACTAAGGCTTACCTTTGCGGTTAGAATTCATGGACTTCAGTATCACTTTGTTTAAAGATCTGTATGTCCTCACGATTCTGTTATCGGAAGTGTAAATGTAATAGCCGCATTCACTATCCATATTTCCCACGGTTTCTATCTGTGGAAAAAAACACATTTTAGAGTCATAGCCCAGAAGATTAAGTGACCATTTTATTTGCAATCACATAATAATTCAACGAAATATAAAGCTGTAATTAAACTACAACTGTAATGTTTATACTTATGACTGTAATACTTATATTCCCATTAGTTTAAGTTTGTTAGTCTCCACTGCAATACAGTACTGCCCCAGTTACCCTGAAGTCATGCGCTGTGTAATACGTGCATTTGGCTAGCCAAAGGCTGAAGCCACTGAAGTGGCTGTCATAGAGTCCTACAGCACAGAAAGAGGCCCTTCGGCCCATCGTGCCCGTGCCGCCCGTTACCAAACACAGTCTAATTTTAATCCCATTTTCCCGCATTTGGACCGTAGCCCTGAATGTTGTAGCATTTCAAGTGCCCATCCAAATGCCTCTTAAACGTTGTGAGTGTTCCCGCCTCCACCACCACCCCAGGCAGTGAGTTCCAGACTCCAACCACCCTCTGGGTGAAAAAGTTCTTTCTCACATCCCCCCGAAACCTCCCTCCCCTTACCCTGTATCTATGTCCCCTCGTTGTTGAACCTTCCACCAGTGGAAGAAGTTCCCCGCCATCTACCTTATCTAATAGTGTCAGGGTTCGAGACTCGCTGGCCAATTGGGCAATGGACAGCGATTCAGCAGCGGTCTTCAAGCAGAATCCAAGTAAATATCTAAGAAAGGTTGCAGGGACATGCGGGGGAGGAGGGGCATGGTGGTAAATGGTTCTTTGAAAGTGCTGACATGCACTCAATGGACTGAATGGTTTCCTTCTAAGGTTGGATGTGTTATACACCACTGGGCTCAAGGGAAAAAAGGATTTCTACTGGATCTAGGCTGACACCTCACTCCTCAAAATGGCTGCAGATGCAGTCAGGGATGTGTAGAGCCTGGGTGACAGATGACATGAATGCAAGTCGGGTCCGCGTTAATGTGCAAATGCTCGCACCTTATTTGCAGCTGTTAAAACTGAGCATTGAGCTAGGCTTGTGTTGAATCTATTAATAGAACCTACAGGCAGGAACGAATGCAGTGGGCAGTACAAACAGAGAAGACTGATTGTCACACAACCATTCTTCACGGGGAGACCAGAAGGTAGAGGAGTACTGGACTTTACCAGCAACGGCTGGCTCCATAATCACCAAACAGTAAGCTACCCAGTGCTTTACTTTGCCTCCGAGAGCAGATCATACAATTCGTTGTTAGACACAAAATGCTGGAGTGACTCAGCCGGTGATTAGCTCTGGAGCAGTAACGATGTCAAGAAGCTTTTCAAAGAGCAGAGAAGGGAGAGGTGATTCCAGTGCTAAGGATGTTGCCAATGGTTGAAGAGTTAAGTGCGGAGGAAGGCTGCGATTTGTAAGGACGATGGGCTGCCGGAGTTGCTATGGCAGGAAGCGGTCTGATCGTGTGCAGGATCAAGTTTTTAAAAACTGCTTAGATTCGACAGGGAGCCAGTTTGGGTAATACTAATAGAAAGTGATATTATTATGTATGTTCCATCAATGGGAGCCAGCAAGGAGAGAATTAGAGAGGCCAGGTTGAGAGCTGGAAGGTATGAATCTCCCAACGTTCATAGATATTTAAGGAGATTCCGCATCTTTTACAGGTGTGTGGTAGAGAGCAGACTGGTTATATATGACCTCAAGGGTCTCGACCCGAAACGTCACCCATTCCTTCTCTCCCGAGATGCTGCCTGACCTGCTGAGTTACTCCAGCATTTTGTGAATAAATCGATTTGTACCAGCATCTGCAGTTATTTTCTTATATATGGCCTCGTTTGGTGATGAGAAGTTGGTGGCCATTGCCTGGCCCATCACAGGTAGCCTCGCCAACAACGGCATTTAGAAAAGGTACCACAACAAGTAGGCAGTTTATATCAAAGATTCACATCACCAGGGACACCCACCCACCTTGTTGTTACCTCCGAAAGAGAACGGTTACCTGCAGGTCTACGGTTAGGCTCAGCAAACATCACCAGGGCTTTGTGCTCTCGTGGTCTGGTTTACCCCGTATTGCGATTAACGCCAGATTAAAGCCACAGCAAGCGAGAGATTCATTGTTGTGAGCCCAGGGCAAATAACGAACACTGGGTTCTTGAAGCTGTTGCAGGATGAGTTCCGCGGGACAGAGAGTGAAACGATCACAATATCCCAGCTTCAAGCGGGGAGAGTTGGGGGTTTTTCGGGAAATGTTAGAAGTCAAAAACGTCGCCTTTTAGCCGTCAGCAAAGTGGCGAAGGGCTCATTCAAACTCGCATCCCCCACTCAGCCTCTTCGTCCACACAGGCCCTGACCAGAGACTGAAGAAGGGTCTCGTCACCCATTCCTTCCCTCCAGAGCCGCTGCCTGTCCCGCTGAGTTACTCCAGCATTTTGTGTCTATCTTCGGTCCTGACCACTCCTCCCTGCAACAACTCCCGAGTCCAGCCACTCTCCCAACCCTCGGACACTCGCCCTTCCCCCGGTTCCGACCGGACCCCCCCTCCCCCCCATCCCGTCGTGTAAGTGAAAGCGAGCGGGCAGGACAAATCCCCCTCCGCCAACCCTCAGACCAGGGACATGAGTCCCGACCCATCCACGTTCTCCAGAGCCGCTGCCTGACCCGCCGAGTTACTCCAACTGTGTCTAACCCGAGACAGGCGCGGGGGTGGAAAGCCAACTGTTTCTCCTTGTGCAAGCGTTACCTCGGTCCTTGCTGGTGAAACCTTGCAACTCCTTTCCCTGACAGCACCATAAGGTACCCAGTCCCAAACATCTCAAGGACAATCATAATCAATACTAGAGGTCTTTCTTTGAATTAAACCATTTAAGAAGCCCGTCCTTGTATTAATCGCCAGCCAGTGACAGTCGCTGACCAAATAACAGCGAGTGGATGTGGCGCTGACTCTCGGCATCACCTGGTTGAATGGCCTTTCAGAACAAAAGATGAAACCCCCTTGGGTCAGTGCCAAATGAGGAACCCTACTGTAGCAGGAAAACTACAAATCTCTCTCCACACAAGCTGCACGACCTACTGAGTATTTCCAGCCTTGTCTAGTTTTGTTTTAGCTTAACAACATCTGCAAAGTTTTCTTTTTGGACTATTGTGGAGGTTTTTTTTCCTCATAACCCCCTCCCCCCCCCCCCCCCCCCCAACAGATTTTCTGCATCCTTAATGGGAATGGTTCGGTACTTCACATTCCTGGCTGTTAATATTACTAATTATCTGTCATGGGGCAGCAGTTATGCAGGCACACCAATGCAGATTATTTTCTGGAGAGAATCAGGACATTTGGCATGTTTGCAGTGTATGGTATATCTGCTCTGTTTGGATAGCATACACAACAAAGCTTTTCACTATACCTCAGAAACGTTTCAAATAATAAACGTTTGAATAATAAACGTCAAATAATAAACCTAAACCTGATCCAACCTGAACCAAGAAAATCCATGTGCCAGACAACATCCCACTGTCCCACTGAAGACATGTACTCCTCAACTATCTGCGGCTCCAACCAAACCATTTCAGTACAGTTGCAACGTCAACTTGGTAAATTGCCATGGAATATCGTATTCTCAAAAAGCAGAACAAATCCAATCCAGCTCATTACTATTCAGGCTATTCCCAATCATCATCAGTGATGAAAGCTGCAGTGAAACGCACCAAGAACTTATTCCCCATCACCCAACTTGGGTTCAACTGCAAGCATTATCACAAACTTTGTCCAACCACAGACTAAAGAGCTGAATTGCAGAGGTGAGGTGAGAACGACTGCCCGTGAATTCAAGGAACATTGGTAAAATTGATGTTATTGGGCTCCCAGCAGAGAACACCCCAATGGGTAGAGTCATGTACTGCCCAAAGGAAGACAGCCGTGGTGGTTGCTGGTCCGTTGTTCCAGCACCAGGATATCTCTGCAGAACCTCCTCTGGCAGAAGCCGAGGTCCAACCTTCTCCACTCCTTGATCAATGACTTTACCTTACATCGTAACTGGAATCGCTAACTGATGATTTATGGTGTCCATTTCCATTCACAAACCCTCGTATAATGAAGCAATCCATGCCTGCATGCAGCAAGATCTAGACAACATTCCGGCCTGATAAGAGACAAGTAATATTTGTGCTATAAAATGCTGACAATGAGCATTTCCAACCAGACAGGATCCAATCACCATTCAGTGGTCATATCATAGCCGAGACCATGAACCTGCTGGGACCACCACTGACCAGAAACTCCACTGAACCATAAATATGTAGCTACATGCGTGGGTCAGAGGCTGGGTGTTTCACCCCCTCACACGCCAATGCCTATCCACAATCAGGATTATTCTCCCATCACCTGAATGCATGCAGCTCCAAGTATTCTCACAAAGCTTAGCACCATCCAGGGTGACTGGCATTTTACTGACAACTCTAAACAAACTGTGGCTGCAAAGTGTACAATCTACAAAATACACTGTAGTTAATCACTCAGCATAATGAATGCAGCGGCTCTCAAATCCACAATCTCAGGCATCAAGAGTAATGGCAATAGGTGCCTGCTATTTCTTTCTTGGTTCCACACCATCCTGACCAGGAAATAGATTGCGTTTTCTTCATTGCATCTAAGACCTGGAACTCTCGGATCCATTCTCAGACGATAAGTAGGTAATTGACAGCAAATATTCCTGCAATTAGAACTAATGTAAATACATTCTTTTTTACTAAATGAGTAGCAAATTCATCCAGTATATCTACCCCTTTGCTCTACATTTTGTACTAGAGTTTGACTTGATTGTATTTACTTTTGGTTCTGTAATCTGTTTGGATAGCACGCAAAACAAAGCGTTTCACTGCACCTCGGCACATTGACAACAATAAACCTAAACCTGACCATCAACAGCAATCAAGAAGAAAAGTGCATTCATAATTAAATCTTACGTTGGTGGCACGGTGGCGCAGCGGCGCAGCGGTAGAGTTGCTGCCTTACAGCGAATGCAGCGCCGGAGACTCAGGTTCGATCCTGACTACGGGTGCTGTCTGTACGGAGTTTGTACGTTCTCCCCGTGACTTGCGTGGGTTTTCTCCGAGATCTTCGGTTTCCTCCCTCACTCCAAAGACGTACAGGTATGTAGGTTAATTGGCTGGGCAAATGTAAAAATTGTCCCTAGTGGGTGTAGGATAGTGTTAATGTACGGGGATCGCTGGGCGGCGCGGACTCGATGGGCCGAAGGGCCTGTTTCCGCGCTGTATCTCTAAATCTAAAAAAAAATCTAATCTTACGAACCATGGCCAGATGATAAACAGATATTAGAAGGTAGAAGGTGAAACCCAAAATTAAAACAAATAAATGGTGAACTGTCCCGCAGAAGTATGTATCCATAACATTATCCCAGCTGAGTGCAGAATTCCCTACTGTACAAAGACATACTCACTTAATTTTCGAGGAATTATTGAGCTTTGCCTCGCCGATGCTCTCCAGCTAATGCCTGGTACGTTCCTCCTCTATACCTATATATATAATGGTGAGGCATTCAACTACCAATTGTCTGACTTCTTGTTGTGTAATAATCAGTTTAAATCAAAATGCTCTGGCGCTATATCAAGTGTCAATCAAGATAATATTTATGATAAGCAATAAACAAGTAGTTGTGTTCAAACAAGTTGTGCAATGTCAATGGCAATACTTTTCTTGTTTGATTCCTTCCACACATCCTGATCCAAGAAAAACAAAAATAAATTAATTTGTTATCCATGAAATGCAGTTTGGCATTTGTGCCGGATGACTTAACTTGGGTTTTTATGTTAAAACCTTGTTAATAAAGTGATATCTCAACTGTAGCCTTGTGTAAAAAATCACAAAACAAAAAAAAAACAAGCTGAAAATGGTTGCTGCTCTCGTCTGAGCACAGGATCATTTGCTAGTCTATTTGGAATGTCCTCGTCAGTGATGGAAATGGGGGGGTTACGCAGGGGGACGGCATTCCCCTAGTTTTCAATTTCCAGCTCGGGTTTAATGAGCACTGCAGAAAGATTCGAGTCGTTTATCACTTTATTCAACTCAGACAAAAACAATTTGTTAACTGCCACTGTTCGCACTGTAGTAGTTAGCACTGTTAGCACAGGTAGTAGTTATACAATGTGTCATCAATACATCAATAGACAATAGACAATAGAAAACAGGTGCATGAGGAGGCCATTCGGTCCTTCGAGCCAGCACCGCCATTCAATGTGATCATGGCTGATCATTCTCAATCAGTACCCCGTTCCTGCCTTCTCCCCATACCCCCTGACTCCGCTATCCTTAAGAGCTTTATCCAGTTCTCTCTTGAATGCATTCAGAGAATTGACCTCCACTGCCCTCTGAGGCAGAGAATTCCACAGATTCACAACTCTCTGACTGAAAAAGTTTTTCCTCATCTCAGTTCTAAATGGCCTACCCCTTATTCTTTACTTATTCAGTAAATGTAATTGTGTTTTGACCATGTATTAATGACACCGCGTCCCTTTGAATAAAATTCAAGGTAGTAATGTTAGGACGAAATGCAGGGGTTGCAAAACTATTTCTTGATGATTTCCCTAATGCAACTGTTTGGCACTGTGCCAGTCACAGGCTTGAACTCAGTGTAGGTGATGCTATAAATGAAGTTGCAGGTCTGAATCATTTTCAGATATTTTGTGATAAATTGTATTCCTTATATCATAGGTCTCCTAATAATCAGGATGAGTTAACTGCATGTGCTGAGGCTCTTCACTGTCAACTTTTGAAAATTGGTCGTGTTTGCAGTGTGAGATGGGTTACTTCGTCTTACCGAACTGTAAAGGCAATGTGGCAGTCTTATAAAGCTACTAGACCAAGTGGACCCGTTGGGCCCAAACCTCTCCTGCATTGGTGCAGCACCCTCTCCTCCCCCATTCCCCCCTCCCCTCTACTCCCCCTCCCCCTCTCCCTCCCCCTTCCCCCTCTCTCCAAAACCCCTCCCCCATTCCCCCCTCCCCTCTCCCCCCCACTCCCCCTCCCTTCTCCCCCTCCCTCCCTCCCTCCCTCTCTCCCTCCCCCTTCCACCCTCCCTCTCCTCCCCCACTCCCCCTCCCTCCCTCCCTCTCCCCTCCCCTCCCCCTCCTTTCCTCTGCCCCTCCCCTCCCTTCCCCCCACACCATCCCCCTTATCCTCCTCCCACCTCCCTCCCTTCCCCCATCCTCCCTCCCTAGGATACATTTCAGGTCAAGTCGAGTCAAGTTTATTTGTCACATGCAAATACACGATGTGCAGTGAAATGAAAGTGGCAATGCCTGCAGATTGTGCAACAAAAAAAGTTACAATTACAGCATATAAATTAAAATTAATACAGAAAAGAAAATTTAGTCCCTGGAGTTATAATAGTTAACAGTCCTGATGGCCTGTGGGTAGACCCATTTATTTCCAGTGGCGTGTACGCCCTTCTAAAGTCCACAATCAGCTCCTTAGTTTTTTTGACATTCAAGAGGAGGCTATTGCCCTGACACCAGAGTGCCAGATCAGCCACCTCCTCCCGGTAGGCCTTCTCATCGTTGTTGGAGATCCGGCCCACCACCACAGTGTCATCAGCAAACTTGATGATGGAGTTTGAGCTGAACCTGGCCACACAGTCATGTGTGTACAAGGAGTACAGTAGGGGGCTAAGGACGCAACCCTGGGGCGATCCTATGTTCAGGGTGAGGAGGCTAGATGTGTGTTCCCTCATCCTGACCACTTGGGGCCTGGCGGTGAGAAAGTCCAGGACCCAGGCACACAGAGAGGTGCTAAGCCCCAGTTCCAGCAGCTTCTCAGCCAGTCTGCTGGGGACTATGGTGTTGAAAGCTGAACTAAAGTCAATGAACAGCATCCTCACATAGCCCCCCTTCTGGCTGTCAAGATGGGAGAGAGCGGTGTGTAGAACCTGGTAGACCCCATCATCCGTGGACCTGTTCGGACGGTATGCGAACTGTAGTGGGTCCATGTTGCGAGGAAGGAGGGCACAGATGTGGTTCTTGATTAGTCTCTCGAAGCATTTCATGACAACCGAGGTGAGGGCCACCGGTCGGTAGTCATTCAAACAAGCTGGAGAGGCATTCTTTGGCACCGGTACAATAATGGATCTTTTGAAGCATGCATGGACCATGGACTTGGCCAAGGAGAGGTTGAATATTGTGGTGAGCACTGGAGCAAGCTGAGTAGCACAAGACTTTAGTACTCGCCCAGATATACCATCTGGGCCTCCAGTTTTCCTCGTGTTCACTTTAAAATGTGAATAACTTAAAAAATATAACAGCAATTTCAATTAAACTACCATTTTTATCATTAAAGTGACGACGGTGAGTAAGGTGGGCCTAAAATTGTCATGCTATTGTGTACCGTTTTGGCTGAAGTTCAGTCACAAACAAGATAACAAACGAGTTTTAGTATATAGATTTGGGAGCATTTTGGAAAAGCACGCTGTGATGCTTCAAGATCTAGTGCAGAGAGGGCAAAGTACGAGGGGCTGAAAAAAGTATTAGAGTCATCAGCTTTCGTAAATAATTTGGGCTTGTTGATGGACAGTTTGCTAGAGTTGTCTGAACTGTCACTTGAACTGCAGAACCGAAATTGTACACTTAGTAAAGGCACATGAGGAAATTAAACGAACGATCAAGGTTCTTGAATGTCAAATAGAGAAGCCAGCAAAATTTTATACTCAAGTGGAGAAACCAACAAGCCAGATGATATTTAATGGAATAAATTTGAGAGCTGGTAAAGTACCTACTATACATAGACAACAGTTTTTGAGGAGTTTGGTCAATAATAAGAAATCCAGGCTGCTTGAATCTACAACAGCTTCCAATGATAAATGTAAAAAGTTAATTAACAAGTCGAAATAGATAAATATTAACAATATTCCAGAAGATTCACTTTTTACCTTTGGGGATAATGATGTGGAAGAAATGGCAGAACAATTTGGCTTAAATGGTCGGCTTTGTGTCAGAGCCTTCAGAGAATTGAAGGAATCTAAAGGGAAGATAGTTTCTGCAGATTTTCAGCAGCTGGTAACGGCTGTAAGTACAATTCCGGTATCAACAGCAGAATGTGAAAGGAGCTTCAGAGGCATGAATTTCTGCATGTCACCACAACGTGCAAGACTTCAAACTGATCATCTCTCAACTCTTCTATTTGGCGGTGCGTGCAGACGCAGCGGCCCCACGCTCTCCCGATTTTTCGAGTGTTTTTAATGTTTTTTCAAGTTCGTCATGTTTGTCACTTCAACAACTCTGGACAGTCAGCAGTAGACAGTATAGTCGTGAGTTCTTGCTGGACAAGAAAACAACATCATCAACACTGGACGCTACGCTTGCAGGGGAACTTAGCGGCCTCAGAATACTCTGCCTGACCTCGACCTCGGCCTCGAGTGCTGCCCCCCGGCTGGAAAGGAGACGCCGCAGGCGGTGTGAGAGGAAGCAGAAGAGGGGTAAGCGCGGAGGCATCCGGGCTAGGTTAGCGGCTAGCCCACACAGACCGGCTATTCCGAGCATGCTAATGGCTAATGTACGCTCACTGGACAATAAAATGGACATTATAAGACTTCTCCGGTCGACCCAGCGTGAGGTGAGGGAATGCTGTGTTTACGTTTTCACGGAAACATGGCTTAATGACAACATCCCGGACTCCGCTGTTCAGCTCGACCGGCTAACATGCTACCGATCGGACAGAGCTACGGTTAGCGGGGGGAAGACTCGCGGCGGCGGTGTAATTGTTTACATCAGTGATGCTTGGTGTCGGGACGCTGTGTTGGTCTACAAACACTGTTCACCGCTGGCGGAGTTTATGGTTGTGAAGTGCCGGCCTTTCTACCTCCCGAGGGAGCTAACAGCTATCCTGTTAGTCGCTGTTTACATCCCTCCCAGTTCCAACAACAAGGACAGAGAGGAGGCACTCTGTGAACTGTACCGGGCCATCTCTGAGCAGCAGACAGCACACCCAGATGGCTTTCTCATCGTAGCTGGGGACTTCAACCATGCTAACCTAAAAACTGTCATGCCTAAAGTATACCAGCATGTTGATTTCCCAACACGAGAAAACAACATCTTGGACCTTGTTTACACGACCATCAAAGGAGCATACAAGGCTTCCCCCCTCCCCCACATCGGCCTCTCTGATCACCTCACCGTTCTGCTGAAACCGGCATACAGACCCCGGGTGAAAGTCACCAAACCGGTTTCAAAAGAGGTACGTGTGTGGTCAGAGGGCAGCACAGCTGCATTCCAAAACTGCTTTGAGACTACAGACTGGGACATGTTCAAGCAGGCAGCAACATACAACAACACAACCAACATTCAGGAATACACAGAGACAGTTACAGGCTACATCACCAAATGCATTGATGATGTGACCCACACCAGAGCCATCACCATCCCAGCTAACCAGAAGCCATGGCTGACAGGGGAGGTCCATGGGCTGCTGAGGGTCCGCAACGTTGCCTTCAGAGAGGGCAATCCAGCCGGTCTCAGAGCAGCCAGGGCCAACCTTTCCAGTGGCATCAGGAAAGTCAAACAACACTACACCCGGCGTATCACAGCCCACTTCAGTGACAGCAGAGACACACGGAGCCTGTGGAAGGGTATTAGGACTATCACGGACTACAAACCCTTACCACAGACCTGTGACAGTGACACCTCTCTCCTGAACGACCTCAACGGCTTCTTCGCACGCTTTGAAGCATAGAGCAACACACGTGCGCAGAAAACAACTCCCCCCCCCAACGACCAGGCTATTTGTCTGTCTCCAGGCAGTGTGAGGAGCACACTGTTAAGGATTAACACCCGAAAAGCTTCTGGACCTGACAACATTCCTGGTCGTGTGCTAAAAGACTGCGCAGCTGAGCTCACAGATGTCCTCACAGACATCTTCAACATCTCCCTGAGCCAGGCTGTTGTTCCCTCGTGCTTCAAAGAAACCACCATCATACCTGTGCCCAAGAAGTTTTCTCCATCCTGCTTCAACGACTACCGCCCTGTAGCGCTGACTTCAACCATCATGAAGTGCTTCGAGAGGCTGGTCATGAAGCAGATCAGATCCAACCTCCCCCCCTCCCTGGACCCGTTTCAGTTTGCATATCGAGCTAAGCGGTCCACTGAGGATGCCATCTCCTCTGCTCTACACCCAGCCCTCACCCACTTGGACACTAAAAACTCATATGTTAGGATGCTGTTCATAGACTTTAGCTCAGCATTCAACACCATCATCCCCCAGCAGCTGGTTTGTAAACTAACAAATCTGGGCCTCAGCCCCCTTCTCTGCAACAGGCTGCTGGACTTCCTCACTGCCAGACCCCAGTCTGTACGGGTCGGCAGCAACACATCGGACACCATCACGCTGAGTACGGGGGCCCCACAAGGATGTGTGTTAAGCCCCCTGCTCTTCACCTTGCTGACCCACGACTGCACACCCACCCACAGCTCAAACCACTTCGTCAAGTTTGCGGACGACACAACCGTGGTGGGTCTCATCAGCAACAACGACGAGACCCACTACAGGAAGGAGGTGAACCAGCTGGCCGCGTGGTGCACAGACAACAATCTCTTCCTGAATGTGGAGAAAACAAAGGAGATTGTTGTCGACTTCAGGAGAACGCACACCCAACACCCCTACCCACTGACCATCAATGGTGCTGCTGTGGAGCAGGTGAGCAGCACCAAATTCCTGGGGGTGAACATCACCGAGGATCTCTCCTGGAGCAACAACACCACGTCCATCGCCAAGAAAGCCCAGCAGCGCCTCTACTTCCTCCGCAAACTGAAGAGAGCGGGAGCCCCCACACCCATCATGTACAGTTTTTACCGAGGCGCCATTGAGAGCATCCTCAGCAGCTGCATCACTGTGTGGTTCGGCAGCTGCACAGCCTCCAGCCGCAAGACCCTGCAGCGCATAGTGAACACTGCTGAGAGGATCACTGGCGCCTCACTCCCAACACTCCTGGTCCTTTACACCACCCGCCTCACCCGCAAAGCATTGAGCATTGTGGGTGACCCCTCCCACCCCTCCAACAGCCTCTTCACCCTCCTGCCTTCAGGGAGAAGGTTTCGCAGCCTGAGGTCGAGCACCACCCGACTAAAGAACAGTTTTTTCCACCAGGCTGTCAGGATGCTGAACTCTCTCCCCTCCCTTCCTCCTCTCTCCCCTGCCCCCATTGGACCTGGACTTTAACACCCCACACACACGCACATCCAGCACCAGACACTTTTTTTTAACGCTGCTATGGACAGGCTTTGCACTACTGTATTGTAATATATTCATCTTCATCTGAAGTCATTGAAGTGACTATATTTTATATTTTATGTTGATTGTTGTTTGCTGTGCCTTTTTAATTTTAACTTAATTTTATGCACTTTGTTCCTCGGGATTGTGGGAAACGGTATTTCGATTTTCTGTCTGTGTAAACTGGCTGAGGATTGACAGTAAAGTTGACTTTGACTTGACTTGACTTATTAAGTTGGTGGGACCTCCTCTGTCAAAATTCAACCCCGAAGAATATGTGAGGACATGGTTTCTTAGTGGCAGAAGGCATGCTGAAGAAACGGGAGAGAGAGAGAGAAAGAGAGAGAGAGAGAAAGAGAGAGGTTGTGTTTCTCTCTGCTCCGGCGACTGAGAAGTTTTGAAGCAACCTTTCAAGGTTCTTGTCGAAGGAAGAGGGACAGATGCAGTGAGATTTCATAGTTTGACCGAACGTCGGACTGCAGAAACTTTCCTTTGTTTAAGGATTTCTCCATTTAGTGTGGAATTCCTGAGTTCTTCTGCACCGCGGTGGGAGCGGCCGTGGCTGGCGGATTGCCTGGAGATCGTGGGTAGGAATGATTTCGGTGTCTTTGACATTTATGGCACCGACTCTCTGCCCCAATACCGTTTTGCACAGTGCAGTTGCCTGGGCTTAATGTGAAGAGGGTACCTTTTGCTTCCGTCAGGGCTTTGAAGTGCCTTCCAAAAGCTGCTCTGGACTGTGGAGTTGAGCTTGGGGACTTTCCTTTCTTCGGCTGGAGGAAACAGCTTCTGCTGCTTATCCAGACTGTGACTGTCTCTGAGATTCGCTTTTGAGCTGAGGTGCTGCTGTCCATGGAGCTGGGGTGTGCCACTGTCAAGATGGCGGGGGCTCGGCATAAGGTTCAGAGTTACGCAGTGGTGGCTTCGACGGCGGCTTCGAGGCCACTTATGGATGAGCCTCATGTTGACTTGCACTGGGATATTTACGGGATCTCGGTTCAAACCGGGTTCGTGTGGAGCAGGGCTGCAATTGCAAAGGGCTTGCACGATCTGTTCAAGAGGGATGTTATTGCCTCTTCTGAGAGTGCAGGAGGGAAGGTTCAGTTGATACTAAAGTCCCGGGAGGATGTGGCCCAAGTGTTGGAGAAGGGACTCACGGTGGAGGGGGTCCATCTACAGGTGGAACCGTGGGTGTCCAATGTGAAACCGGTTCTCCTGCAGAATTGTCCCACGTTTCTCCGGGATGCAAAACTCCTTCCACACTTGGTGAAGATTGGGGAGGTGCGGTCTAAGCTTACTAGGCTTATGCACCCCGGGAATGACCCGTATGAGAAAGGGGTCTTGAGCTTCAAGAGGCGGGTGTTTATGAAGGTGGAAGCAGGGTTGGGTGCTGAGGGGAGCTTCGTTGTGGAGCATAAGGGTCTCTCCAATCGCGTGTATTGGAGCTGGGGAGAGGCACAGTGTCATGCGTGCAAAGAGTTTGGACATCTCCGTAGAGAGTGTCCTAAGAGCCGGGCCGCTGCTAGAAATTCTAGCACAGGGGCCCAGGAATGCAGTGCTGGCCCATCCGGGGCGGCCCGCCATGCCTCGGTGACCCGGGGTGGAACTGCTGACTCGGCTGGGGCTGCTAGCTCCGCCTCGGTGACCCGGGATGGCACTGCCAACCCATCAGGGGCTGTAAGTACTGCCGTGGTGACCCGGGATGGCACTGCCAACCCATCAGGGGCTGTAAGTACTGCCGTGGTGACCCGGGACGGCACTGCCAACCCATCAGGGGCTGTAAGTACTGCCGTGGTGACCCGGGACGGCACTGCCAACCCATCAGGGGCTGTAAGTACTGCCGTGGTGACCCGGAGCAGTGAGGGCCCCCGCCCCCTACGCCCTGAACCTGTGGAGGTGGTCGATGGCGAGGCACAGGGGAAGGGCGAAGGGGGGGGAGGAAGGTTGGGAGAAGCAGAAGGGGAAGAATAAGAATAAGAAGAAGCCCCTCCAAGGGAGTCAATCACAAGCGGATGGGCCCTTGCCTAGACCTGAGACCACCCAAGGGGTGGGTGCCTGTTGGGCCCAGTGAGGTCCAGGACACACCTGGTGTGGCTCAGCAAGGAGCTGAGGTGAACCGGAAGGGGGCAGGAGGGGGCAAACGTGGGGGTAGAAAGGGGGCAGCGGGTGGTGTGGAGGCGGAGGACCCTTCCTTTATGGAGGTCACCGTACCTCCGCATGTCACCGGGACAAAAAGAAGGCGTGCGCTTGGCGAGGAAGAGCAGGATCGTGGAGCCAAATTAAGGGAAAGGATATTTCGAGACCTTCCACCCCTGACGAGGTCGGTGACCACAGACTGGTGACTTATGGGCCGGAGGATGGGCCTCTGGTTCAGGGACCTTCTGCAGGTGCTACCAGATCAGTTACTGGGATCGACTCCCCTGAAACTATGTCCTCTGGGTTGGTGGCCGTCCCCTCGTCTCAGGGGCCTTCCGAGGGAGTCATCTCATCGGGTAGTGGGGTTGTGCCCCTGGGAGCGTGTCCTCTGGGTCGGAGGAGGTCCCCTCGTTTCAGAGGCCTTCTGAGGGTGTTGGCACGCCAGTTGATGGGACTGGCTCCCCTGGAAATGTGTCCCCTGGGATGGGGGATGAGCAGAGTCAGCCTGAGGGGGGAGGCTCGGGAGATCAAATGTTCCACTCTATGCTCCTTATTAGAGCCAGTGGAGGTGATGAGGGGTGTGATGCCTCACCGGTTGAGGTAGTAGGGGAGACTCCAAGAACACCAGCTCTTTCAGTGGGTGTTGGTGAGGTGGTGGAGGGTGGAGACTCTCTGGGTGCTGCCAGTGGTGCAGAAACTCTGGGTGCTGTGGGGGGCGGGGCGGTTATGGGTTGTGACCCTCCTTTGGATCTTGTGGGTGCCTGCGTACCCGGGACCCTGGGGGTGCCTCTTGTTTTGTCTTCCCCAGACCCAGACGTGGGGGGTGATGGGAGAGTGCAGGAGCCTGGCCTTTCACCGGACAGCTTGTTGCTGTCAGAGGTATCAGGACCCTCCCTCGGCATTGATCTTGGGGGTGGTGTCATGCCGGAGGAGGGGGAGAGTGATGGGCTCGGCCTGTGCAGTGGGGTGAGTGAGCTTTCAGCAAGCTGTAGTCCCACGAACTCTGACACTGGCCTTGAGCGATGTGCAGAGGAGGCTGCTGCTCCAGGTGTGAGTGGGTTGGCGGAGTGCCCAGACTCCAGGGCTGTGTCTAACGCAGCCTTTATCTGTGAGATTCGGGACTTTCTAAAAATAAATAGATGTGCCAGGACTAAAGTTGATGCGGCGCAGAGGTGGTGGGCAGATCTGCCAGGATTTATTAAGGATCTTGATAGTATCCTTGGCAGCAAAAGGGTAGTGATCTTCCTGCGTCTGACAGGCTTCAGCTTGGGGAATTCTTAACTTTCCTCAGGGTGAAAGTTTCTGTGTCCACGAGGAATGTGAGGAAACAATTCTAATGTGTTTGCACATTCACAGTACCCACATTAAATTTAAATGGTAGTAGAGCGAGCTTTCGTAGATTTCAGCACTTATCAGTCCTTAGAGACGGGAAATATGCAGTGTGCTTTCTGCAAGAGACGCACACTGTTGTCAGTGACGAACCCACCTGGCGACTGGAGTGGGAAGGGGGGGTTTACATGATGCCACCTCAGCACAAATTCGAGTGGGGTGTAGGGACACAGGGATTGGTCCAGGCCATCGAACCCTCTGATTGGTAGACCGGGTGAGGTGGTACGCAGGTAAAGGGAAGGAGGCAGTCTCGTTTAGTCCTCCAGCGGAGACAGTAAGATTTATGGTTGTCTGTCGTTTGATGCGTTGATTGTCACGGTTGTTAATGTTATAATAAACGGCTACTTCAACGTACTTCGCCTACGACTCGCCATAGTGGTGACCCCGACGTGATCACAGATCACCAAGATGTCCCATCGGGAGGCATCGACGCCAAACGCAGTCGGCGTTCATCTGCCCCCGTTCTGGGCCCACCAACCATGCCTGTGGTTCGCCCAAGCGGAGGCACAGTTCCACCTCCGGGGAATACAGGTGGACGCGACCCGGTTCTACCACCTACTAAGCGTCCTGCCGTTGGAAACGTCCGCACGGGTCGCACAGTACGTCACCGAGCCGCCAGAAACCGATAAGTATGCGGGCCTCAAGTCGCTGCTGCTGAAAACCTTTGGGCGCAGCCAACAACAGCGGGCCAGCACACTCCTGCACTTACCCGAGCTCGGGGACCGACCGCCGTCGGTCCTCATGACGGAGATGATGACTCTAGCGGGAGAACACACCAAATGCCTCATGTTCGAGGAGGCATTCCGCGAAAAGATGCCAGAGGACGTCCGCGTAGTCCTAGCAGACGTTACTTTCTGGGACCCGATGGATTTCGCAGAAAAGGCGGACGCACTGGTCGCGGCAAAGGCGAGGCGCCCCGGGTCAGTAAATCGGGTTTCACACAGGTGAGCGACCGACCGCGCGGCCAAGATGGCGCCCATCCGCCCGCCACTTTTCAAAAAGCCCGCCAAGCTGCTACGTCGACGGCGGCCATTTTGAAGCAGGCCCGCGACATAGAAACACACCAGCGCGGCTGGTGTTTCTTTCATAGAAGATGGGGAGCAGCGGCACGCAACTGTAGAAGCCCCTGCACATTCTCGGGAAATGCCTCGGCCGATCAAATGTAGAGGCAATCTCGATCGGCCACAACCATCGCCTCTACCTGGCGGAGCAACATACGGGCACCGTTTTCCTCGTGGACACCGGGGCGATCGTCAGCATTGTGCCCCCATCCTGCCAAGAAGCGCGATCAGGTAAGACCGGCCCCCCACTCATTGCGGTCAACGGCAGCCCTGTCCGTACCTACGGAACACGGGACATGTCCCTGTCCTTTGGTTCCAGGACCTACAACTGGACTTTCATCATCGCAGATGTAGGCCAGGCAATCCTGGGCGCGGATTTCCTTTGGGCTTTCGCGTTAATCCCTGACGTGCGCGGGAAGACCCTGCAGCCGTCGTCCAGTAGTGTTGACCCCCCCGCTCCTTCGGTTTCCGTGTCATCCACCCTGACCATCCAGGCCGTCACTACGACCTCCGACCCGTTTGCTGCGATACTCGCTGATTTCCCGGAGCTCCTAGTCCAGCGATTCGACACACCTGCTGCCAAGCACGGAGTCGTACACTTCATCCCCACGGAGGGACCGCCTGTTTTCACCCGAGCCCGACGCCTACCCCCCGATAAGCTGGCAGTCGCTCGCGAAGAGTTCCTCACTTTGGAACGACTGGGGATCATACGCCCGTCAGACAGCCCGTGGGCCTCACCGTTACACATGGTCCCAAAAGCATCTGGGGGTGGAGACCATGTGGCGATTACCGATGCCTGAACGCCATCACCACGGCTGACCGATACCCGATCCCGCATATTCAGGATTTTTCGGCCAGCCTAGAGGGTGCCACGGTTTTCTCAAAACTGGACTTAGACGAAGGGATTAAAAGTACCATTAGCAAATTTGCAGATGATACTAAGTTGGGGGGTAGTGTGAATTGTGAGGAAGATGCAATAAGGCTGCAGGGTGACCTGGACAGGTTGTGTGAGTGGGCGGATACATGGCAGATGCAGTTTAATGTAGATAAGTGTGAGGTTATTCACTTTGGAAGTAAGAATAGAAAGGCAGATTATTATCTGAATGGTGTCAAGTTAGGAGGAGGGGGGGTTCAACGAGATCTGGGTGTCCTAGTGCATCAGTCAATGAAAGGAAGCATGCAGGTTCAGCAGGCAGTGAAGAAAGCCAATGGAATGTTGGCCTTCGTAACAAGAGGAGTTGAGTATAGGAGCAAAGAGGTCCTTCTACAGTTGTACCGGGCCCTGGTGAGACCGCACCTGGAGTACTGTGTGCAGTTTTGGTCTCCAAATTTGAGGAAGGATATTCTTGCTATGGAGGGCGTGCAGCGTAGGTTCACTAGATTAATTCCCGGAATGGCGGGACTGTCGTATGTTGAAAGGCTGGAGCGATTGGGCTTGTATACACTGGAATTTAGAAGGATGAGGGGGGATCTTATTGAAACATATAAGATAATTAGAGGATTGGACACATTAGAGGCAGATAACATGTTCCCAATGTTGGGGGAGTCCAGAACAAGGGGCCACCGTTTGAGAATAAGGGGCAGGCCATTTAGAACGGAGATGAGGAAGAACTTTTTCAGTCAGAGGGTGGTGAAGGTGTGGAATTCTCTGCCTCAGAAGGCAGTGGAGGCCAGTTCGTTGGATGCTTTCAAGAGAGAGCTGGATAGAGCTCTTAAGGATAGCGGAGTGAGGGGGTATGGGGAGAAGGCAGGAACGGGGTACTGATTGATAGTGATCAGCCATGATCGCATTGAATGGCGGTGCTGGCTCGAAGGGCTGAATGGCCTACTCCTGCACCTATTGTCTATTGTCTATTGTCTATTGGTATCACCAGATCCCGGTTCGCCCTGCAGACATCCCTAAGACCGCCACAATCACCCCGTTCCTAAGACCATCCCTAAGACCGCCACCATCACCCCGTTCGGGCTTTTCGAGTGGCTGCGGATGCCTTTCGGCCTCAAAAACGCCGCCCAGGCGCTTGTTCCAACGCCTCATGGATCATGTGGGTCGCCTTTTGTGTTCATCTATCTGGACGATATTCTCGTGGCAAGTCGGTCGGCTCACGAACACCGGTCCCACCTGCGCTCCATATTCCAAAGGTTGCAGGACCACGGTCTGATCCTACACCCGTCCAAATGCCAATTCGGACTATCCTCAGTAGATTTCCTGGGCCATCGGATCACATAGGCAGGTGCTGTTCCCTTGCCCGAGAAGGTGGCTGCTATCCGCTCCTTCCCCGCCCCGACCCCATCAAAGGGTTACAAGAGTTTGTAGGGATGATAAACATTTACCACCGCTTCGTCCCGGCGGCAGCCCGGATCATGCGCCCCCTTTTCCAATGCCTTGCGGGTAACCCCACCGAGCTCGTGTGGTCCCCTGCTGCCTACGCGGCTTTCACAGCAGCCAAGCTGGCCCTCGCGAACGCCACCATGCTCGTCCACCCGCGCGCCTCTGCCCCCACCGCCCTCACCGTCGATGCCTCCGGCGTGGCGGTGGGGGGCGTCTTAGAACAGCAGGTTAACGGCCTCTGGCACCCTTTGGCCTTTTTCAGCCGCCAGCTTACTCGCCCCGAGATAGCTTACAGTGCCTTTGATCGGGAGCTCCTGGCCCTCTACCTGGCGATCCGTCATTTTCGCTATTTTTTAGAGGGTCGCTTTTTCGTGGCTTTCACTGACCACAAGCCACTGATGTTTGCTATTTCGAAGGTTTCCGATCCGTGGTCGGCCCGCCAGCAGCGACACCTCACTTACGTTTCGGAATTTACCACCGACGTTCGGCACATTGCGGGAAAACTAAACGCCGTCGCGGATGCCCTGTCCAGACTGGCGGTTTCCCCGGTGGCCGAGGTAAGTTCCGGGGTGGATTTCCAGGAGCTCGCGGAGACTCAGCGCCTGGAAGACACCCCCTCCCTGTACCCCCACACCACCTCGGGGTTGCGGTTAGCACAGGTAGCCTGTGGTCCCACGCGTACTAAACTCTGGTGCGACGTTTCCCTGCCGCGCACCCGCCCGGTAGTACCCACTTCCATGCGGCGCCAGGTTTTCGACACTATTCACGGCCTGGCACACCCGTCCATACGGGCCACTTCGGCTCTCATTGCGGCTTGATTTGTCTGGCACGGGCTGCGGAAGCAGGTGGCCTCCTGGGCCCGCGCCTGCATTCCGTGCCAAACCTCCAAGGTCCACCGACACACTCGGCCTCCCGTCCAACAGTTCACGATCCCCGCAGTCCAATTCCTCCACATCCATGTGGATCTCGTCGGCCCGTTACCCCACTCCAGGGGCTACACCCACCTCCTCACGGTAGTCGAGCGGTTCACCCGGTGGCCAGAGGCGCTCCCGTTGTCCGACATCTCAGCAGCCTCCTGCGCGCGGGCTCTGGCGCTAAATTGGATTGCCCGTTTCGGCGTCCCGGACGTCATCACTACCGACCGGGGCGCCCAATTCACCTCATCCCTGTGGGTGGCTCTGACCCAGCTGTGCGGGTCCCGGTTACAACAAACCACCGCCTATCACCCCCAGGCCAACGGGATGGTGGAGCGGTTCCACAGGCAGCTTAAAGCGTCCCTCACTGCCCGCCTGTCCGGCCCCGACTGGGCCGACCAGCACCCATGGGTTCTCCTGGGTATCCGCACGGCTCCAAAGCACGATCTCGGAGCTTCCTCGGCAGACCTGGTCTATGGCTCGCCCCTGCGAGTACCAGGCGACGTTCTTCCCCAATGTTCCACCCCCCCCTCCCTCCATGACAGCACTCTTAGCTGCACTCCGAGCGCGGGTGGGGTCCCTAGCCCCGGTCCCTGCTTCTCGTCACGGGGATCCCCCTTCACACGTCCCGCCGGCTTTGGGCGACTGCGAGTTCGTTTTCCGGCGCATCGATGCCCACCGCCCCCCTTTCCGACCAGTTTACCAGGGTCCGTTCAGGGTAGTGAAGAGAGGCACAGTCACCTTCACGTTAGAAGTGGGTACAAGACAAGAGGTCGTCTCGGTGTCCCGCCTTAAGCCTGCCTATTTAGACCCAGACTAGCCCGTCACAGCGGCTCAACCTCCTCGCAGAGGCCGCCCTCCGGCCGCGGCTCCGGTACAGCAGTTTTCCCCCTCGCTGCCCCCGTTCGGGACCCCGCTTCCCCCGGTCTCCTTGCCACAGCCCCCTCCGGATCCGGCAGTTTCACCTTCTCCCGCCGTGCCGGTTTCCCCATCCCCACCCCCGGCAAGGCCCCCCTCTCCTCTCCGCACCCGCTCCGGTCGGGTGGTCCGGACACCTGCCCGGTACCGCACCGAGGGTTCTGGGGGGGGGGTCATGTAGGGACACAGGGATTGGTCCAGGCCATCGAACCCTCTGATTGGTAGACCGGGTGAGGTGGTACGCAGGTAAAGGGAAGGAGGCAGTCTCGTTTAGTCCTCCAGCGGAGACAGTAAGATTTATGGTTGTCTGTCGTTTGATGCGTTGATTGTCACGGTTGTTAATGTTATAATAAACGGCTACTTCAACTTACTTCGCCTACGACTCGCCATAGGGGTGGCTTTTCTGTTGGCCCCGACTTTTCAGCCAGAGATCCTGAAGGTGCAGGAAGTTGTGCCAGGTCGTTTGCTCTATCTGGCCGTGAGCCTGGATGGCATGCCATTGCATTTTATTAACGTGTATGCCCCCAGCAGCGGCACGATGCAGACCTGCCTACTTCAGGAGGTGACTGCTCTGTTGAGCACTATTGATAGCGGAGAGTGTGTCTTTCTGGGGGGAGATTTCAACTGCACACTTGAGGTGCGAGATCGCTCTGGTACTCAGTGTGCCCCTGCTGTAGCAAAGAAACTGAGAGGCTTGATTGATTCCTTTGAGCTAGTGGATGCATGGCGGAACCTCCACCCTGACTCAAACGCGGAGGTCTGAGGGGGGCGGTTCCCGCATTGATCGTATGTACATCTCCGGTGCGTTTGTCTCCCGTGTCTCAGCAGCCTCAATGCGACTGGTGCCATGCTCGGACCACTGTCTGGTGCGTGTGGACTTCAATCCAGGGCCCACACGGGCTGGGTCTGCTTACTGGCATTTCAATAACAGGCTGCTGGAGGATCGGTGTTTCCGGGAGTCATTCAGACGGGGTTGGGTGAAGTGGAGAGAGAGGCAGGGGAGCTTTTCTTCCCTTAGGCAGTGGTGGGATGTGGGGAAAGCTCACATCCGTCTCTTTTGCAAGGAATATACGTGGGGGTCGACCGGAAGGCGGGACTCAGCGGTTGAGAGGCTCGAGAGGGAGCTATCAGAGGCGTAGTCTGTCCTGGGTCGGATTGGTGAGGACTCCTGTGAATGGGGAGAGTTTCAGGGGAAGAAGGAAGCCTTGAGGAACCTGCTGCTTGAGCGGTCCCGAGGTGCTTACGTGAGGTCGCGGGTCCAAATGCTGCACGATTTGGACCGAGCGTCACCTTTCTTTCTCTCTCTGGAGAAAGGGCGAGGAGCCCTCAAACAGCTCGTAGAGCTGCTCGCGGACGATGGCTCCTCTGTCAAAGATCCAGAGAGGATCAGTGCTTTAGTCCGGTCCTTTTATGGGACCCTGTTCTCCGCAGATGGTTGCAGCGGGGAGGCTCAGCGGGTCCTGTGGGAGGGTCTAACCACTGTAGATAGGGAAGGGTCCGATATTCTGGATGACTCCTTATCATTGGAGGAGTTGACACGTGCCCTGCACAGCTCAGGAGGGGCAAGTCCCCTGGGCTGGATGGGTTGACGGTAGAATTTGTTAGAGCCTTCTGGGATGTCCTGGGGGATGATTACATGAAGGTTCTGGGGGAGAGCCTGGCGACCGGGGAGATGCCCCTCTCGTGGCGCAGGGCAGTCGTTGTCCTGCTGCCCAAGAAGGGCGAACTCCGCCTGTTGAAGAACTGGCGCCCGGTCTCTCTCCTCTGTACAGAGTACAAAGTCTTTGCACGGGCGATGGCAAATCGCCTGGGCTCTGTGCTGTCTCAACTGATTCACCCTGCCCAGTCCTATACAGTCCCTGGTCGGTCCATTCAGGATAACATCCACCTGGTTAGGGACCTGATTCATCTATCTCAGGGCACCGGTCAGTCAGCAGCCTTTCTGTCTCTTGATCAGGAGAAGGCTTTTGACAGGGTAGATCATGACTACCTCTTCGGGACGCTGCAAGCGTTTGGATTTGGACCGCATTTTGTAGCCAGGGTCCGGCTCTTGTACGCTGCAGTGGAGTGCCTTGTGAAGGTTAATGGTGTGTTGTTGGCTCCCATTCATTTTGGGAGGGGGGTTCGTCAGGGGTGTCCCATGTCTGGTCAGTTGTACTCGGTCTGTGTAGAGCCATTCCTGTGTCTTATTCTTCGGAGGTTGACAGGCCTGGCTCTACCAGGTCCGGGGGTGGAGGTGGTTCTTTCGGCTTATGCCGATGATGTGCTCCTTACGTTCACTGACCCTGGTGACCTGCGGAGGATGCGTGACTGCCAGAAGATTTTCTCGGCTGCATCATCTGCCAGGATTAACTGGAGTAAATGTTCTGGACTATTAGTGGGTCAGTGGCAGGTAGACTCCCTGCCGGAGGAGATGGCGTTGTATGCGTGGAGCACCACGCACCTCCTCTATCTGGGGGTGTACCTGAGCCCCACTGAGGATGCTTGGCCGGCGAACTGGCAGGAGCTGGAGATGAAAGTCGTGGCCCGGCTGGGGCGCTGGTCAGGCCTGCTTGGAGTCCTTTCTTTTCAGGGGAGGGTGCTGGTCATAAACCAGCTGGTGGCCTCCATGTTGTGGTACCGGCTGGCTACTCTTGTCCCGCCCTCCATCTTTGCAACTACTTTACAGAAGAAGCTGGTGGACTTCTTCTGGGGAAATAGGAAGCATTGTGTTTCCGCAGGGTCCTGAGTCTCCCGTTAGAGGAGGGCGGCCAGTCCTTGGTATGCGTGCGTACCCAGGTGGCGGCTCTCCGTCTCAGGACTCTGCGGAGGTACATGTATACGGAGAACCCCCCCAGGTGGCACGCTCTGGCCACGTATTTTTTCCATCGGGGTTGTTGCCTGTGGGGGGTTTCGCGGCTCCCGGTGGCGGGCATCAGTCGACCCGCCTTACAGGGTCTGCCTAGTTTCTATCGTGACATGCTTAGAGTGAGGAATTTGGTTGTTTTCAGCCGACGTGTTGCTCCACAAGGGGAGGGGGACGTCGTGGCTGCGGGAGTAGCCGGTCCTCACCCTGTCATGGCGGGTGTCGAGGAGAGGCGTGCGCCTAGAGTGGTTCTGACTGAGCTTACCCCCGCTCTGTCAGATTTGCTCATCGGGCCTAGACTCCGGGAGTTTTCTCGGGCGCCGGCTCCGCACAACTTGAGCCGCCTTTCCCAGATGCCCAGCATGCCGTTTCGTGATGCGAAGAGACGCACACTGTACAGAATGCTCCTGCACATTCTGCACCTCCTTGTCTTCGTCTACCGTCCTGACACATCTTGGTGGTCTGTGTTACCACCTGAAGGCGGGGGCGGACCTCAGTGGGGGTCTCTCTACAAGGGAGTCGTTCCCCTTTACATCGGGGACCTGGGGTGGAGAGTGTTGCACAGAGCGGTGGCGTGTAATAAACAGTTGAGTCGGTTCACGGGCTCGTCGGCCGCCTGTATTTTCTGCGGTGAGGAAGAGACCGTGTTCCTCGTGTATATGGAGTGTGAGAGGTTACTGCCCCTGTACCAATATCTGTAGGGGTTGTTCCTCAAGTTTTGGTTACACTTTAGTCCTACGATTCTAGTGTTTGGGCACAAGGCAGGGAGTGGGGAGGGTCGTTCGGGGGGGTGGGGCCTCCCTGTCGGTTTGCTCTTGGGCCTGGCCAAGATGGCCATTCGCGGGTCCAGGCAGCGGGCGGTCGATGGTCTTGCCAGAGTCGGCTGCCTTCCCCTCTTCCGGGCCTACATCCGTGCGCACGTGTCCCTAGAGAGGGAACACGCGGTGACCACGGGGACTATGGAGGCCTTCCGTGAACGCTGGTCACCGCGGGGGGTTGAGAGCATTGTAAATAATGAAGGCAACATTGTATTATAATGATTACTTGATGTTTTGTAACCTCTGAATGTGGTTTTGATGTGATGTATCATGTGTTTGTGCTGAATAAAGTCTTTGAAAAAAAAGAAAAAAAAAGAGAGAGAGGGATGCCAGAAAGCAGTTATGACATATAATACACAATAAACTATATTATAAATACACAATAAACAAGTTATGCATTCTTGTACTCTTACATGGGTATGACCGCACATAAAAAATTCCCCCCACCCCCTAGGGCCACCTCCTTGAGTACTCTGGGATGTAGACCCAGGCCCTGGGGATTTATCTGCCTTCAGTCGCAACAGTTTACCTAACATCATTTCCCGACTAATATGGATTCCCTTCAGTTCCTCCCTCCCACTAGATCCTCGGTCCCCTAGTATTTCTGAGAGATTATTTGTGTCTTCCTTAATGAAGACAGAACTACTAGCTCACTAATTTTTTTTAAATTACTTTTAAAGTTATTTATCTCCCATCATGGATGAAACCTTACCTTTAAACGTTAGACTTTGCTTTTTCTTTAGAGATACTGTTGTAGTTTGTGACCTATTAACAGAAACAGTTTTTTTAGGTACGTGAAGAGGAAAAAAATAGTCAAGGCAAATGTGGGTCCCTTGAAGACAGAAGCAGGGGAATTTATTATGGGGAACAAAGAAATGGCAGACGAGTTAAACCGTTACTTTGGATCTGTCTTCACTGAGGAAGATACACACAATCTCCCAAATGTTCTAGGGGCCGGAGAACCTAGGGTGATGGAGGAACTGAAGGAAATCCACATTAGGCAGGAAATGGTTTTGGGTAGGCTGATGGGACTGAAGGCTGATAAATCCCCAGGGCCTGATGGTCTGCATCCCAGGGTACTTAAGGAGGTGGCTCTAGAAATAGTGGAAGCATTGGAGATCATTTTCAATGTTCTATAGATTCAGGATCAGTTCCTGTGGATTGGGGGATAGCAAATGTTATCCCACTTTTTAAGAAAGGAGGGAGAGAGAAAACGGGCAATTATAGACCAGTTAGTCAGACATCAGTGGTGGGGAAGATGCTGGAGTCAATTATAAAAGACGGAATTGCTGAGCATTTGGAGAGCAGTAACAGGATCATTCCGAGTCAGCATGGATTTTCGAAGGGGAAATCATGCTTGACAAATCTACTGGAATTTTTTGAGGATGTAACTAGGAAAATTGACAGGGGAGAATCAGTGGATGTGGTGTACCTCGACTTTCAGAAAGCCTTCGACAAGGTCCCACATAGGAGATTAGTGGGCAAAATTAGAGCACATGGTATTGGGGGTAGGGTACTGACATGGATAGAAAATTGGTTGACAGACAGAAAGCAAAGAGTGGGGATCAATGGGTCCCTTTCAGAATGGCAGGCAGTGACCAGTGGGGTACCGCAAGGTTCGGTGCTGGGACCCCAGCTATTTACGATATACGCCACAGTTTAAGAATAAGGGGTAGGCCATTTAGAACGGAGATGAGGAAGAACTTTTTCAGTCAGAGAGTGGTGAAGGTGTGGAATTCTCTGCCTCAGAAGGCAGTGGAGGCCAATTCTCTGAATGCATTCAAGAGAGAGCTGGATAGAGCTCTTAAGGATAGCGGAGTCAAGGGGTATGGGGAGAAGGCAGGAACGGGGTACTGATTGAGAATGATCAGCCATGATCGCATTGAATGGCGGTGCTGGCTCGAAGGGCTGAATGGCCTACTCCTGCACCTATTGTCTATTGTTCCAGGGCACTAGCTAAGTTTCTAATTTCAGTTCCCACCCGAGCGGTTCCCCATCTCGGGAATATTATCCACCAAAACCTCTCCGATACAGTTCGTTTAGAGCGCCTCTCTGGATGCTGTAGTGTGTGATCTATGATTCGTAGATGAGGGATTGCAAAAGCTAGATAACAGCACCCTGTCCAGGTCTCATAAGATCCCTGATCATACCGTGGCGAAAGTGCTGGTAACCAGACATATGCCCAGCTCCCACATATTAAGTAAGTCCCATTAAGAGGTCTCTGGGGACCTGCAGTACTTATATGGGTGCATGTGCTGAATCCCACAGACAGGCTAACTTCATTTGGTCTAGATCCCATTCTACAGAAACAGGTTGTATTTATCGCCATTTCTGGAGAGTCATAAAGAGAATTAACTTGTATCCGGGGCCAATTCTCCTGTGTTTGATTAAGATAGGGTCTCAAGGACCACCTTTAAAACACTGACATCCACAGTCATCTGATCGGTTGTCATAATCTGTACACCAATTATTGGGACCCGGGCTCTGTGATTGATTTAAGAAGAAGAGGGCAGACCTGACTTCACTCGGAGTGAAGGGGACCGGGTAAAGAGGCATCATGCTTCTACCATGTGTTGGTACCTGGGTGCACACCCAACAAGGCAGACTGTTCCACCTGGGAAGCGTATGTCTGACATAAAGAGAGGAAAAGATTGGTTCGCCAGAGACCCGAGGTTCGTCCTTCTATCTGACTACCGAGGGTCAATATAATCCACAATCCCCATCTTAGCCTCATGTTGTCCCGTGGTTTCTGGGCATCTCGGACCTGAGAATGCAAGGCTGATAAAGATTGGGTTAATAATTTCATATATTCAATGAAACGCTCATCCAGGGCGTGCAGTTCATGGAGGTTGATGCACCCCTTTTCCTCTGCCCCCCAACAATACAATACAATAAAATATACAATATATCTTTATTGTCATTGTACAGGGGTACAACGAGATTGGGTTCGGAGTGGTTTCCCGTATAATACCTCAGCT
The DNA here is from genome assembly GCF_053455715.1 of Rhinoraja longicauda. Classification (NCBI taxonomy): domain Eukaryota; kingdom Metazoa; phylum Chordata; class Chondrichthyes; order Rajiformes; family Arhynchobatidae; genus Rhinoraja; species Rhinoraja longicauda. The sequence goes on from NC_135988.1 coordinate 19,320,310, forward strand.
GGGGTTAATCCTGTAGTAGAGTGAGGGGTTATACGCATAGAGAATAAAGCCATCAGCAGGACCTGGACCCAATTTAACTTAGTCTCCTCTTGGAGTTTGGCCAATTTATTTCTTAGTGTGCCATTTGCTCGTTCCACTCTACCTGCAGCCTGTGGATGGTGTACGCAGTGGAATTGCTGGCAGATATTTAACTGTTTGCACATTTCCTCATTAACTTTGGCTGTAAAATGGGGTCCATTGTCCGAGCTCAATGTACACAGTAGTCCAAACTTCAGCACTATTTCTTTCATCATACAGTGGGTGTAATTCGAATTTAATTCCGTTTGATTCTGCATTACCCTTCCAGTTCTTTTTCTACCTCTTCATTCTGTCCCCAAGTCATTACATCAGATAACCATCCTGAAAATTGCATTTCTTGTAATCCTTTATCCCAAGCATTTCGTAGTCTTATTCCTTCTCCCATCAATCCTCCTACTGTTGTATCTTATTTTGTAGGGTCTCTATATCGAAGGAATTTAACGTTCCTATTGCGGTTCCAACACCTCCATTGTACTTTCAGCAACGTTACATTCACTCTGCTTCCTGGATTCATATTCTATCCTGACGGTCAAATTTAACACATTCGGGGATCTAACCATTGGGGTACAAGTTGTATACATTCGCCTTAAATGTCCTACATTGGATTCATCCTGGGTAGTCTCTCGTACTGACCAGATTATTACTAGGGGGTGCCTTCCTTCTATCTGGGTAGCATTGGTACACGCCAGCCAATCATCTTTCTTCAGAATGTAAGTGCTGCTACTTGTCCCCCAGCGGATCCAGCCCTTTCTGCTCCATTCCCTTAACGCAGTTTGATTACTCAACCATGCGGTTCCATCTCCTCTTTCACAAGTCATGCTTACATTCCATTTAGTGGTCAAATTGACCTTCCCTTGGTTATGTGTAATAACCATTAGTTGTCCTTTTGCTGCATACCCTCTGCACCCCTCAGGGCATTGTACTTCATACTTCCCTACTGCGCATGCTGTGTTGGCTGGACATGTAAAGCTCTCCTGCGTTCTACTGCAAGAGTCCCTTCTCCAGTCTCTTCTTCCCCTCATCTCTTCTCGTAGGGACGGCTGATGTAACCCTCGAGTTCGTCTAGACCGACCCTGATATGGCTGCTGCTTCTTACATGGAAAACTAAATTCATCTGTCAGGCATTGGAAATTAAACTGGCACAAAGCGTGTCCACAGGGTACAACCCAATAGGCTTGGTCTCTCAATTGTTTAGCTCTGGTCTTATTAAACTATCCTGAGCAGGGTCCTATTCTTTCTGCCTTCCAGGGTATTGTGCCATTGCCTCCTCTGCACATCATCTGATCGTCTCTACATAACTATGTACACGTGGCAATTCAATAAAATCAATTTGTAAACATTCAAACAGTCGCCAGGATAGTGGCGTGGTTTGTTGCTCTGTTGGAACAGTACGACCCGGGTTGTTCTTTGCACAAATCGCACATTCAGCAGTAATTCCTGTCACCCCTTTATTCATTTTGGGGTGATACCATGTACCATGTAGCATGTACCATGTACCATGTAGCAGGGGTGGCCAAACTTGCTTAATGTAAGAGCCACATACGATAAAGTTCAGATGTTTGAGAGCCGCAAGACATGAACAAAATTTACACATACGTTTTTATTGTTACATATACATTTTGTTACAAAAATGTTATATAAATATTAAGAAATGCATGTATGCAATAATATTTATTCATGTATGCAGTTTTTTAAACTGTTAATTTGTATTAGTTTCAGTAATCAGAAAGTACACATATATACCAAATGTTTTCAAAATCTTGACTGATGATTGTTTTAACTATATTGAGCGTATTTAATACGGTAATGAACTACGGGAACTTCTAAGAAAAATGTGCGAATTTGCATTTCAGTAACATAAAATTAGACTGCCAAAACTAAAACTAAAAAGGAAAACATTATATTTTTTAATGATATTTATTTGTCTTAGTAAATATCAGGTCAAAACATGAAGGAAAATATGTTTAAAAAAAAGCAAACCAATAAAATTAGAGATATTTTAATCAGATACCACCTTACAAAATTGACTGAATTTTCTTGACAATATGTCTCTTTGAAAAACTCTTATTTTATTCTGAAAGCTGAAAATTGTCCCTCCCCCAGCACAAAAGAACAATGCCTCACTCAGATTTAGCATTAAAATCAGGATTTAAATTCTTAAATATTTTTACTAACCATGAACATTAAACTTACGTTTTATTCCAATGGGGTCTCAATTCATACCCAGTAAATAATTATAAAGCTTTAAATTTTTTCTTATTTACCTTTTATATTAACTGTGATGAAAAAAGGAGCTCAGCCAACATATTTCCACGAGCCGCATATTAAAGGTCAAAGAGCCGCTTGTAGCTCGCGAGCCACCCCTGATTAATTACATCCAACATTCCCCTCTTACAAGCATGGGCAAGAGAGTGCACATAATGCAACAAAAAGGTAAAAGCGTGTTAGGGACACAAACTTTGCCAGAGGTAGTAACCCAAAGCGAGTCAGATTTGCGAGGGGAACACCCATCCTGGCTCCACTGCTGTCTCTCAGTCTCGGGGCGTCCTCCTGAAGCTGGCAGAGTTCCGATACACTGGGCACAACTGCTGTTGTTCACCTGAAGGAACTAAAATGGTAGGGGCCAGGGCCTCTGTGCGTGCCAACGTGTCAGCCAATGCATTCCCGAAAGAAATGGGATCCTTGGCAGATGTATGCAAATTACATTTAATGACAGCCAAGGTTTTCGGGAGAGTCAAAGCCGCCAGCAGATTTTGGACAAACTGGGCATTTTTAATAGGAGTTCCTGCTGGAGTCAAAAAGCCCCTGTGCTGCCACAGGGTACCAAAATCATGTGCAACCCCAAAGGCATTTTGTGAATCGGTATAAATATTAGCACGTTGGCCAGCGCAAAGGTGGCAGGCCCCCGTGAGGGCAAATAATTCAACCTGCTGGGGCTCTTGGTTTAGGGGTTCCCTTATCTGTGCAAAGGTAACCTGATCTGTCGCAGCCCGATGTGCCATCGCCACTTTCCACTTTAGGGACTCGGCAGGGGTGAGGAGGAGGGACAGGGCGTCAACCTGGTCTTTGGGACTTGCCTTGTAAACTTGCATCATAATGCGGAAATGACTAACAAACCCCTGGGCATCTGTTTGTTCATTCGGCGTCTGTTGGGCAATGAGGATCAGGTCATACAGCTTCCACGGGGACTGAAAAGGAATCACTTTGGGTTGGTTACCCTGCCCAGCTGTGGGTTGGGGACCATGCCAATAGGGTAGGCAGTATCCTCAGTCTCTAGCGCCGATCGTGCGGATTCTTGTTCGTGGCGCAACTTAACCCTTTCACCAACGGTTGTCTGGGACCTATCCATGTTCCCTGATGCTGCCTCATAATCGGGGGGTAGTCCTGAGTATCCTGGCGGGGAGGGTAGGACCGGGACTGGCACCACTGCAGCCGGTAGCTCTACCTGTGGGGCTGTGGGGATCGGACGTGTCCGGGGTTCCTCGTCACCCTCGGACTCCTGATTACCTAATAAAGTCGCTATGGACTCCAGTGGTTCGGATTCTGACTTTTGTTGTTGTTGGGTGGGATATATCCCTTTGGTACCGGGTAGCATGTTCAAGTTTTACATCATACACCTTACATTCCGCTTGCAAAATATCTCATGTTTTCGGTATTCCCGACCTATCACACACTGATATCCCTCTACTACTTGCATTTTCCCTCCAACTTCGCTCCCTCGACTCCTGATGGCGCTTCTGCACCCCCTCTTTCCATTCTTTAATCCTCTTTTTCTATTTCTTCACCGCTTCTCGTTCCACATTAATTGTTCCGCCGCTCTTATATCCATAGCCTGTCCCATTCCTGGCCTGACAACCAAGCACTATATCACGTTATGAAATTACTCTTAAATTTACTCATGCGATAAAGACCCTTACCTCAATATCCAAAAAACACATATGTTGTACCATCACTCTTATCCAAAGTCTGTCCCATTATGTCTGACATCCAATTATCCAAAATTACGTTACCAATAAATTTTACCAAACGATCAATTTACCCAGACCAGAACAACGTCAACAAGAGTGACCGCCCCTTACCTTCCTAATCCTTATCCTTATCGGTTCATCTGTGGATCTCAGTTGAACACGAAATCAACCCTAAACGAGGGACTTCAGTGTCTGAAAGACGTCAACGTCCGGGGTCTCGAACAACGGTCGAGAAGTGCCCTGCGGACGTGTTTCAGTCACCGCTGCCTCTTAGTCGTTCGTGGTTGACGGTGCCAAAGAGATCCTGCCGACTACGCCAAATGTTGTAGTTCGTGACCTATTAACAGAAACAGTCAGACAACCGTATTCGTTTAACCTCTTTATTCTACTAACCCAGGTGGCGGAGAGCCTAGGCACCAGAGCGTTCAGAAACGCTCAGGCAGCTAGTGTGGCCTCTTTCTCCGAAAACTCAGATTCATAGACATTTTATACCCGTAATACATGTGCCAGTACTTTTCCATCGCTGCCTTATACGGCAAGTTTACAATGTCCTATAAATCTTTATACACTTTATACAGTCCATGTGGCAAGATGTTCTTCTTAACACTTCAAAGCTTTGAACCGGTTGCTGATATCAAAGGATGCGATCAGCCATAAACCGTGCCACATGCTGACAAACAGGATGATTCAACAATATAACCAAGCTGGAACATTTTACACTCCTACAAATAGCACCCACATAGCTACTTACCCAATGTTAACCCTTACATTACAGCATGGAAATAGGCCCTTCACCTCATCGAACCCGCGTCGACTATGAGTATAGACGTTGGGAGGTCATGTTGCAGTGGAATAAGACATTGGTAAGGCCGCATTTAGAGTAATGTGTTCTGTTCTGGGCACCATGTTATAGGAAATATGTTGTCAAGCTGGAATGGGTACAGAGAAGATTTACGAGGATGTTACCAGGATTAGATGGTCTGAATGACAGGAAGAGGTTGAGTATGCTGGGATTCTATTCCTCAGAGCAGGAGGATGAGAAGTGATCTTATAGAGGTGTATAAAATCATGGGAGGAATAGATTGGGTAGATGCAGTTTCTTGCTCAGAGAAGGTGAATCGAGGACCAGAGGACATAGGTTTAAGGTAGTGGGGAAAAGTTTTAATTGGAATCTGATGGGTAACATTTTTACAAAAAGGGTGGTGGTTGTAAGGAACAAGTTGCCAGAGGGTCTTGACCCGAAACATCACCAATTCCTTCTTTCCAGAGATGCTGCCTGTTCTGCTGAGTTACTCCAGGATTCTGTGACTTCCTTCAATTGAAACCAGCATCTGCAGTTCTTTCCTACACAAGTTGCCAGAGGAGGTAGTTGAGGCAGGGACTACCCCAAAGTTTAAGGAACAGTTAGTCAGGTACATGGATAGGACAGATTTGGAGGGATATGGACCAAACATGGGCAGGTGAGACTAATGTAGCTGGAACATGTTGGCCGGTGTGGGCAAGTGGGCCGAATGGTCTATTTCCACGCTGTATCACTCTATAACTCTTTGACTCCATGACCAGGGATCACTCCGTACACGAGCACTATCCTACATACTAGGGATAATTTACCATTTACTGAAGTCAATCAACCTAAAACCTGTATGTTTTGGAATGTGGAAGGAAACCGGAGCATCCGGAGAAAACGCACATGGTTTCAGGGAGAATATACAAACTCCGTGCAGACAGCACCCGTAGTCAGCAACTCCACCACTGTGCCACTGTACAACCAGTACCAATACAACATTCGTGTATTTTTACCAATGCGAAGAATTATGAGGTTTTAGAGATAAGACCTCTCATTTGCTTAGGATGTATTCCCAATCTTCTAAACTACCTCATTGCAGCCCTTGCACTTTATTTTATCCGCACTTTCTGTCTAGCTTCAACACTATATTATACTCTCTGTTGATTTTCTTTTTTGTACTTCCAGGTATGGTATGATCTGCCTAAATAGCATTTAAAATAAATAATTTCACTGTATCTTGGTACACATGACAATGATAAACCGATACCAAAACCAAGTCATGATCAGAAACAGAAAATTTAAAGTTCTGTGTTTCAAAATAGTTGAACTATACCTAGAAGTGGATCTTCTCTTATCTGGTTCTCTATTGAAATTAATGAATCATGATAAATATTCTCCTTCTTAAGATTGCTTCATATCTTGCACAAAAGAATGTAGCTTTGATTGTTGACAATCAGCCTGGACCTGTCGTGGTTACCGGTGTTCAAAATGAAGCAGATGACACGGAGAATTCTTCAAGAAGTTAAAAGCCTTTATTTGCAAACAACGGCTGGAACAATCAGGATGTCAACCATCTGACTGCCCACTTAGTACACCGGGCAGCCTATTTTTATAGGGTTATTCTAAACCTTATCTCCTTTGTATTACCTCATACCCACACTCCCTTTCTCCCACACTCCCTTTCTCCCACACTCCCTTTCTCCCACACTCCCTTTCTCCCACACTCCCTTTCTTCAGTCCTTCATTGCTTTGTAGTACCTGTTTGTCCCGCCACCATTAAATCCCATTTAGTAATATATCCTTATCTCAATGCTCACATCCCTTCATATTTCGCCTCCCTTATTTCCTGCTAGTCCATCCCTCACATCCATCCATCCCCCCAAGGCCTATGTTTTTCCTTATCTCTTCTCTTGCCACCATTAAATCCTACTCATTGATGAATGTCCGCATCCCTTCGGATTCTGCTACCCTTATCATCAAGGCTAAAGCAAAGGTACAAGCTAAAGCAAAGGAGTGTTATACAAAGGAGTGTTATGTTACAGAGACGTGTCAAGGGTACGGAATGTCTAGAACGCCTTAATCAGTTACAGACAGGCGCCTAATGCCTAAGCAGTTACAAACCTTAAACAACAATGTATAAAATAATGCCGTAACAATGTCTAATGTATAAAATACTAGCAAATAATATCATGCATAAAATAATATTCTCCCATATTCCCCCCTTTGAGACCTACACGGTCTCACAGAAAAAGAAAACCAAAAAACGCACATGCTGTTAACTCAAATCATAAATCCACTCTCAACCATTAGCCCCCCAACTTAGGATTTTATAAAGAACGTGCAGTTTGTCAGTGTTCTTCTTCCAACATGCTAACATCCTGGGTCACTCAGCCAAAAACCTACCCCCATATGTCTAGGGTAGGAAAAAAGACCCAGCTTCCCTTACAACTACGTTCTTAGTAATCTTCCAGAGTAAATTGCTCATCAGTATAGTATTCTATCGGAGAGATCTGTTTCTCTTGGAGGTGAAATTTGCCCGTATCCTGGAGCAACGGCAGCTGATTCGCAGTAGCTTTCACTAGAAGAGATTTAATACATGGAAAAACACAACACAGCACAATAGCAATTATAAGCAGGGTGATTCCGATAGTCACCCCGATTTTAACTAACCACGCTCCCCATCCGCCTAGAATGTTTTCTAGCCAGCCAAAGAGTTGGTGCCCGTAACCTGCATTCTGTTTAACCTCTGAAGAGTCTAATCTTGATCAATGCGTATAATTGTGAGGGTCTGGTATAGCCAGTATTTGTTCCTTGGCTTTGCGCACACGATGCATTGTGATTGTTGCATAGTATGTGCCGTGTACTGTGCCCACTTATACCAATCATTAGTGGTTGCTGTGCGCCATGCGACTAAGTTATGTGAGTCATCGCCATCCCTATCCTCAACGTTCCTTCGAACTCGCCTCTGTTCCCCTAACTCTAACAGGGTAGTATTAGGACCAGTCTGGTTCCACCCAGTCCAAAGCTGTGAAATCGAGGGCTCCCAGATCTGATTCGGGAGAAGCACTATTGTCCCCCACCCCGTCGCCCCTGTCCACATTGTCGCGAGGAGGACAGACGCCCACAACCTCATCTTCAACAACCTCAGAGTCACTAATGCCCCCAAAGACTTCCTTTATGATCTGGTCAATGCCTGATCCTTCCCCTGCGTTTTCGTTCTCATGCTCGCTTACCTCTTCTCCTGTATTTTCGTTCTCTTTCCCGTTTACCTCGAGGTCATTCACAGGTTGTGCCTGTGGGACAGTCCTTGTACAATGATTGAGATAGACAATAGACAATAGACAATAGGTGCAGGAGTAGGCCATTCAGCCCTTCGAGCCAGCACCGCCATTCAATGCGATCATGGCTGATCACTATCAATCAGTACCCCGTTCCTGCCTTCTCCCCATACCCACTCACTCCGCTATCCTTAAGAGCTCTATCCAGCTCTCTCTTGAAAGCATCCAACGAACTGGCCTCCACTGCCTTCTGAGGCAGAGAATTCCACACCTTCACCACCCTCTGACTGAAAAAGTTCTTCCTCATCGCCGTTCTAAATGGCCTACCCCTTATTCTCAAACTGTGGCCCCTTGTTCTGGACTCCCCCAACATTGGGAACATGTTATCTGCCTTTAATGTGTCCGATCCCCTAATTATCTTATATGTTTCAATAAGATCCCCCCTCATCCTTCTAAATTCCAGTGTATACAAGCCCAATCGCTCCAGCCTTTCAACATACGACAGTCCCGCCATTCCGGGAATTAATCTAGTGAACCTACGCTGCACGCCCTCCATAGCAAGAATATCCTTCCTCAAATTTGGAGACCAAAACTGAACACAGTACTCCAGGTGCGGTCTCACCAGGGCCCGGTACAACTGTAGAAGGACCTCTTTGCTCCTATACTCAACTCCTCTTGGTACCACGTGGTACCACGTGGACCGGCCCTCTACCTGAACAGCAGTCGGTGAGGCCTTGGTTACTGTGAACGGTCCTTCCCTTCTTGGCTCATTCCACCTTCGTCGAAAGGCTCGCACACAGACCTGATCTCCGGGTTTAATAGGTCCTTCGTCCTGGTCCGCCTCTGGCTCCTTTTGCTTTTCCTGTGTGTAAATAGACTTGTGTATCATAGTTAACTGTTGCATGTATTGTTTAAGTTCTACCTCTAATTGCTCCAAACTTGGTCCCTTGTAAGGACCTCTCCATTTGGGCATCGGCATGGGTCTGCCAGTGAGCATCTCATGTGGTGTTAAATGAGTTATTCGATTAGTTTGCATGCGACAGCTCATTAATGCCAATGGCAGGGCATCAATCCAATTTAACTTTGTAGTTGCGCAAATCTTGTTCAATTTAGCCTTCAATGTTCCATTAACTCTTTCTACCATGCCCTGAGATTGAGGGTGATATACACACCCAAATCTTTGTTTCACTCTCAGGGCTTGCAGCACCAACTTAACTGTTTTTTAATAAAAGCCGCTCCATTGTCGGAACTGATTTCGGTTGGTATGCCGAATCGTGGGATGACCTCATTTGTCAGAAACTTGACTACAGTTCCTGCACCTAAATCCTTAGATGGTACTGCCTCCACCCATCTGCTAAATCTATCAATTACTACCAGCATATACCTTTTCCCTCTTACTTTTTTCAACATGTCCACATAGTCAATAACCAGGTGTCTAAATGGTCCTTCGGGCACAGGTATATGTCCTATAGGTGTTGCTATTCCCTTTCTAACATTGTTTTGAGCACATATCTCACATTGTGACAAAATGTATTCTACTGAAGCCTGTAGATATGGTGACCAAAATCCATCTCTCTTTATCTTCCTTAACACCTCCCCCCTTGCACAGTGGTCTAGCCCATGCGCTTCTGAGATGAGAATGGTCAGCAGAGGTGTAGGTGCTACCAGTAAACCTTCATCCGTAGTCCACAGGCCCTCTACATTCTGTTTGGCTCCCCTCTGTCTCCACATTGTTTGTTCAGTTAAAGTAGCCCTACCTTGCATCGCAACTATATCCTCCTGTGTGGGTTGCAGGTTCAAATCTACCTGAGGGGCAATAATGGCTGATTGGCATCCAGATGCTTTTCTGGCTGCTTCGTCTGCGGCATGATTGCCCTTTGTGATCATGTCATTTCCCTTTTTATGTGCCTGGCATTTAACGATAGCTAGTGCCTTAGGTTTAGTCAGTGCCTTTATTAGGTCTGAAATTTGCTGAAAATGCTGTATGGGATCCCCATTGCTTTTCTTGAAGCCACGCTGCTTCCATACTGCCCCAAACAGGTGACAGACCCCATGTGCATATTCTGAATCTGTGTAAATGTCAGCTTTCTCACCCTCCATCATTTCACACGCTGTTGTTAAAGCCTTAATCTCTGCTAACTGGGCTGAGCAAGGTTGTGGGCAAGCTTCTAATCTGATTGTTTGAAAACCTGATTGGTCCTGCTGCACTACTGCAAATCCTGCATGATTGCCATCATAATCCCTATAGCATGAACCATCCACAAACAAAACTTTCTTGTCCTCATCATTCAGTGGTTCTGATTGTAAGTCCGTCCTTAATTTAGAAAAAAACATAGTTTCCCCAACACAATCATGGGGTTCCCCCTCATAGTCAAGCGGAACATAATCAGCTATGTTACTTGTGGTGCATCTTTGTATTGTAATGTCTGGGAATGTCAACAGCATTTGAAATGCTATTATTCTGGCCGGTGTTAACACAAACTTCCCCTTCTCCAACAGCTCTACTACTTTATGGTGTGTATATATAGTTACAGGATAGCCCATGGTTATAGATGAGGCTTTGTTGTACGCATAGTGCAATGCAGCCAGTCCCTGATAGCAGGGTGGGTAACCCTGTGCCACCTCGTCCAATTTTGTACTGTAGTATGCTACAGGCTGCTTAGCTTTACCTATGTCTGTTTCCTGCATCAGTACTGCTGCAGCGTAGCCCTCCTGCCTGTTTGAAACGTACAAGTGAAAGATTCTCTCATAGTTTGGCAGGGCCAGGGCTGGGGCTGACTGTAACTCTCGCTTAATGGTGTTAAAAGCTGTCTCCGCCTCCTCATTCCATTGTAAAACATTTCTCAAATTTGTGTGTCCCGCTTCCTTCAGTATTTTTCTCAATGGCATCACAATTTCAGCATATTCTCCAATCCAGTCTGAGCTATATCCAGACATTCCCAAAAATGTCATCATTTGCTTTACTGTCTGAGGCTTGGGAGCTTTAATTATTGCCTCAATTTGATCTGGTGCTATAGCTTTTACTCCCTTGGAGATCAACCGTCCTAAATATTCTACCTCTCGCTTACAAAACTGCAACTTCTTCCTGGACACTTTATGGCCTCCGTGCGCCAGCCTTTCTGAAAGAGTCAGGGTGTCTTGCTCACATTGCTCCTCACTTTCAGAGCAGACCAACAAATCATCCACATACTGTATTAACATACTATGTAGGGATACACCTTCCAAATCTGCCTTCAGTACCTGATTGAAAACATGAGGCGAGTGTTTAAATCCCTGCGGTATCCTAGTATAAGTATATTGAATGCCCCTGTAAGTAAACGCAAACAAAAACTAACGGCACGCTAAAGAATGCTGAGCAGAGATCAATCACTGAAAAGTAAGCTGCCTCCGGTGCATCCCCAACATATTCTATCAACTACCTGTCTGCCTACTGGCCTTCCTCTTCCCCTTCCTTGTGCTCCCCCTTGAGGGCCCCAGTCCTGTCGGGGCTGATTCCCTGATCTGATTTGCCCCTGATAGGACATTTGAGGAGAAGCTCCCCCAAAGACATTTATTATTGGCATGGGATTCTCTGGCCTCTGCCTGGCTCTGTCATAGGACTCACTCTGCATCAGTGTATCGTTCACTTCTGCTGTTTCAGCCAGGTCTGCTGTTACTGCCAGCATTTTCTTTCCTTTTTCTTGCTCTTTCTTTTTTAGTTCTTCTAGTTGCATTTGCATCAACTTTCTCTGCACCTCTTCTTGTTGGTTCACCATTTTTTTGTCTCTCCTTACGACATTTGTCGACTGCATGAACCAGGTGGTCCCTGAACCTCCTCCAGTCTGGACTTAACTCGAGGAGACATTGCGTCCACTATAGCGGTCCGAAACAAAGCGGTCATCAACTCGTTACCGTCTATGTTTTGTTCGGTTTCAAGTCTCCACTTTTCAGTTGATCCTCCAGATAAGCCGCTGGGTTCTCCGTGTCCCCCAGCGGGTCTCCTTTCAATGTCTTTAGGTCCACTTTGAGTGGGTAACAGTCTCTGAGGGCCTGCCATACCCTCTGCCTGACTCGATCAAATGGCGTGCCATCAATCATCGGGTTATTTGCTGCGTTTTTTATCCCAGCCATTTCAAATAGTTCTGCTAATTTCGTGGTTCCTATTACCTTCACCAGTAGTGCCTTCAAATCTCCCATAGCTAATAATCATCCTGTAGTCTCCTCCTCAAAGGCCCTAATCCATTTTCCTGCCCCGTTATATATGTTGGGCAAGGTGTTTTTCAGCCCCTCTAGGTCTCGGGTCACCCAAGGAATATACTGGGTTTGTCCTGCCTTTTTCACAAGTAATGGCATCATTCCACCCTTCAGCTCCTGTCTCTCGTTTGCCATCTCTTGTTGTAGTTCTACCTGTATGCTTTCCCACCTCATTCCTTCCTGGGCATACCCCTGGCTTTCCTTTCTTTTTCTTTCCATATATTTTTCCATCTCCCTTATCTCTATCTCTAAGCGCTTTATGGATGCCTCTATTTCCCTTCTACACTCCCTTGTTCTTTCCCCATCACTTTCTAATTCTGCTTAATTCTCACAGTCTTGCCCTCTCTCTGATGCCTGTTGATTACTTGCCTGTGTTTCTGCGTTGCAGTCTCCCTCATACTCCTTATTTGCTGCCTGACGGATCTCACAAATCTTTCTGTCCCTGAGATCCCTGAGGACCTGCAACCTTTTAATGTCTGCTTCTAGTTCCCGTGCTTCTTGCTTCATCCTTTCCTTTTCTCGCTGCCCCCTTCTCTGTCTATATTCCTTTATGTCTTGCCCATTCCTCCAAACTTCGACTTCTCCCTCTATCTCCACTATCCCTTCCACCAAAGGGCACTGTTTTATTCCGTCCTGTCCGGAATAGGGAGGGGGATACCCAGGGTCCCTTAGGCTGGGGTACAGAGTTGATTTTTTCCCCTGAAGCTCCTGATTTTCATGCTGTTTTGGGGGGTTTTCACCCTTGTTTGGGGTGGTATTCTTTTCCTGGTATGCTTTCCTCAGCCTTTCTCCTTCTATTCTAAACAATTTAAGTACGTCTAGTTCTTTTTCCTTTTTCGTTAATCGGGTTTCTGATTTATCCTTAGGCTTATAGTTCTTAATTAACACTTCCATTTCATCACACATGTTTATATCAAAATACAAATATATCAAAATTTATATCATTCCGTGGGCCATTTCGTAATCAATTTTTTCGTCCTTTTTTCCCATTTCTCAGAGTGTTTTTTAATATCCTCTTTGGATATGGGGAATTTCTTACTTAGTAGTTCAACTGCAGTTATTTTATTCATTGTACTCGTCTTATGTTATGTTAGTGCACTTGGTCAGTCCTTGTTTTCACTCCGTTCCGTCTCTATAGTCACTATGGTACCTATTACGCTATTTCTATTTTCTACAGTTCTACTATATTCCTTTAATATTTTGCAATTTTTATTTTTTATGTTATCCAATTATTCCAATTTTTAAAATTTTTTTTAATCCTGCCCGTACAGACCCCTAGCCGACCAGAGTAATCCCCGGTTCAACTAGAGCAGTATCCACAGGTCGCCTTGTCTATTCAGACCCCTAGCCAACCAGAGTGATCCCTAGTTAACCAGAGCGGTATCCACAGGACGCTTTATCCTGCCCGTACAGACCCCTAGCTAACCAGAGATCCCTATCCAACTAGAGCGGTATCCACAGGACGCTTTATCCTGCCCGTACAGACCCCTAGCCAACCAGAGATCCCTAGCTAACTAGAGCGGTATCCACAGGACGCTTTATCCTGCCCGTACAGACCCCTAGCTAACCAGAGATCCCTAGCCAACCAGAGCGGTATCCACAGGACGCTTTATCCTGCCCGTACAGACCCCTAGCCAACCAGAGATCCCTAGCTAACTAGAGCGGTATCCACAGGACGCCTCGTCTATTCAGTCCCCTATCCTCTTAGGGCGGTATCCACGAGGTCTTCGTGACGTCACAAACTCTTACTCAACTAAATCTACTTTCTTAACTTATCTATTTTCTATTTACCCCACTGCGCAGCCTTCCTGAGCAATCCTCCGGGTCTCTTTTCAGAATAGTTTAGACAGATTCTTTGGATCGGAGAGGCCCTTTAACCGCCTAGACGCTTCTGTGTCACCAGCAGCCCCCCGTTTCAACAGGTTATAAGTCCGAATGAAGCGGAAAACCGCCTACCTTTTAGCGGGTGGCCACCCTTGTCCTGTTGTTCCGGGGAGCCCCCGTGGGGCTAGGAAGCGCCCTTAGCTGGTCGTCCGTTATCGAACGGGCCTCTTTCCGATCCTGCCGACTACGCCAATTTTGTCGTGGTTACCGGTGTTCGAAATGAAGCAGATGACACGGAGAATTCTTCAAGAAGTTAAAAGCCTTTATTTGCAAACAACGGCTGGAACAATCAGGATGTCAACCATCTGACTGCCCACTTAGTACACCGGGCAGCCTATTTTTATAGGGTTATTCTAAACCTTATCTCCTTTGTATTACCTCATACCCACACTCCCTTTCTCCCACACTCCCTTTCTCCCACACTCCCTTTCTTCAGTCCTTCATTGCTTTGTAGTACCTGTTTGTCCCGCCACCATTAAATCCCATTTAGTAATATATCCTTATCTCAATGCTCACATCCCTTCATATTTCGCCTCCCTTATTTCCTGCTAGTCCATCCCTCACATCCATCCATCCCCCCAAGGCCTATGTTTTTCCTTATCTCTTCTCTTGCCACCATTAAATCCTACTCATTGATGAATGTCCGCATCCCTTCGGATTCTGCTACCCTTATCATCAAGGCTAAAGCAAAGGTACAAGCTAAAGCAAAGGAGTGTTATACAAAGGAGTGTTATGTTACAGAGACGTGTCAAGGGTACGGAATGTCTAGAACGCCTTAATCAGTTACAGACAGGCGCCTAATGCCTAAGCAGTTACAAACCTTAAACAACAATGTATAAAATAATGCCGTAACAATGTCTAATGTATAAAATACTAGCAAATAATATCATGCATAAAATAATATTCTCCCATATTCCAACCGCATTCTTGCACCAATTACTCAGATTCCTTGAAGCTCATTTCAACCACTATCATCTGTTTCAGCAGTAGGTATATGCTGGCAGTGCATAATTGCACAATGTTTAATTCCAGTTAAAATTCCTCAGGCATGTTGCATCACATGCCTGAAGGCAGCAGGACCTCGATACCATTCAGACATGGCCTGACAAGTAATATATACGAAAATAACTGCAGATGCTGGTACAAATCGAAGGTATTTATTCACAAAATGCTGGAGTAACTCGGCAGGTCAGGCAGCATCTCGGGAGAGAAGGAATGGGTGACGTTTCGGGTCGAGACCCTTCTTCAGACTGATGTCAGGGGGGACGGAACAAAGGAAGGATATAGGTGGAGACAGGAAGATGGAGGGAGAACTGGGAAGGGGAAGAGAGGGACAGAGGAACTATCTAAAGTTGGAGAAGCCAATGTTCATACCGCTGGGCTGCAAGCTGCCCAAGCGAAATATGAGGTGCTGTTCCTCCAATTTCCGGTGGGCCTCACTATGGCATTGGAGGAGGCCCATGACAGAAAGGTCAGACTGGGAGTGGGAGGGGGAGTTGAAGTGCTCAGCCACCGGGAGATCAGCCAACCTTCGATTTGTACCAGCATCTGCAGTTATTTTTTTACAAAAGCAGCACAAGTAGTTTACCTGGTATCATGGCTGTTATCATCCCACAAAAGAACATCATTAAAAATATCCTCCACTATCTCATTGCTGACCTTTTAAAAGTTATTCTAATTTTGCATATGGCATTTACATGTGATATTTATCCCAAAGCATTTCTTGTGATAGTTTATAGTTTCAGTCCTTTGAATTTTATTTGAATGTATTCCTGGGGCGCATAGCTGCGTAGTATTACATTCAGAGAACTCAGCTATTGGCCTGGCAACAGTTAGTATAAGAAAATAACTGCAGATGCTGGTACAAATCAAAGGTATTTATTCATAAAATGCTGGAGTAACTCAGCAGGTCAGGCAGCATCTTGGGAGAGAAGGAATGGGTGATGTTTTGGGTCGGGACCCTTCTTCAGACTGATGTCAAGGGGGCGGGACAAAGGAAGGATATAGGTGGAGACAGGAAGATAGAGGGAGATCTGGGAAGGAGGAGAGGAAGAGAGGGACAGAGGAACTATCTAAAGTTAGAGAAGTCGATGTTCATACCATTGGGCTGCAAGCTGCCCAGGCGAAATATGAGGTGCTGTTCCTCCAGTAATGTTCTGACAAGTAATGTTCACATCATATTACCATCTGAAACTGCAAAAAACACAACTACCTATTCTTGACATTCAATGGGGTTTAATCACTGAATCTCCCACCACCAATGTTATCATTGACAAAACACTCAACAGTCCCATCCACAGAAATACCATGGCTACATGTGCAGGTTGGAGGCAGATCAATTAACCCTCCAGACAAAGGACCACTTAAGACAGACACAAAATGCTGGAGTAACTCAGCGGGACCGGCAGCATCTCTGGAGAGAAGGAATGGGTGACGTTTCAGGTCACGACCCTTCTTCAGACTGAGAGTCACGGGAGAGGGAGACACAGATATTGAGGGTAAAGTGTAAAAATGAGACATCAAAGGAGATGAGTTCAAGGAAAATGTGGAATGGATCATTGTTAGCTAGGGGAAGATGACAACAAGGCACACAATGATACAATTTAATCAGGAGGACAATCAAACTAGTCAGAGAACTAGGAAGGGGGAGGGATGGAGAGAGTAACAGCAAGTTAGAGAAGTCACTATTCATACTGCTGGGTTGCAAGCTGCCCAAGTGAAATATGAGGTGCTGTTCCTCCAATTTGTGTTTCTTCCTTGACAAAGGACCACTTAACTTAATTATACTTTCAGGCTCTTTATTACGACCCTTCCACAACTTGGTAGACATTAGTAACAACCGCTGACCCAGGCCTGGAATTGCCTGATCTAATAGAACTGGCAGGCTTCACAGCTTTCCTCAATGGCAAAACGGCCCATCCATGGCAATCGGTCATCTTGATCCATCTCTGGTTAACTTATGCATTGGATAAAGGCCTCTCAACTCCATTGCACTTTAAGGCTCATTATTACTACTATCTACTTAGTTAAACTCTTCTAAAACATTAGACTTTAGCAAACTTCTCTTGGGTTTGGGCCCAGAAACGACCTCATCAGAGCTGAGTTCAAGGTCCTCTTCTTCGCAACAGTTGGTCTTGCTATTGCTGCTTATTCCTTGATATCCTTCCTTTTACATCCAGAATATTGACTGGGTGACCCTACCAGAAACTTGGTAATTGTGAGATCTGTTCAAGGATTTGTAAACAAAATATATATCTGGTCCATTGGTCTCCAAATTTGAGGAAGGATATTCTTGCTATTGAGGGCGTGCAGCGTAGGTTTACTAGGTCAATTCCCGGAATGGCGGAACTGTCATATGTTGAAAGACTGGAGTGGCTAGGCTTGTATACACTGGAATTTAGAAGGATGAGAGGGGATCTTATCAAAACGTATATTATTAAGGGGTTGGACACGTTAGAGGCAGGAAACATGTTCCCAATGTTGGGGGAGTCCAGAACCAGGGGCCCAAATGCCTAATACGGGGTAGGCATTTAGAATGGAGATGAGGAAAAACTTTTTCAGTCAGAGTTGTAAATCTGTGGAATTCTCTGCCTCAGAAAGCAGTGGAGGCCAATTCTCTGAATGCATTCAAGAGAGAGCTAGATAGAGCTCTTAAGGATAGCGGAGTCAGGGGGTATGGGGAGAAGGCAGGAACAGGGTACTGATTGAGAATGATCAGCCACGATCGCATTGAATGGCGGTGCTGGCTCGAAGGGCCGAATGGCCTCCCCCTGCACCTATTGTCTGTTGTCTATTGTCATTGCACAAGTTGTCTGCTTTAATTTCTCTTAGACCAGACCTCAATTGAATCAGTGGTCTGGTTTTACTTCCCTTCTTCCATTGTATTGGAGCTCACAATTGTGTTGGCTTCTTTTGCTAATATGATTTGTCCCAGCGAGCCCCGATCCACTCACCGAACTAATGCACCGGTAGATCACGACTCAGTGAAGCCGGGCGGTGAGGCCTGTCTGGGCCAAAGGAGCCTCAGCGGCGGCGGTGATGGGAGCCTCGACGACAGCGTAGGCCTCAACGACAGCCTGGGCCTCATCGACAGCATGGGCCTCAGCGACAGCGTGGGCCTCGACGACAGCGTGGGCCTCGACGACAGCGTGGGCCTCGACGACAGAGTGAGCCTCGACGACAGAGTGAGCCTCGACGACAGGGTAGGCCTTGGCGACAGAGGGAGCCTCGACGACAGAGGGAGCCTCGACGACAGTGTGGGCCTCGACGACAGAGGGAGCTTCGACGACAGCGTGGGCCTTGGCGACAGAGGGAGCCTCGATGACAGAGGGAGCCTCGATGACAGAGGGAGCCTCGACGACAGAGGGAGCCTCGACGACAGAGGGAGCCTCAGCGACAGCGGGAGTCTCGGCAGTGGTGGGGCTTCAGCGGTGGTGGGGCCTCGGCGACAGCGGGAGCCTTGGCAGCGGTGGGAATTCAGCGGTGGTGGGGCCTCAGTGACAGCGGGAGCCTCAGCGACAGCGTGGGCCTCAGTGACAGCGGGAGTCTCGGCAGCGGTGGGGCCTCAGTGACAGCGGGAGCCTCAGCGACAGCGTGGGCCTCAGCGACAGCGGGAGTCTCGGCAGCAGCGTGGGCCTCGGCAGCAGTGCAGGCCTCAGCGACAGCGTGGGCCTCAGCAGCAGCGTGGGCCTCAGCAGCAGCGTGGGCCTCAGTGACAGCGGGAGCCTCGGCAGCGGTGGGGCCTCGCAATCAACACGCAATCAGCGGTCAATGAGCGTGAATGGGGGAGGAGAAGACAATGGGGACCCAGCATGGGAGGACCACCGAGAGGCACGGTGGGAGACCAAAGGGGGACCCAGCGTGGGGAGGGGGGCACTCTGGTTTTAAAATCCTCTGTCCAGGGGATGAGCGTGCACTTGTTTGTTTGTTTGTTTGTTCCGGTGAAGGCGTTGTGCGCACGGCGGCCAGCTAACAGTCGCTTGTCTTTTTCTTTTTTTCTCTTTTACTTTAATTTAAATTTAAAGTTTTCGTATATCTTATGTGTTGTGGCTGTCAGCAGACCAATTTCCCTCTGGGGATGAATAAAGTTTTATCGTATCGTTTATGGTTTGTATATGGTTTGTATATGGTTTGTATATGATTTACAGGTTGGCCATATTGCTGTACTGGGTATCCTGCGGTGAATCTCTCACTTCCTGACAATAGAAACCTTTCCACCATCAACAAGGCATAAGACAGGTGTGTGAAGGCCATGTAATAATCTTCCAATTCTCCCTAGGTAATGGGAAGTGTGTGAGAACTTGCCCAGCACCAGTAGGCCAGTCAGTTAATCTCTGTCTTTGTCTGAGTATTTGACAATCGTCCACAGCTCTCTCAATATGGAATGGGCCCATCCATGGCCATCGGTCATGGTGATCCTAAGCCAGTGAACCTTGCTTGTGGGGAAGATTCTAGAAGTAATAATCAGGGAAGTAATTAATAGGCAATTGGTGTTTGATTGATAAAGAAGATCATGATTGACTAGTCTGATTTTCTGTGGAGCAACAGAGAAGGCAGAGGAAGCGAATTCTGTTCTGGAACTCAGGGAGTGGGAACAAAATTGATCAATGCATTCAACTGTGAAATGGATTGGCACCAGAGGAAGAATAATTTGCAGGTGAATGAGCAGAGGAGTGGGACTGAGAGAATTACAGTACAGACTTGAAAGGATGGAATCTGGGCTGTAACCATTTTATGGTTCTATAAAGTCAGTTGTGGTGTTGGTGTTCACCCAGCAGAGACAAGTTTCTTAATCCTTTACAGGTGACGATTTGCATCACCGCAAACAAATCAATCATTAATTGTTCAATTATGCAGAAAATAATGTGATAGACGTCATCAAAAAAATGATACTGAGCCAATTTTGATCGCTGCAGGGAAAGGCGAGACAGGATATAACATGCAGATATTTGTCTAAAGCTGCTAGCGACACAAAGGAATGAAGAACTACTTGATCTCCATCCTGCTTTCCCTTCCTATCAGTTTCAATTTCATGAGACCACAATGATTGTGAAAAAAGTACATACAGAGCTTCCATTTTGAGTCATGGTGTCACACGTTTCACAGAGATAGACCCTTTGGCCCATCGTGTGTACGTCAGTGATAGTATATTCCATTTACCAGCACCGGGTCAATGCCTTAGCAATTCAAGTAGTCATCAAGATGCTTCTTAAATGCTGCAGAGAGTACCAGCCTCCACCACACCCTCAGGTAATGCGTTCCAAATGCCAAGCACCTTCCTCATCTCCGTTCTAAATGGCCTACCCCTTATTCTTAAACTGTGGCTCCTGGTTCTGGACTCCCCCAACATTGGTAACATGTTTCCTGCCTCTAACGTGTCCAACCCCTTAATAATCTTATATGTTTCGATAAGATCCCCTCTCATCCTTCTAAATTCCAGTGTATACAAGCTTAGTCGTTCCAGTCTTTCAACATATGATAGTCCCGCCATTCCGGGAATTAACCTAGTAAACCTACGCTGCATGCCCTCAATAGCAAGAATATCCTTCCTCAGTCTCTATGTTTATTGTCTCTGCTGACCGCAGCCTCCGACCTCGGCGTACACAGCGCACACACACCATCCAGCCACAGCGCACACACCATCCGGCCTTCAAGTGTGTTGATACAACAGTCAAGATATTTGCAAATCATTATCATGACTCATCATCATGACAATTTCAAGCATCCTTCAATCTTCTCGCCACCAAATCCAAACAACTGTTGCATAAAATAATTAAAACAAAATTGCTATGATGACGCAGTTGACACACACACCCACACGCGCGCGCACACACAATGCTGGAGTAACTCCACATCTCTCTAGAGAAGGAATGGGTGACTTTTCATGTCGAGACCCTTCTTCAGTCGCAAACAGGCCAGAAGAAGCTTAGTGCCAGGAAACAGCAGCACTCTGGGCTGAGCTGTGGCCACAGGGGTCCCATTAGTGGTTATTGGAGCAACTCGCCAGCACCACTCCTTGTTAACCCAGGACTTCCAGGTAGAGGAGGGGAAGGGGGAAGTGAGAGGAACAGAAAGAAAGGCAGAAACAAGGAGAAAGAGGAAGTCCCTTATTAATTGTGCCTCCTTGCTCTCGTTAGAAAACAATTGCCTGCAGATGCATCCAATTACTATTTCCAGAGGAAAATGTAAAATGTCCACAAAGAGATAGATTAGAGAATTGGGATGCTAGCTGTATTCTGGAGCAACTGGTCATAACAGAGGGGATGAAGCTGTTCCTGAGTTTAATGGTGAGTGCTTTCAAGTTTCTTTATCTATTGCCCAATGGGACCAGGGAGAAGAAATCTCCCGGGAGGAAAAGGACTTTGATTATGTTGGCTGCTTTCCTGAGGCAAAGTGAAGTGAAGTGTAGATGGAGACAAGGGTGATGTGTCTGATTTGTTTGATGGACTGAACCACACCCACAACTCCCGGCGGGCATGCGGACCAACTGACCAGACTATGGACTTTGAATAATGGTGCCAAAAATGGTGGCACCCACACATGTAATATATGTGAAATGAATTTTACTGTGCAGTTGCTTTGGAGTGCTTGAAATCTATTGTACATTTACAACTTTGATTGTCCTTTTTGTTCAATCCACATGACCTCATCTGATGATCCTTTAAAATATCAGCTTTATTGAATTAAAATTGAACCTTTTTCATCTCTTCTCTAGCTCAGCTGAAAGACCAGTAACCGATAAACTGCCGGTTCTGGTGCTCTTTAAGTCTTGTTTCAGGAATAGTTATAAAATCTTACTTCCATCAGTGCACTCAGATCATTTGCCCTGTTCACTGAACTCCTTAGTTTTAAGTTGATACCATTAAACACTGTCAGACTCCCTTTATCATTTGACATTCTAAAATCGAGTTAATATTAGATGGAATTGACCTATTCTAATAGAAACAGGAAAAGCAAATTATTTGAAATGCCTGCATTCAATAATGACTTTCAACATGCCAAGAAAGATGAGGTGTTGTTCAGATTTTTCCCCTCCAAATGACGCACCATCTTGACTTGGAAATACTTTGCAGGTGCTTCATTGTTGCTGGGTCTAAATTCTGATCACCCCAAATCCCAGCAGAATGAGAGCACCTTTACCAGCTATTAGAGAAGGTGGTTCACTACCACCTTCTCAAAGGGAAAGCCTCTTGTCTAATCCATTCGTGTATATCAAGAGAGCAGTGGTCTCAGCATTAAACTGTGAGAAATATCACCATCCACTAGTTTGAAAAAACAATTGCTTTCTATGCTTCAGTTCTTGAGTGAGGTTATATTTATTCACAATGTTGTTTTATTCCAATCTTTATTTTCCATTCTCCCACTGACACATTACCAGTCCATGGGACTAAATTTTACTTAGTCAGCTGTTTTTGTGTGGTTTGATCAACTTCTGAAAATTCATGTGGATGACATTAACTGCACTCACGTCATCAACCTTTTCACCCACATACTACCTCATCAACTAGTTAAATCATATTAGTCAGAAATGATTGCCTTAAACAACCTTTAACAAAAAAATCGCATTTTATTAACTCAAACAACCATGAGCACTTTTAAGGTCACAAGGGATAGGAGTAGAATTAGGCCATTCGGTCCATCAAGTCTACTCCATCATTCAATAATGGCTGATCCATCTCTCCCTCCTAACCCCATTCTCCTACCTTCTCCCCATAACCCCTGACACTTTTAGCATATTCTTTTTTTTTAATATAAAAAAATACTTTATTCTAGTAATAAATATTTACAAAAACATTTTCTTTTCAGAAACTCCATCCGACATTCACGGAGGTTATACATTCAATGCAGATATTTATTGCCAAATTTACACAGAATCCCTTATTTGGAGGGGCGTCTCCACCACACCCTGCCCCCCATGTCCAGCAGCGGAAGGACCCTAGACTGTGGTCCTCCTCCACAGAGCCTTGGCGTTGGCTGCACCGAGCTTCAGTGCGTCCCTCAGCACGTACTCCTGCAGTCTGCAGCGGGCCAGTCGGCAACATTCCCCGACGGACAGCTCGCTCCGCTGGGAGGTCAACAAAGCTCGAGCAGACCAAAGAGCATCTTTCACCAAGTTGATTTAGCATATTCTCTGATGAATATCACTAAAGTCTCCCCTATAGCTGAGATTAAAATGGTTGTGATGTTGTTGTCTGGCATGTTATTACATCCCCTGTTGAGCAAGGGTATAACATTTTCTATTCACCATTTGCACAGAGAGCACCCCGTAGTCAGGATCGAACCCGGATCACTGGCGGTGTGAGGCAGCAACTCTATTGATACGCCACTGTGCTGCCCCAATTTATTTATTACAGATGTACCTGTAAATATTGCCTTCACCTAGAAAACCTTAACTTCGCAAAACCAGAGCTATTCCCTTTGCCTATCCATCCCTTCCCACCTTCTCTGCAATTTAAACCTAACTTGCTTTCTCAGTTCCCCAGTTCTGATGAAGAGTTCTTGACCTGAAATGTTAATTCCAGCTTAATTCCTGTGATGAGGGGTTTGTGCTTTCGTGAGTGACTAAAGAAATTATCTATATATTCTTTGGAATTTAGAAGGGGACATTAAACTTGGGGCCATTGAACAAGCACCTGATGACATTTCCTACACTCTGCTTATGTACGACACTGGAGTGTCCAGAAGATCCCACATGGCATAGGATGGGTTTTCCATAGAACTGAGGTATATTGAGAAACTGCTTTTATTAGAAAAACTCGCCACATAGAAACAAAATACCAGAAGTAATAGTCTGTGAAACACTGCTAAATACATTGTGCATTAGCAAAATCCACCTGTCAAGAAATGGCTGAATGCACTTACTGTGCAAAAGTCAACATCACTACGTTCAGCTAAAGTACCCAAGACCTGTGCTCCAGAACCAGATTTGTCTCTAACTTAGTGTCCCTGTACAGTCCCAATACTGGCATCAATGTAACAATGCCCATGTAAGTCCTTTGCACAAAGAGCAGCGTCAGTTGACTCCAGACCTCATCATAGTCCTCTGTCCAGTAAATGGATTTCCAGGGGTGAGGTGAATGACTGTCCCTCGATATCAAGATGCCCTGATAAAATTGAAGTCAATGGACATTAAAAAGAAAACACTCCAGAGGTTGGAGTCAGATTTGATTAGGGAGCTAAAGGTGAAGGAGGCAATGATCATAACCTGATAGGATTCAACCTGCAGTTTGAGAGGGAGAAGCTGAGATTGGATGTATTGGTGTTACCGTTGAGTAAAGGTAAGTACAGAGGCATGAGGGAGGAGATAGCTAAAGTTGATTGGAGGATAACCTTAGCAGGAATGATGGTGGAGCAACAATGACAGGAGTTTTTGGAATTCAGAAGATGCAGGATCTTTTCATCCCAAAGAGGAAGAAACATACTAAGTGGAGAATGAGTCTTGCATCACTAAAAGGAAGATGGTTGTGTTTATAGAAAGTCAATCAATCTAGCCCCAGGACATTCTTGCAGAAGTTTGTCAAAGTAGTGACTGATGCCGTTGATCAGCTGCTGCTTGATCCATTACCTTCCTCTTGTCATAAGGTCAGACATGAACGTTCATTGATAATTACAGAATGTTTCAGTGCGTTTGTGGTGTTTGGCGTAGCAGGGAGGTGAATAGTTGGAAGGCTGTGCACTCCTGCCACAATTTGTAAAGAGACAATATACTGTAGCCAAATAGATTAGGTTTTGGATATTTTGGTTCTGGAAGGCTTCTCATTTAGGTTTAGGTATATAATTGTCACGTGTGCATTGGAACAGAGAAAAGATTTGTTTTGTATGCAGGGTAAGATCAGATAATACTATGCATAAATACAATCAAATCAAACTAGCGTGCAATCGATTGCAAGATACAGAGTGCAGAATATAGTTCTCAGCATTGTAGTGCATCAGTTTCATAGACAATGTCTGCAATGGTGTAGAGGTGAATTGGACAGCATCTTATCTTATGGAAGGTCCTTTCAGAAGCCTGATAACAGAGGGGAAGAGACTGATCCTGAGTCTGGTGGTGCGTGCTTTCAAGCTTCTGTACCTTCTGATGTTGGAAGCAGGGTTAAGAAGGAATGACCGATGTGGATCAAGTCTTTGATTATGTTGGCTGCTTTTCCAACGCAGTGTGAAGTGTAAATGTAGTCAGTGGTGGGAAGTCTGGTCTGTATGATAGACAGAGTTACATCTACAAATCTCTGTTATTTCTTGTGGTCTTGGGAAGAACTGTTTCCCAAACCAATCTATAATGTAACCCAACAGCATGCTTCCTCTGGTGCATCTGTAAAAAGTTTGTAAGAATCATCAGAGGCATTCTGAATTTCCTCACTCAATGACTATGTGATTAGTTCGAGTCCAGTGGGGAGCTTGTTGGAGCACGGTGGTGAAAAAGATTTCGAAAGATGTTGCTGGAGTAAAACAGCTTTCATCCCACTCAAAGGTTTCAAGTCTTTTATTGTCACGTGTACTAATTAAGGTACAGTGATATTCATATTACCATACAGTCATACTAAAAAAAAAGCAACAAGACACACATAAAAATTAACATAAACATCCACCACAGCAGATTCCCCACATTCCTCACTGTGATGGAAGGCAATAAAGTCCAATCTTCTTCCCTCATTTTTCTCCCAGTCGGGGCGGTCGAACCATCCGCAGTCGGGAGGGTCAAAGCTACCGCGTCGGGGTGATCGAAGCTCCCGCAGCGGGCGGTCGAAGCCTCCATGTCGGGGCCATCGAAGTTCTCACTATCGGGGGAGGTCGAATCTTCGAATCTCCTGCGGCTTGGAGTTCTAGAAGTCGGTCTCTAACCAGAGACGCCGAGCTCCACGATGTTAAAGTCCGCAGGTTCTTGCGGTTGGAGCTCCAAGGTCGATCTCCAACAGGGATCGCCAGCTCCACGAAGATAAGTCCACAGACTCCTGCGGTTGGAGCTCCCCAAAGTCCGTCTCCAGCAGTGCGGACAGAGATGCAGTATGGAAAAAAATCACAAATCAATCAAGGTACGAGGTTTAAAAAAAGTTTGCTGTGGACCCATAACTTTGCATGTCATCACATAGCCAATGCAGGATGGAGACAACTTTCAGAAGCTCTAGCGACTGCCTGGACTGATGGAGTCAGAGCATTTGTGAGGTTAAAGCCTATGTGGTGTGGTTTATTCTGCTTCCTAAATTTTCTCGAGGTTAGCATGTGGTGAGGTTTATGTTCACTGTGCCTCTGGTTGGACAGAATCAACTCTTCTGTCACTGGGAGGAGAACCACGGTGACAACTCTCCCTGTGGAAATGGTAGGGAGAATCCTTAGCAGATACCACAATCAGGTTTCTCCATATCGAGTTGTGCAACCAGCAACCATGGTCTGGACCATGGAGTTGGGGCTTGTTCCAGTGACAAGGCTCTGCTGCATGAACATTAACACTAAGTGGATATGCACACAGGAGCCTGTCAGTATGTACACATCCACACAATGTTGGGCTCTGACATTGATGTTTTTTCTATACCCTCATCCTTCCTCAGTGAAAGGTTCAAGCACACACAGGCCATTCCAAATCAGGATAGCAGATTTATTTCCCTGAAAAATACATTTTAAAGAGAATTTGGGATTTCACAGTTACTTAAACTGAGGTAAGTATCAACTCCAGGTTAATTTAATTCTTTAGCTGCTGTGGTGAGATTCAAACTAGTATCTCAGATTCAATGACTAAGAGCAGGCTCCTGGCCCGTACCTCAACCACTCCTACTGAAACTCTGCAATGGCTGCTCAGTTTGAGAACCATGCTCGAACAAAACTTTTGTTCTGCAAATTCTGTTGAATAAGTGTCTCAGTGATCTTAAGCTTTGATAGAGTAAACCAATTTAGGCTAGTAGAGAAACAACAAACTCGGATGCTGGTTTACAAAAGAGTCACAAAGTGCTGGAGTAACTCAGCGGGTCAGGCAGCATCTCTAGAGAACATGGATAGCTTGCGTTTCAGGTTGGGACCCTTCTTCAGACCCAAAATGTCACCTATCTATGTTCCCCAGAGATGCTGCCTGACCCGCTGAGTTACTCCAGCACTCTGTGTATTTCTTTAGGTTAAAGGAGAGTGGATTGGCTGAAGACCTCATCCTTGTGTGTTTGCTGCCGCCTCCAGGCTGAGCCTGGGATCTCAGAACTTTGACAGCTCCTTTGCTGCTGAAGGAGGGTGCATGCAGCCAAAGGATAGCGTGGTGCCTCAGTGTGTGATCGACAGCCACCCACACTGACCTCATCAACTACCTCAGGACAAACCAAACCTTGGTTGCTGTCTGTGTGGAGATTGCATGCTCTCCCTGTAACTGCATGGGATCCTCCGAGTGGAGGAACAAGAAACTGCAGATGCTAGTTTCCAAAAAAATCATAAAGTGCTGGAGTAACAGTGAGTCAGGCAGCATCTCTGGAGAACATGAATAGGTGCTCCTCTATGCGTTTTGGGTTGTGACCCTTCTTCAGACCCGAAACATCACCTATACATGTTCTCCTCCAGAGATTCTGCCTAACCCGCTGACTTACTCCAGCATTTTGTGTCTTTTATCCCTCCAGGTGCTGTTTCCTTGCACCATAAAGACGAGAGGCTTTGTAGGTTAATTGTCCTCTGCAAATTGACCGCTCTGTTGGAAGTGGGGTAACATAGAACTAATGTCAACAGATGATCAATGGTTAGCACGGACTCGGTGGTCTGAAGGGCCTTTTCCATGCTGTATCTTTCAGAGTGGAAGTAAGTCATCAATCATGAGAAATTGCATTATAATAAGAAGACAGGGTCTGGGAATGTTGCTGCCCCTGGATCATGTAGAATTTTGGACACAAATCTCCTTAATCAATCATAGTCATCAATTACAGGAGCTAATGACCATAGTTTGATTCTGGAATTGATCTCAAATGTTCAATTTGTTTGTGTTATTAGGGAAACGTGAAAATTATCCATTATTGATGATACTAAAATTGTAAAGGTTGTACAGAAAAACTCTGATAATTTGCTGTCGGACCAGTCAGATATCCCACCGGGTGATACTGGTTATCAGTCATTGGGTCCCCAGTTCATGTACTCCTTTCCTACTCACTGGGCCCTCTGTTCCCACATTCCATTTCCAATTACGATGGCCCCTGTTCCCACACATTCCACTTACCAGGGTCCTAGTTCCCACACATTCCACTTACCAGGGCCCTAGTTCCCACACATTCCACTTATCAGGGCCCTAGTTCTCTGTTGTTTGTAGTAGACTCAGACAACATATCAAAAAACATAACCCGGGTTCGATCCCGACTACGGGTGCTATCTGTATGGAGTTTATACTTTCTCCCTGTGACGGCGTGGATTTTCTCCGAGATCTTCGGTTTCCTCCCACAGCTGAAAGACTTAATCGGTTTGGTGTGTGTAAAAATTGTCCCTAATGTGTGTTAATGTGCGGGGATCGCTGGTCAGTGCGGGCTCGGTGCGCCGAAGGGCCAGTTTCCGCGCGATATCTCTAAACTAAACTAAAGTCCTTGGTAGTGCAAGAGGTATCCGTAGTGCTCTGTTGCCAAGGTAGGAGAGTTGTGCAGGTCCATTCAAGAACCTGATGGTCCTAGGAAAGTAATACACCTGAACCCTGTGGTGTGTGACTTCAAGTTTCTGTAACTCCTGCCCGATTGTAGCAGCGAGAAGAGGGCATGGCCTAAATGGTGGGGATCCTTGATGAACGAACCTCAAACAGATGCTTTTGATGTTGGGTACTCACCTGATTCTGTTTCCTATGCTCCCTTTAAACTTATTGGGGCCTTGATTACCCGTTCTCTCTATCAACTTGTTGCATTCACTGGAAAATTCGCCACACTAACTATCAAGCTCCCTGGATTTATCCCTGTTAACACATTGTTTACCCATCCAACATTCTGTTGTTGA
The DNA here is from genome assembly GCF_053455715.1 of Rhinoraja longicauda. Taxonomy (NCBI): domain Eukaryota; kingdom Metazoa; phylum Chordata; class Chondrichthyes; order Rajiformes; family Arhynchobatidae; genus Rhinoraja; species Rhinoraja longicauda. Next base: position 19,349,466 of record NC_135988.1, read on the forward strand.
AAGGCTGTGGTTCCTTTAAAGCTTTTTGCTCCACTGCATCAGTTGTTTAACTAATAACAACCCTAACTAATGATCCATTTACCCTCCATGCAAGTTGGTCACAGGCATTTGAAAATTTGATTCGTTTACCTGTCTCACAGTATCATCTAGTGTACAGTATCATCCAGTGTACAGTATCATCCAGTGTACAGTGTCAACTTTTGGTAAAGAGTACCAGTCCAATTGAGTAAAAAAAACTACTGGAGGATCTCAGTAGATAGACAATAGACAATAGGTGCAGGGGGAGGCCATTCGGCTCTTCGAGCCAGCACCGCCATTCAATGTGATCATGGCTGATCATTCTCAATCAGTACCCCCTTCCTGCCTTCTCCCCATACCCCCTGACTCCACTATCCTTAAGAGCTCTATCTAGCTCTCTCTTAAGAGCTCTATCTAGCTCTCTCTTGAATGCATTCAGAGAATTGGCCTCCACTGCCTTCTGAGGCAGAGAATTCCACAGATTCACAACTCTCTGACTGAAAAAGTTTTCCCTCATCTCCGTTCTAAATGGCCTACCCCTTATTCTTAAACGGTGGCCCCTTGTTCTGGACTCCCCCAACATTGGAAACATGTTTCCTGCCTCTAACGTGACCAACCCCTTAATAATCTTATACGTTTCGATAAGATCTCCTTCTAAATTCCAGTGTATACAAGCCTAGTCACTCCAGTCTTTCAACATATGACAGTCCCGCCATTCCGGGAATTAACCTAGTAAACCTACGCTGCACGCCCTCAATATTAAGAATATCCTTCCTCAAATTTGGAGACCAAAACTGCACACAGTACTCCAGGTGCAGTCTCACTAGGGCCCTGTACAACTGCAGAAGGACCTCTTTGCTCCTATACTCAACTGCTCTTGTTATGAAGGCCAACATTCTATTGGCTTTCTTCACTGCCTGCTGTACCTGCATGCTTCCTTTCAGTGACTGATGCACTAGGACACCCAGATCTCGTTGTACGTCCCCTTTTCCTAACTTGACACCATTCAGATAATACTCTGCCTTCATTTTCTTACCACCAAAGTGGATAACCTCACACTTATCCACATTAAACTGCATCTGCCATGCATCCGCCCACTCACACAACCTGTCACTCTGCAACCTCATAGCATCTTCCTCACAGTTCACACTACCACCCAGCTTTGTATCATCTGCAAATTTGCTAATGGTATTTTTAATCCCTTCATCCAAGTCATTAATGTATATTGTAAATAGCTACGGTCCCAGCACCGAGCCTTGCGGTACCCCACTAGTTACTGCCTGCCATTCTGAAAGGGACCCATTTATCCCCACTCTTTGCTTTACAATAGACAATAGACAATAGGTGCAGGAGTAGGCCATTCAGCCCTTCGAGCCAGCACCGCCATTCAATGCGATCATGGCTGATCACTCTCAATCAGTACCCCGTTCCTGCCTTCTCCCCATACCCCCTCACTCCGCTATCCTTAAGAGCTCTATCCAGCTCTCTCTTGAAAGCATCCAACAAACTGGCCTCCACTGCCTTCTGAGGCAGAGAATTCCAGACCTTCACCACTCTCTGACTGAAAAAGTTCTTCCTCATCTCCGTTCTAAATGGCCTACCCCTTATTCTTAAACTGTGGCCCCTTGTTCTGGACTCCCCCAACATTGGGAACATGTTTCCTGCCTCTAATGTGTCCAATCCCCTAATTATCTTATATGTTTCAATAAGATCCCCCCCTCATCCTTCTAAATTCCAGTGTATACAAGCCTAATTGCTCCAGCCTTTCAACATACGACAGTCCCGCCATTCCGGGAATTAACCTAGTGAACCTACGCTGCAGGCCCTCAATAGCAAGAATATCCTTCCTCAAATTTGGAGACCAAAACTGCACACAGTACTCCAGGTGCGGTCTCACCAGGGCCCGGTACAACTGTAGAAGGACCTCTTTGCTCCTATACTCAACTCCTCTTGTTATGAAGGCCAACATTCCATTGGTTTTCTTCACTGCCTGCTGTACCTGCATGCTCCCTTTCAGTGACTGATGCACTAGGACACCCAGATCTCGTTGAACATCCCCTCTTCCTAACTTGACACCATTCAGATAATAATCTGCCTTTCTATTCTTACTTCCAAAGTGAATAACCTCACACTTATCTACATTAAACTGCATCTGCCATGTATCCGCCCACTCACACAACCTGTCCAAGTCACACTGCAGCCTTATTGCATCTTCCTCACAATTCACACTACCCCCCAGCTTAGTACCATCTGCAAATTTGCTAATGGTACTTTTAATCCCTTCATCGAAGTCATTAATGTATATCGTAAATAGCTGGGGTCCCAGCACCGAACCTTGCGGTACCCCACTGGTCACTGCCTGCCATTCTGAAAGGGACCCATTTATCCCCACTCTTTGCTTTCTGTCTGTCAACCAATTTTCTATCCATGTCAGTACCCTACCTCCAATACCATGTGCTCTAATTTTGTCCACTAATCTCCTATGTGGAACCTTGTCAAAGGCTTTCTGAAAGTCAAGGTACACCACATCCACCGGCTCTCCCTTGTCAATTTTCCTAGTTACATCCACAAAGAATTCCAGAAGATTAGTCAAGCATGATTTCCCCTTCGTAAATCCATGCTGACTCGGAACAATCCTGTTACTACTATCCAAATACTCCGCAATTTCATCTTTTATAATTGACTCCAGCATCTTCCCCACCACTGATGTCAGACTAACTGGTCTATAATTTCCCGTTTTCTCTCTCCCTCCTTTCTTAAAAAGTGGGACATTAGCTACCCTCCAATCCACAGGAACTGATCCTGAATCTATAGAACATTGGAAAATGATCACCAATGCGTCCACAATTTCTAGCGCCACCACCTTAAGTACTCTGGTATGCAGACCATCAGGCCCTGGGGATTTATCAGCCTTCAGTCCCATCAGTCTACCCAACACCATTTCCTGCCTAATGTGGATTTCCTTCAGTTCCTCCGTCACCCTAGGATCTCTGGCCACTAGAACATCTGGGAGATTGCTTGTATCTTCCTTCGTGTAGACAGATCCAAAGTACCGGTTCAACTCGTCTGCCATTTCCTTGTTCCCCATAATAAATTTCCCCGCTTCTGTCTTCAAGGGACCCACATTTGCCTTGACTATTTTTTTCCTCTTTACATACCTAAAAAAGCTTTTACTACTCTCCTTTATATTATTGGCTAACTTACCCTAGTACTTCATCTTTTCTCCCTGTATTGCCTTCTTAGTCATCTTCTGTTGCTCTTTAAAAGAGTCCCAATCCTCTGGCTTCCCACTCTTCTTTGCTTTGTTGTACTTCTTCTCTTTTATTTTTAAGCTGTCCTTGACTTCCCTTGTTAGCCACGGGTGCCTCTTACTCTCCTTGGAATCTTTCCTCCTCTTTGGGATAAATTGATCCTGCAACTTCTGCATTATTCCCAGGAATACCTGCCTTTGCTGTTCCACTGTCTTCCCAGCTAAGGCCTCCTTCCAGTCAATTCTGGCCAGCTCCTGCCTCATGCCTCTGTAATCCCCTTTGCTATACTGTAATACTGACACTTCTGATTTTCCCTTCTCCCTCTCAATTTGTAAAGTAAAACATCATATTGTGATCACTGCATCCTAATAGCTCTTTTACCTCGAGTCCCCTTATCAGATCAGGTTCATTACACAACACTAAATCCAGAATTGCTTTCTCCCTAGTAGGCTCCAGTACAAGCTGTTCTAAGAATCCATCTCGGAGACACTCCACAAACTCTCTTTCCTGGGGTCCATTACCAACCTGATTTTCCCAGTCCACCTGCAAGTTGAAATCTCCCATAACCACCGTAGCATTACATTTGCGACATGCCAATTTTAGCTCCTGATTCAACTTGCACCCTATATCGAGGCTACTGTTTGGGGGCCTGTAGATAACTCCCATTAGGGTCTTTTTACCCTTACAATTCCTCATTTCTACCCATACTGATTATACATCTCCTGATTCTATGTCACCCCTTGCAAGGGAGTGAATATCATTCCTCACCAACAGAGCGACCCCACCCCCTCTACCCACCTGTCTGTCTTTTCTATATGTTGTGTACCCCTGAATATTCAGTTCCCAGCCCTGGTCCTCTTGTAGCCATGTCTCAGTGATTCCCACATCATACTTGCCAATGTCTAACTGAGCCTCAAGCTCATCCACTTTATTTCTTATACTTCGCGCATTTAAATACAACACTTTAATTTCGGTATTCACCTCCCCTCTCGCACCGGTCACAATTGGCCCTGACCTTACTCTCTTATCCCTTCTAGATGAGCAGCATTTGAGGAGAGAATAGACAGATGATGTTTTGGGCCGAAACCTTTCTTCGGACTGACTATACTAGTCCATTTCATAGCCCAGGGGTCATATTTATGCACAATCATCTCCATGAGGTCATGGTATCCTGCAATGTGGGCCTTAGTCTCTGACATCTGCTTTACGGCCTGACGCAAACTCTGTCCACAAATTCCTAGCTTTCCAAATAGCGATGTGGTCGATCTCGCTACGAAACCCCTACAACCCACCTCTTCCGGACATATTCTTGCTCTCCATCCTCACTGCTCAACGTCTGCTGCCAACTCTACATATCTAAGCTATTTCCTTTCATAAGCCTCATCCACTAAGTTCTCCCAAGGCACTGTCAGTTCTATTAAAATACACTACCCGCTGACTAACTGACCATAACACGATATCAGGTCTCAAACTAGTACTAATTATTTCTTGCGGAACAAGAAGAAATTCCCTAGGACTGAAACACATATCAATGCAGTGAAAGACACACTTTGGTCTGCCCTAAACTCATTGGTGTTCCCAAACAAGACGTTGTCCATGGCAAAGTCCAGATATGGTGCAGCCGCTGCAGAGATTCTTTAGGGAAGGACCACTGTCTTGGGCTCCACGCCACAGCACAGGAATTAGTTGAAATCTGCCTTTGCTGGAGGCCCTGCTACAGCCTGGGGCTCAACTGCCTCAGGAGCTGCTCCAAGAAGCCGAGCATGTGGACCGCACGTGGCCTACAGCGGTGGAGGACATCACTTAGCCAGGCCGACCCTACAATGCCACCAGGACAAGCTGTCTTGGTCAGGCTAAGAACCCTGCAATTACAATAACTGGGACTTGAAAATGGCACCAAATCTGGTGACTGTATAATGTCTCAGTGTGCCAATACTGTACATGTACTGTATCTTAGATACTTATCCAAGATGTATCTAAGTGCTTATGTACAGAAACTTGCACTGAGCAGGATGGAAGTCTGAAGAAGGGTCTCAACTTGAAACGTCACCAATTCCTTCTCTCCAGATGCCGCCTGTCCCGCTGAGTTACTCCAGCATTTTGTGTCTATCTTCGGTACTTGTACTGAACTGTAAACAAAAACTAATTTCCTGTACCTTGGTACATGTGACAAATAAAGTACCACAAAATTATTTATAGCGAGCGTCATATATTTTGGAAACAGGCCCTTTGGCCCCTCTCATCCATGCCAACCAAGATGCCCCATCTACACTCGTCCCACGTGCCTGCATGACCATTATCCTTCTATATCTTTCCTATCCTGTTACTGTCCAAATGTCGTTTAAACATAGTTTATAGTACCTGCCTGAACTATCTCCTCCAGCATCATACATCCACCACCCTCTGTGGAAAAAAACACCTCAGGTTCTTATTACTAAAGAATGGAATGACTGGGCTTATAGAAACATCGAAAATAGGTGCAGGAGGAGGCCATTTGGCCCTTCGAGCCAGCACCGCCATTCATTGTGATCATGGCTGATCATCCACAATCAGTAACCTGTGCCTGCCTTCTCCCCATATCCCTTGATTCCACTAGCCCCTAGAGCTCTATCTAACTCTATTCACTGGAATTTCGAAGGATGAGAGAGGATCTTATAGAAACATACAAAATTATTAAGGGATTGGACGGGCTAGATGCAGGAAACAGGTTCCCATTTAAGAATAAGGGGTAGACCATTTAGGACTGAGATGAGGAAAAACCTTTTCACCCAGAGAGTTGTGAATCTGTGGAATTCTCTGCCACAGAGGGCAGTGGAGGCCAATTCACTGGATGTTTTCAAGAGAGTTAGATTTAGCTCTAAGGGCTAAAGGAATCAAGGGATTTGGAGAGAAAGCAGGAATGGGGTACTGATTGTGGATGGTCAGCCATGGTCACATTGAATGGCGGTGCTGGCTCGAAGGGCCGGATGGCCTCCTCCTGCACCTATTGTTTGTATGTACTTCTCTCACCTTAGCCCTTTGATTTGCTTTAGATCTGTACACCAATGGCATGTGTTGAGTTGCTGGCGTTGAGCAAGGTGAATGTGACTGACTGACTGTTCTGCGCTGCAATGTTGTCGACTCTTGAACAAAGGGCGGGCGCCGACCTTCCCGCCCTTCCAACGGTGCGGCCCAGGCGCGCGCCCGCTTCTCGACGTGCGCGCCCCGCCCTGCCCTGTCGTGCGTGACGCGCGCGCCCCCGCCGCGGGCTGGGGAGATCTCGCGAGGAGCGGCGCCGCTCGGACGGAGAGGGAAGGCTGGTGGCTCAAGATGGCGGAGGGTGACAGCGGGAGCGAGCGAGGTGGTAGTGGTGGTGGTGGCGGCGGGGGAGGCGGCGGTGGCGGCGGTTTCTTGCTGCAGCAACAGCAGCAGCAGCAGCAGGAGACGCAGGAGCTGGCCTCCAAGCGGGTGGACATCCAGAACAAGCGCTTCTACCTGGACGTGAAGCAGAACGCCAAGGGCCGCTTCATCAAGATCGCCGAGGTGGGCGCGGGAGGCAACAAGAGCCGGCTCACGCTCTCCATGGCGGTGGCGGCCGAGTTCCGTGACTACCTGGGCGACTTCATCGAGCACTACGCGCAGCTCGGCCCGTCGGACACGGACTCGGCCGCCGGCCTGGCCTCGGACGAGCCCCGGCGGGCGCTGAAGAGCGAGTTCCTGGTGAGGGAGAACCGCAAGTACTACATGGACCTGAAGGAGAACCAGCGCGGCCGCTTCCTGCGCATCCGCCAGACCTTAAATCGAGGCCCCGGCTTAGGAGGGACGCAAGGCCAGACCATCGCCCTGCCGGCGCAAGGCCTGATCGAGTTCAGGGACGCGCTGGCCAAGCTGATCGACGACTACGGCGTGGATGACGAGCCGTGCGGCCAGGCCGAGCTACCCGAGGGCACGTCCATCACGGTGGACAGCAAGCGCTTCTTCTTCGACGTGGGCTCCAACAAGTACGGCGTGTTCATGCGGGTGAGCGAGGTGAAGCCGTCGTACAGAAACTCCATCACCATCCCGTTCAAAGCCTGGTCCAAGTTCGGCAGCGCCTTCAGTAAGTACGCCGAGGAGATGAAGGAGATCCAGGACAAGCATCGGGACAAGATGCTCTTCGAGAGGCGAGCCGACGAATCGGATGGGGAAGATGTGGACGACGATTGAAGCTATTCAGTAAGAGAAGAAGAAACAAAAAAAAAAGAAAATAAAAGCAAATTGTATCGATTGAGGAAAAGTTTTAAAAAAATTATCGAGTAAATTGGTGTCGTGTCGATTGCAAAGAAAGACGTTTTAAAAATCTTTAAAAAGAACAAATTGGGTCGATTGTAAAGAAGATTTACAAAAATAAAACCGAGAAAATGTTTTGAATAGTATTTTTTGGGAAACGCAGTTACATAAGTGAAAATGCATCTTCTGAGGAGTGGAAACGACTTGCATTGGTATATGTATGCAAATGTGTGAAGGGAAAGAAATGGAGCAAGTTCTTCTGGAAGATGTTGGATGGACGATTCATTGCAAAATACACACTGTTATTTGTGGAAAAGCGTCGTATCACTGAACCATCAGCAATTCAGTAAAAAAAAGATTAGTTGGCACAACCAAAAGTTTCACGGGAAGAGAAAGAAGCTACAAAATATGACCTCCACCTGGAGTAAAAATGATTTGGAGAGCCACCATCAAGGCACTGAAGCCAGCAACACTTCAAAAAAGTTCTTTTCGTATATTTAGAAAGTTCTTATGGAAGTTTTTTAAATTATTTTAAATACTGGACAATCAAGAGTCATTTTTAAAATTTGTTTTCATTCTAAATATTTCAAATATATTTGATAAAACTGTCGTTTCTGATGTAGAAAATTAATGTTTTTAAATAGGAACAAATGACGGCTTGACTTATTCAATAGCAGAATACAGTGCTAGTTTCACATGACATCTACTGCCAGGGTTAGCATACAGATTGACTGCAACTCATCCATTTGAAAGTAATGTCCCATTTTGTTTTGTGTTTTGTTTAGTTGTAGTGCATTCCCCCCCAGTATTTTTGGCAGTGTTATGTGCATCCTGTAATATCGTTGCAGTATAAATCTTCAGCAGAAATTCTGCTAGTGTGAACTTGTTACCCTGTAGTAGAGACTACTTGTAACTAGCCCAGGTGCTATTATCGACAACAAATGACATGTCGAGCCTTGTTGAGAGATGCTCAATGGAGTGTTTCTGTTTTACTTTTATTTTAAGTCAGTTATCCACGACGTACGATCTGACTTTTCCAGACTTGAGAATGTGCATTTGCTTTTAAGTAGAATAATTGTATAAAAAAATTCACAATGAACCACAATTTCCCAAGAAACATTATTTATGTACACAAAATTGTTAGCTATTGGGCAGAATAGATGAGAAGTAAAATTATTGACCTAACAAAAACCGGCACTAAGGAAAAGGGTCGTACAGCTCTTTGCTGTTTTTTCCATTTAAGTCGTGCAGGAATTTAGGCTTTTAATGTTATTTTTTTTAAGCTGTCTATTTATTTATTAGAAACAGTAATTATATTTTGCAGTATTTTCCCCTCTAAAGGCTCCGGACTGTGCTATTAGAGCAAATAACTGGAGCATTTTCCTGCCGATTGACCCAAGTAGCCGGTGAGTCTGATATAAAACATTCGTCACACATTTGAAAATTATTGCATTATATATGCATCTATTATAGGCCACTCATTATTCTTTATCCACAATTTAATTTTATGCCGTTCATGAGCTGTCAAAGTTGTGACATGTTATCCAATTGCGTTTAAACTGAGTCGGGGGGGATGGTGTTGGTGCATTAAAGGGGAGGAATCAAAGCCAGGATGTTCAGATATCACTTTTGCAATCAAACAGCTTTCAGTCTGAATGTATGCTGATGTAAACAATATCTGGACTGGAAAAAAAAAGTAACCTCTTGCCAGCTAGCATTCAAGGATAACTGGGAGAAGCTGCTAGGCAAATATTGTGTATGTGTGTGCGTGTGTGTATAGATATATAATTCTGGTGGGGATGGGACTATCTCCACCAGATACGGTCCTTTACACTTTGCATATTTTGGTTTTTGTGTGCTATTAAATTCATGGGTGAAGGAAAATGAGAAAGTAGATTGGAGTCTTCATAACCTGGTTGTAGATTGTAAATGGCATGAGATAGTATGCAACTTCTAAGCTGTATAAAATGTCACCTGTGTTGAGCATAGCAATCCACACCTGTTTGGAGTTGTTTCAATGTGCTGTAAGTTGGCTGGTTCAAACATGATTAGCTGGGTCGATGAAATGGACTCTTGATGTAAGGAGGAAAATTAGCGGAGAGCTTGGGAATACAAAACATGCAGCTTGGTAATCTTTATTCGAAGGAGAATTTTATAGCCTGCTTATTTGTTGAGTTGTTTTCTGATTATCTCCTTATTCAGTGTGTAATATCTTTTTGTTTTTAAAATTTATTAGAAATTAAAATATACAAAGTGAAAGGTCCTGTTATTCTCCACAGTGAAGAAAATATTTCTGAATGCATGGTGCAGTGAGTGCCTCTAACATTGAAATGGGTTTTGAGTGTTTCTATGTAACAGTAAGGCTGCTGTTCCTTGCAATCTTTGTCACTTTGCTGTGATTGCAAATGTGAACAAATATTTTAATTCTTCACAGTGGATAATTAATTTTTTTAAGGTTTTTGTTAATGTTGAGTTTTTAACTTCCTCCTGCTTTTGTAGACTCGTATAGGATATATTTTTTGCAAATTAATGTAGATTCATTTTAAGGTATTTTTAAAATTAAAACTTGCTGACAATTGAGCCCTTTGGCTTTTTTCTCCATCATGGCTAATGATTTGCAAGGCAATCAAGCCAGATTGATAACATTCCATGTTTGTTTAGGCATTGCCATGTTATAGGTGCTGGAAGAACAGATATAGGCAAGCATGAGGATTGAAACCCTTGCTTGTTTTAGTCGGTCCAACCAAAAACGTCTGTTTTATTTTTTAAAGCGAAGAGCACTAACTGGGGAAATGACAACTTGTAGATTTGTGCCGTCGGGACTGGAGCTTTCCTGGTCATGGCAAGGGAATGCAATCAGAATCCAGTTCTTGATCTTCATTTTATAATCTTTAGTGTACATTGGACTTTGTACAAACCTCTCTTTCCCAATTCCCAGTGAGTGACCATTCGGGCCATGTCTGCAGAAGTAGTAGGAACTGTCATTCTAGCACAGATGTGTTTGATCTTTGTTTCGATCTCAGGTCAACGAGGCTGGGTGGAAATAGAATGGTTTGGGCTTATCTGATTTCAGGTGAAACCTATTCAATTTGCTGATTCATGAGCCAGCAGTCAAAGCATTTAATTTGAATAGTTCAGTTTGAAGAATATTAAACTTTCTATGAAGGGAAGTAATTCCAGAAAGAAACCATTTGATTAGCTGTGGGACTTAGAAAAATGACATGCAGAGGGGAAACTTGACTATTACTCATTTGTCCCACTTCCAATACAGACCAGTTTAGACGTCCTATACAGTTTAGAAAATTAATTGAACTTCCATGGTCCAGATACTGCAAGTAAGCAATTAAATTTGATTGTCTTAAACTGTGTGGAAACAAAGCAGAATGAAGTTATGTCTCTCATTGGACAAGCCTTTTCAGAATCCAATTTATGATTTGAGGGAGGGGGGGGGGGGGGGGGAGTAATGAATCTTGTAGATTATGTACTTAAACCAAGTGAAGAGAGCTACAGTTTAAATTACTGTATTTCAGTAATACTGTAATCTTCATACTGAGAACTAATGTGTAGAAAAGGCTTTTGTGGTTATTGATGTTTCCCAGTCTTGATGGGATATCGTGCTTTCAATGTAAACTGAACTTATTAACAGAAAGGGAGGCCATTGCCATTGGACACCAAAGTGGCCCATGTTGAGTAACTGGACTTGATGTAGAGCTTTCCAACCTGGTGCTTTGTTGTTTTGAATGCTGAAAATCTACAACCATTTTATTTTATTAATGAAGATAATTTTTCCCTAGGTTGTTTAGAATAAAAGAAAATTGAAGTTATTAATGCAAAATGTTGAAAATATTATTCTTTTGTTTTGAAAGAAGGTAATCATTTCAGCTGTCCTTGCCAACATGTACATTGTGCATTTATGGTTTGGGCAGAGCACTGAAATAAATTCTTCTGATTAAGATTGCTTTCCATTTCCCAAAGTCATTTTATTTTAACCATGTGTAAGACTTTCCAGACAGGTTTTTGTTTTTAAGTTCACTCAGTTTTGTGTGCTCATCAGGTTGGGCTGCTTGTGATTTGACAGTGAGGAGCCTCTTTAGTTCTAGTGGTATGGCCAATCTCATGACAGTAATGATATGACCTCTGGCCAATGCAGTTGATTATTTCTCATTAAGACTACATAAACATTCTTCTATACCTTTTGGGGATGAGATTCTGTTTGCAGATGGTTGGTCTGGTGACTTGAACAGATAAATACACTCAAGTCAATACTAACACCGACCAGTGCTTCTATTCAATATTTGCCTCTGATAAACATTTGATTACTTTTTGGGTGCTCTGCAAGAGAGCAGAGATTTAGAATTTAGTCATATTCTTCTGCATCATCACAATGCTCTTAATGCCTCAACCTTTTGGCATTATTACCAAGTAATGGCACAGACAGTTTGTCGTGCTGTCCAGTGGTTTCTTTAATGAAGTAAGCTTTTACCCACATTTGTCTAAATTGATTATGAAGTTCAAGGTTGTAATTTTATGCTGAATTTTGACATGTGGAAAGGCATCAGTATGTGTAAGTGGATTCATAGCCTATCCATGAAAAATATTAACTATAGTTTATCAATTCTAGATTTTTTGAATTAAAACTGATATTCTTTGTTTCAATTTATTATTTAACTAGTTTTTATGGGTTTTGCTTTTTCAGTTTCAAGTATCTCATTGTTAACTAGCTTAAAACCAATTAGCCCGTTCCTTCTGAAATTTTCCTGTAAACAGTTACAAGAAGGTTTGATAGACCAGCTCCACTCTCTTTGGAATTTGTATCCATCAGAGTTACATTTTGTTTGGCCTTTGTTACTGAGGATTTGGTTAGAATCATACGTGTGGACCAAGATGCTGCTGCACTGAGTGTATGGACAGATAGTGATTGTGACATCTGGCATAGTCCCTGAAAGCCATGTAGCTGGTCCTCAATGGTTGATCATTGGAAGGATTTTTTGTGAGCTAGTAACTGAAATCTCTTGCCCTGCAGCATTTTAATTTCAATCTGTACAAGGTGGCAATTCAGTATATTTGTTCACTGCCTTATTTATGGTTATTACTCTGGTGTCTGCTGATCTCAATTTTTGCCATCTACTTTTTGCGGATACTCACCCTTGGTGCTCCAATTCCTTCCCATTGCATTGGTCTGTCATAATCATGTTTTACAATAGAAAAAAATAAATAAACCAGAGTCCAGAAGCTGCCTTGGTACTTTGGAGCACTTTGCCTCTCATGGATCTCTAACAGCTCATTGTGTAAATTAGTTTCCCCTTTACCCAGGACCATTCCCACATAGGCAATTGGTACAAACATCCAGTGCCCATTCTTACTCATAATATCGGGGCAGCTTATTTAAATCATTACTTGCTTGTATATGGCATCAAAGTAAAACAAGTTGTATGTTAGCAGTCAGTAAATTGTTAAAAGAATTAAAGTCTTTAGGAACAGCTGGGGACAGAGATCCTCGTTCTTGGCGAACAATAAATATGCATAGTAATGGTTATGTCTTAATTTTGTGAGTAACACTGATAGGAAGGGGGCAAGTTAGTCGTGTAACAAACTTATCTGTTTTGCATGGCATGGCCAGAAACCTTCTCAGCATTTGAAAGCAGTCAATACCGTTCAAATTTCGAGGTCTTCTATTGTCATGCTGGTGTAACACGATGTCCCGAGTTTTCTTGGGCCTACCCAGCTGAGATGGTTTTGTAAAGCTGTGTGCCTAGCTACCTCTCTGATTTCCTTACATATTTCACTTGAAATAAATGTACAGTCGCATCTGCTTGTATTGTTTTGCCATGTACATTAGACTCGGACTAATGCAGTTAAATTAGTGGCAAGATTTGTGAGAAGTCAATAGTTGCTTGGTGACAAAAATGATGAATATCTACATAATATAGTTAAATATGTACTGTGAGTCTTTTATATATTTTTTGTTTAAATTGAGTTTGTTACCCACCTCTGTCATTACATGATGCGTCGATGGTCCGTTTACTTAAAGGTCAAGGAAAAGGGCAGGTGCATAATTAACAAGTGAGGATGAAATGCCAATGATTGAAAACCTTGCTTTGTAGGTGGAATGATATTGTCTGCTTTACCGACAATTTTGAAATGTTGATATTTAGAAAAGGGATAACATCATGGCCTTTTTCAAAATGAATTGCTAATTTTGACAATCAGCAAGCCAAGCATATTTGTATTTTGGTACCTGTCCACTACCCACTGGTACTCCACGAGCAAGTACGTCATTGTAGAAGGGCCACAAAGTGGTTGGCTGCCCTCTTACTCCAACTCTAGCTCTGCAAGCTGGTTGAATAACCAGAGCCGGGGGGGGGGGGGTCTTCATTCTCTTACAGCTTGATGCCAGACTGTCCAATCTTCCAGGACGTTAACAAGCTCTGGGTTATCTGCTAGAAGTCGTGTTCATTAGGTTTAATTATCCACATCGGATTTCTTGCTCAACAAGGTGATTTAATCTATGGGAATATTTTTGAATAAATTATGCCCAGGGCTTGAGAGGGTAGAATTCAGGTTGGGTTCCTATGGAAGTGAATATGGATGTCAGGAGAAGCCAATTTTGGCTGGTGTTTATCTGAAAAACAGTAAATTGGGTAACCTGTGGATGCTAAATCAAGAACCCGAGAACCTGTGACCTAAGAAAATGTTCCTGTCATATGGAAGGGAGAGGATTGAATGCCCGGGAAAGACATAATCTATAAATAGTTAGAACTCTAGCAATGGTCATGAAATTAATTATCTTTCAACTAAAAGTAACAGTGTGCAATCACTTAATTACTTGATTATTGTTTCAGTAGGTAAAGACCATAACATTTAAAGGAGACTCCTTTCACCTTGCAGGTTGTATGTGTGTGTGGATTTTCTCACTATTAGATTTGTTGGAGAATCATGTTGCATATAACCTTCGATCAGTGAGTTTTAGTAGATTCATGTCCAACAATGGTTGTATAAAATTCACTTGAGCTATTGGATTTGGATGGCTGGCCCAATTTTTAGGCTCTTATTTGCAAGGCTTTTGTTTAAACACAAAGGAAAAAACTTTTACTTGACCTTTAAAATGGGCATTTTATCACTTAACCTTTAAAACACTAGTAGCTATAAATTTCTGTTTGCAATTTTTTTCAAGAAAACTAAACTTTGTTTTAACAAAATTGCCTTTTAAGTTCTAACCTACTCCATGTTTTGTTTGCTTGTAATGTTTGAAGTGCCTACTGTGCTGAATGGGAAATTAGGCTTCCGTAAAGCTTGGATGCATAGAGGAGTAATAGGGCATCTTTATTTCTGTCAGTTGCTTAGTCCTTGCACCCACTTTAGCTTAATGTAAAGAGATTGCTGCATTGAATAAGTATTTCTGGATTTGCTGTTCATAGTGTGGTTACTTACTCTAGTATGATTGAAAGCATGTGCAGAACCTGTTGCAACACAGTTATTGGGAGAGTTTGGGGAGGGGTGTGTTAAGGGAGAAGGTCTTGTGGAATTAACAGTTTTCCTCTCATATTTGGCATAATACAAAAAAAGTATACCACTGTCTAAACTATAGCTTGGTTGGAGCAATTAGTTAAAATAACAAATGGGAAATTTCCGGACTCGTATATTCCATGCTAAATGCAATTTGATGTATTTTCAAATCAGTTGGACAGTGAACAAGGGCAGGTTGCACTGTTGCTGCCCATTTATTTTTACATTTGAACTTCAAATTGTATTTGCAAATTAATCTTTCACAAACTACAAATCATTTCACCTGACAAAATTTACTCCCCTACCCCAAATTGCCAGAATTAACAGGCTCTTCCTGTCTGCAGGAACTTTTTTCAAACACTAATGTGACTATCCAGATGAAATCAGCTATTCTCTGATTTGCATTGAGCGCCTTGCACTTTAATATAGCTCGTGTTAGTGTTGCGTCCCTCCCACATGCCGCACATCCTGCCATTGGCTACAGGGTGACTCAACTTGCGTTATGCCAATAAACGTATCTGTGCACAGACAAACAATAAGAGCACAAGAGGGCAGAATAAAATAAAATTGCCCCCCGGTAGGGTAACTCAGGTGTGCAAGCGAACAGGCATCGTTTATAATGGGAGAAAGAAGTCCTGACGTACGAACCTGTCTTTCCAGACAAATCTTTATTTTTTTACATTGTTGAATTTGTGCAAAGTAAAATATATTATATTCCATTTAAAATTTAAATGATTATAAAATACCGCTGCATTTTGAGACTGAGGGGTTTTACCAGGTGGTTAAACTTACAAGACTACCCTCAGTCGCAAAATTTAGCACAGTGCAGTGAACCACAGTCTTAATGCATGGGTCCAGTAGACCAGGGCACTTGAGAATTAGGACCTGACCAAGTTTAGTGGGAGATGGCTCAGGTAGCTTGAGTGGTTTGGCCTTTGCAAAGATGCCCTTATTTAAACAAAACCATATGGTTTTAAAAATTAAGAGTCCCATTTTATTCCTGCCTTTGATTGAAGTGGGAATAAAATTGATGAGATCCCATATCGCTTTAGATTACAATTTTGTCTAATTGGTATCTGATATTAGGTGGTCTTTTTTTTGTTACAAATGGGTGTAAAGTAAAGAGAGTGAGTGATACCAAATTAAGCCTGTGACTTTCCAAAAAAGAAACCTTGTGGTTTTGATGTGTTGCCTCATAAAAAGAAATCCTAAATTGAGCAGTGACTTGCTGTTTGTAAAGTGTATCTGAAGCGTATTGTGCATGATGTTGCATGGGGAGTGCACAGATATTAACTCTGGGCTTGCACGCTGGTGTAAATGAGTGCTGCCTGTTGAACAGTGTGCAGTATTTATTCTCTAACTCAAGTTTTTGTTAACAATGATCCAACTTTATTTGTTACTAATAAAACCGGCATTACAAAGGAAGTGTTTCATTTACAACGAGAGTTCTGCTGAAGCAATATCATTGAGCATGGTGGTCTTGCACGCGTATGAATCACTGATTTAGAACACGGATCTCAATTTGACATAGTAATTGATGGTGTAGTGCTGAGATAATGTCCAATATTAAGGTTTCTTAGTATTGACAGAGCCCATTATAGATGCCATATATTCGGCAGATTTCACTTGGGCCGGAGTACACATTGTTTGTCAATCTAAGCACTGCACTCCAGTATATATCCTTTCCACTCTCTTGTTTG
Organism: Rhinoraja longicauda; assembly: GCF_053455715.1. NCBI lineage: Eukaryota > Metazoa > Chordata > Chondrichthyes > Rajiformes > Arhynchobatidae > Rhinoraja > Rhinoraja longicauda. Next base: position 19,366,189 of record NC_135988.1, read on the forward strand.
ACCTGAAATGAGTTCACTATACGTCCCTTACTAATGGATAAATCAACAATTCAATATAAATGTAAGAGCATTTGTATAATGTTGGTGGCTTGCAAGGATTCACTATGTGATGCACGCGTTAGAGTCTGCATGGACGATGTTCTATAGAGAGCCTTGCCTGATAATCCTGATTTACCTTCAGTCTCGATAAAATAATAATAATATCGAATACACTGAGTTTCGACAGATTTATTACCGTGGGGTTTTTTCCTCTAAAATATCTCTCCAGACTCAAACAAGTGTCTTGAAAGTTTTCAGCAGAGAAAAAGCAACTTATCCCAAGATTGATTGCTTTTTATACAGTTGAAAGGGGGTGGCACATTATTACTCGACAGCTAATTACAATCCTGCATGTCCAAAGCAGGCATCACATGGTTACAGAGAAATGTGTCACAGGGTTTCAGAAAATGAAACTTAACACTTAACTTTTCAATACATATCCATATAAGGCTTTGTTCCAATAAGGAGTCATACCTTATCTCTACAGTTTTGCACTATTCTGCAGCTTTCGCAGGCTTTTACTTCTTAGCTGATAAAGACAACATTCCATTCCAACTAAGCAAACATAAGAAAGGCATCCATTTTTACTTGCTGAAAACGACAGCAGGGCATCCATTTTATAACCCCTTAGCATTCCTAATCCTATATAATCTCATTCCCTCCTTTTATCATTTGTAATAACCATTAAAGTTCAATCCCTGCTTTAAAACAATAAACCACATTAGATACCTTAAGAATAAAACAATGCCTCTGTATTCATTCATGTGGATGGAGGAAGCAACCCTTGAGTAAAACCAGAGATATAAAGCTATCTCAAGTGGCCTCACAAAAGATCAGATCCAAACCTTGTTTATTTATACAGAGTGGGAGGTCACATCCATGCTTAGTCCATCATTAGCACTTTTAAATAATGGCTTACTGGTGCCAGAAAGACTCACTCCTTGCGATAATGTCTCTTGCAATTAGCTGCTTCTTACCTGTATCTCCTTAACTCTTTCAGTTCCAAAACTCCTCACACGCATCATCCTCCTAGTCTCGCCCTCCAAAGGCAACATATCCAACTACACCTATTTTATTAAGTCGGTCACTCAAAACCCACTTCATCTTACCCTACCTTCTAATCTTCTGGGGTTACTTCTAATCTAATAATTTTCCTAGTCGTTCAAACTCTTCACGTACCTTTGCATTCTTCCCATCAATCTGAGCAAATTTCTCCTCAATTTTCTTTTTCTTCTCCAGCTGTTGAACTCCGGGATGAGTTTCTAAAACACTTCTCACTTGCATTTCCTGTTTCTTTTATACTCTTCCACTTTGTGCTTCTGCTCCTCCACTTTCTGTATTCTTTCTTCTTCCTGCTCCCGTTTCTTCAGATTTTCCAGATGTTTCATTGGGGTCAATGGGGTGAACTTTCAGCGGAGTATTACGTTTAATGAAGGACTACACCACAGTACAACTAACAGAAATAGTCATCAGCAAATGATTCTTCTGGACTGTATGGAGGAAACGTCTGCTTTGGTCGAACAATCGCAGTCTTCTGTGGCAGAGAAACCTCCTTTTCCAGTTCCTCAGACCAATTGTCCACATTTGTCACTGCAGTGACATCGCTTCCGCCGAGCACTTTGGCTGTCTGAGGATCTCGATTTATCAGAATCGCTGCTGTCACTTTTCTGAATTCTTGGTAAATTTCTCTGCGGCTTAACAGATTTCACCCCATTCTCTAGATTACTGATGGCAAATTTTGCAGCTCTCCTGTGTCTACTATTTTGATTGTCAGGAATTAATACATCTGACTTTCTCCTCCTCTGGCTGCTCAAGTTCAGGTAAAAATTACTTCATCACAAGCGCTTAGTCCAATAACAGAGTAATATTTTATGATGGCGATCCTTCAACAGTAACGAAAAGTGAGGATGCCTCAAGAGTCCGATACAGCCCTTCAGTCGGGTGCCTTTCCATTTTCCAAATCCTGCTGGGTTATCATCGTTGCATTAACATAGAAACATAGAAAATAGGTGCAGGAGTAGGCCATTCGGCCCTTCGAGCCTGCACCGCCATTCAATATGATCATGGCTGATCATCCAACTCAGTATCCTGTACCTGCCTTCTCTCCATACCCCCTGATCCCTTTAGCCACAAGGGCCACATCTAACTCCCTCTTAAATATAGCCAATGAACTGGCCTCAACTACCCTCTGCGGCAGAGAATTCCACAGATTCACCACTCTGTGAAAAAAAACGTTCTCATCTCGGTCCTAAAAGACTTCCTCCTTATCCTTAAACTGTGACCCCTTGTTCTGGACTTCCCCAACATCGGGAACAATCTTCCTGCATCTAGCCTGTCCAACCCTTTAAGAATTTTGTACGTTTCTATAAGATCCCCCTCAATCTTCTAAATTCCAGCGAGTACAAGCCGAGTCTATCCAGTCTTTCTTCATATGAATGTCCTGCCATCCCAGGAATCAATCTGGTGAACCTTCTCTGTACTCCCTCTATGGCAAGAATGTCTTTCCTTTTCAGCATTGGAGTACGTCTCCGGCCCCAAGGCAGATGATCACCAGGTGCACTTTCATTGTAAACTAATACTATTCTGAGGAGAGATTTCAGCACGTAGTCTCCTGGTATTATGGACTCGTCCCTGTGTGTAACTGGTAGTGGCTTCTGTGCCTCTTGTATCTGGAAATGCAGGACTGATAAAAGCATGGGTTAATTGCTGTGCATAGATAATTGATCGCTGAGGGCGTGTAGGTCAAAATAACCTCCATACTCTTAATCGCACCCCAGGAGCTACGTACCAGCAGACCGTACATTATTTTGGCCAGTGATAACTTAGTAGCTCCGTAAACGGTAACCCTCATTTCAAAGAGGGCCAAGGGAAGGACCTTAACCCAACTGCCCTGTTTCCTCCTTTAGTTAAGCCAATTTAATCTTTAGGGCTCCATTTGCCCTCTCGACCACTCCGGCGGTCATAGTCTCAGCTGTGCATTTATAGTTGGCAAGGCTTCAATCCATTGACTAAACAAATCTACAATAATTAAACAACACTTAAAACAATGTGCACGTGGCAACTCTATACAATCTACTTGTATACACTCAAAGGGTCAGCCTGGTATTGGTGTCACTCCCTTTGGACATTTTACTGTCTTTCCGGGATTGCTTCACCTGCAAATTTCACAATCCGAGGCTTGTTTTAACGCCTCCTGGTGAATTTTGGGATGCCACCATGTTTCTTTTGCCATCCTGATCATACCCTCCTTACCAGCAAGCGTAAGGGAGTGTATATAGTTTAAAAGGGTAGAAAAACATCAGGTACACAAACTTGTTGGAGAGGGGTAGGCCAGAGCCCCGTTGAGTCAATAGCGCAGCCCTCTCGTTCCAAACATCGCTCTGTGTAGGCAGAGGCATCCCCTTACATTAACCTTGCATCACCCATGTCCGGCAAGGCCGTTCTGCCTATTGGAATCTTTGGTGATGACCTTCATTGTTGAGAGCCTATGGCTGGCTACATGGGTAAGTTCCTGGAGGGCAGTTCCCATTTGGAGGCCGTAGCTATCAAGAGTCGGCATGTACCAGATGGCTGAAAACTGCTTTGACTACTACCAACAATGTCCCCACCGACTAGGCACCTCTGATTATATAAACATAGCACAAAAAGTAAGGGAATTTGTGTTTGGTAGATTATTTCTTTGTTGTAACAATGCTTCTTGGCAGTAAAATCTTATACCGTTGGAAAGCCTGTTTATTCCCCTTTTAAATGGTGCCACATTTGTAAGGAACATGCATTTGTGGGATGAGCAGCAGAGCTGAGTATATGGGTTGCGCCCATGAAAAATTTGCCAAATCTTCTCTGCCAATGCCAAACAGCTTATTCTGCTGTTGCTATTGACTCTTGTTTTGAGCTTCTGGTACCCCCAGGTGCTGACAATCAGGTGCCTGATTGGCACCTGATTGGCAGCATCTGTGAGCATGGGCCCTGCTACAGTGGTCAGTAGGTGTCTGCTCCAAGAATCGGCATGCCACGTTTGACTGATCTGGATAGGGCCCGTGTGATAGGGCAACTTCAAGCTGGTGTTCCGCAAAACCAAGTTGCGGCATTATTTGGAGTGAGCCCTAGTACCATCTCCAAAGTGAAGGCCAAGTTCCATATAACGGGGGATGTCAGAGACATACCGCGAAGTGGGCGTCCCAAGAAGACGACACCCGAAGAAGACCGTTTCCTCACCCTGTCAGCACTTGGGAACCGTAGGCTGTCTTCTACAGATTTGCAGTCAAGGTTTGCAGGACGATATGGCCGACGGCTCTCTGCCCAGACAATTCGGAACAGACTGCACGCAGCCGATCTCCGGTCTCATAGGGCTGCCAGGAGGCCTGCTATGACTGCCCTTCACCGTCAGGCCCGTTTGCGCTGGTGTCGGCAACACGTGCACTGGAACCTGAACATGTGGAGGAACATTGTGTTCAGCTATGAGTCCAGATTCTGCCTACGGCAGTTGGATCATAGGGTCAAAGTGTGGAGAAGACGCGGAGAACGCTATGCTGATTGCTGCACCGATAGAGTAACATCTTTTGGTGGAGGCAGTGTGATGGTGTGGGGCGGCATCTCCCTCACTGGAAAACGAGGCTTGTCATCATTGGCGGCAATCTCAATGCAGAGAGATATCGAGATGAGATTCTGCAACCAGTGGCAATCCTATATCTCCACAGTCTGGGACCGAACTCTATCCTCCAAGATGACAATGCTCGCCCCCACAGAGCAGGGTTTCTCAGAGACTACCTCCAGAATTTGGGAGTGGAGAGGATGGAATGGCCTGCCAGCAGTCCTGACCTCAACCCCATTGAACACTTGTGGGATCAGCTTGGGCGTGCTGTTCGTGCCAGAGTGACCAACACAACCACGTTGGCTGACTTGCGACAAATGCTGGTTGAAGAATGGGATGCCATCCCACAACAGTGTGTGACCAGGCTGGTGACCAGCATGAGGAGGAGGTGCCAGGCTGTTGTGGCTGTGTATGGTTCTTCCACACGCTACTGAGGCTCCTGTTTATTAAATGAATAAATTGTTAAATTGCCAATATGTCTTGTTTCTTCAGACTTCAATCATCCAATCCACCAAACAACACCGAACAAGAGTCAATGGCAGAATAAGCTGTTTGGCATTAGCAGAGAAGATTTGGCAGATTTTTCATGGGCGCAACCCACATACTCAGCTCTGCTGCTCATCCCACAAATGCATGTTCCTTACAAATGTGGCACCATTTAAAAGGGAAATAAACAGGCTTTCCAACGGTATAAGATTTATTGCCAAGCATTGTTACAACAAAGAAATAATCTACCAAACACAAATTTCCTTACTTTTTGTGCTATGTTTAGATCCTTCTGCTTATTGGCAATGAGTTCCCATTGTTTGCTAATGGCATGTATCTCCACGCCCCGTCACAGCCTCTTGTGTTACTTGTCTGACATCCTGCGCTGATGAGCTTTGTCGTTGAATCAAGCTTCAAGCACTCCTCAACCTAACTGACCTTTTCACGTTTTAATTCCATATTTTTCCTCCAAATAAAAGATGTAGCTATGGGGATCTTAACGGGTATGAACCAAACCTAACTGGATTGTATAAAATATACTTTGATTCAATACTTTTACCACTTCTTTCCAGTGTATTGTTGATTATAGTGCTGATTTCTATTCACTCAAACCTAATGTTCTCGTTTTTGCAGATTTTCATTCTGCATTCCCTTTCAAAATGGTCCACCCTAATTTTTCAAATCTATATCAGGGATGGAATATTGACTGACATCTGACTTGAGTCCACTTCCTCCCACTTCCTCCCAATCTTTCCACCCCTCTTCCATTTGTTCTGACATTGCCATCCTTGGTAGCATTGGTACAATGTGATCAGTGAAGGAGCTGGCAGTGGGGGGGAAAAATGTTAGCTACCACATCTCCAAACTGGAATCAGGATAGGGTTGCCCTTGTCCATATCTTCTACTTCAGATCCTTCCCCATTCAATGGATCATCTGGTTTGGAGGTGTGGCAACAAATACTTTTATCGTATTCTGCATGCTGCCACCACCAGACACTTCACTTTTCAGAATGCTAAAGGAATTTCCCTCTTGAGAAGTGAGGGCTGAACTAATGTTAACCTTTCCCCTACCTATGACAGCTTCTTATGCATCTTAAGAGTCGGATACATGTGGAAATAGGCCCACTGAGTCTCCCCACATTCTCATAATTTTCCCCCAAACCCAGATTTTTTGAGATGTGAGAGTAATTTACCTAGTGGAAAACCATGTGGTCACAGAAGGAACACGCAGATCGGATCTGAATTTGGGATTGAACCTGGATTACTGGAGCAGTGAGGCAGCAGGACTACTAACCACCACTTATCTGGTCACCTGCCATGTTACTACCTGCCTTTGCCACGTACGCACAAATGTCCAGGATTACAATGCTTCAGATGAAGCAGCAAATTACAATTCTATTTAAGCAAGCCTAACTTGCTGCACATGCTGAGGTCCTTTCTAAATTGAGGAAACCAAATAGAATTTGGGTGAATGCCTTTGAATGCAGTCATTCAGATATAAAGATGACCCTTCTCTTCCCCCCCCCCCCCCGGTCTATCTTCTGCACTACATCTGTGTAGCTTAACACATGCTTCAAGAACATCCTAATTCCTGACAAGCCTTCTGGACTCATTACAGCATTTTTTTTTTTTAATGGAATCACAGCTTTTTTTTGTCATTGCTGATCATTGTCCAGCTCCATTCAGACCTCTTCCAGACTGCTCTATTCAACTTTGTACTATCATCGCTTATTTAATCTTTCCTACTCTCCACATCTCAAAACGTCATGTTTTTCCCATTTCCCTGTTTTATCTCCCTAGGTTTGATTCAAAATGATCAACCTGCCAGGTAACTCCAGACCTGCTGAGCGCCTATTCCCTCTCCCGGCATTGGTTCTGAACCAGGACAAGTTGAGATGAGCTTTTTCACACCATTCAATTCCAGCTCCAGAAATCTCTTATGTTACTCATCTGCTGAAACCCAGATCCATGCTTTAGCTATTCATTTCTGGGATTTGTGCATCATTAGCAAGGATGGATTTTATTCCTCTCTAATTAACCTTGATGGTGATGAGCTGCTGCTTTGAACTTTTGGTGAAAGTACTTGCAGAATATTGTTGGCAAACATTCCTCGGACTTAGACCAGCGTGGGCAAGGAATCGGGAATTTTTCAAGGCAGGATGGCGTATGACTTGGAAAATCTACAGACGGTGGTGTTCCGATGTGCGAGCTGTCCTTTGGTAGCGGCTGAAGGTATGTGTCACTGCAGTGCATTTTGTAAATGATATACACACAGTAGCCATATGTGGAAGAGGGGAATGCTAAAGAACATTTGCCAGTCATGGGGGGGATGCTTTGTCCCGGGTAATGCTAACTGCTTTGTCTTGTTCTTGGAACTGCACTCATCCAGACAAGTGATGATTATTTCATCACTCTTGCTGTTGCCTTTGGGATTCAGGATATCTTTATTTGTCATCCAAAAAACAAGTCTTTTGGACGAGATTTCGTCACACACAGTCCAACAATAACAGCAATAAAATAAGCAAATTACACAACCCCCAACCAACACAAAACACACAAAAAAAGAACCATCCATCACAGTGAGTCTCCTCCAGTCCCCTCCTCACTGTGATGGAAGGCCAGAATGTATTTTTTCTTCTCCTGCCGTCTTCTCCCGCGGTCAGGCTGTTGTACTTGCCACGTTCCAGGCCGTGCCGGACGGTGAAAGGTCCACAGCGGGCCGACCCCAGCCCCGCGATCCGGGGCAGGCGAAGACGCTGCCGCTGCTGCTGCACGTCGGAGCGGTCGTGGCTCCCGACATTGAAGCCCCCGCCGGGCAGAGAAAAATCCCGCGGCCTATTTCAGATGGAAGGTGGATCACCCGCAGTAGGATACCACCCTATGATCTATTATAGCCATGCTGCTTAAATAACTAGTCCAGTTAAGTTTCTGCTCAGTAATGCCCCTAATATGTTGATGAAGTGAAGTGCTGGGTGATATTAATCCATTTAATGTGAGGATTAAGTAGTTGGACACACTCTCACTTTATCTGTCTCCCATTAATCTCCCTGTCCCCGTTGCTTCAAGTAGAATTGACTACGTCCTCACCTCTAATCTCACAGAAAGATCACACTATTAAAGCACCTGAACATGGTTTGGCTTAGGACACGGCCCAATGAATATCGTAAATGATGACTTGGAGTTAAGATGAATGACTTCCAACAATAGATGCTTCCTGCTCTCCATAGCTCTAGCCAGTGGACTATTTCCACTGAGCCAAAAGCAACTAGAGGAACGGTGGATTAGGCAGCACATGTAGAGGCAAAATGATGGTTGAGACCCTGATGGAATAATGAAATATCAATAAATAATGCATGGTCTTGGCATAGCAACCATTCCTCTTCCTGCGCCCGCTGATTGTTTTTTTGCTCCAGATCCAATATCTTTAGTCTGGTGTTTTCCCGTGTTTCCATTGACTTTAGTTTTACCTCTCTCACATTGTTCCATGTTTCCACGCTGTTGAGGCATGCTGGTAGGCTAATTGGTAACTATAAATTATCCCTTGCTGTAGGCAAGGGACAGGTGAATCCAAGGAAAATTGATGGGTAGGTATAAGAGAATTTGCAGAGAACAGGAATGCAACAAAAATTGGAATGGGGCTGATGGGAGTACTTGGTTGGGAGCCAACATGGATCTGATGGGCCAGATTGCCTCCTTTTGTGTTTGCAATAAATAAGGGAGAAGGGTAATGGTAATAGACTGAGAACATTAGTTGGCAGAGTGGACAGGCAGATGACAGTTGAAATTTAATACAGGGTAATGCAAATTATTACATTTTGGCTGAAAATAGAGGGAGAGCCCGAAGAGTCTCAGAGAGCTTCAGAACAAAGGATATTCTGTTTGGCAATGAGGAGAAATATAAGAGCTGGTGAATCTTTGGAATACTCTACTCCAGGTGACTGGAAGCTCAGTCATTATATAATACATTCCTTTATTCGTCCCACACCGGGGAAATTTACAAAATATTACAAAATATTCAAAACATATTGATAAATGATTGGATATTGGGATCATGCTGGAATGTGGTCATGGATATGGAAAGTCAACCTTATTCTCAACATCAGAGCAGGTGTAAAGATCTGGATAGCTTATGTCCATAAAGCACGTGGTTAGGCTATGAAAGCAGATTTGATCTAATTCTCGTCAGTCTGTTTTCTAGAAGGCTCTGAGGGTGGAAATGATTGACTAATATAGAGCCAGGGATAAGGAGTTTCAGCTGGAGTGACTCTTCGTGGGGGTGGGGGGTCGGGTAGAAGTGGACAGCAGCATGAATAGTTTGAATTAAGGCAAGCTGTTCTTGTTGGCAGATGGAGAAGAATGCTGTGAATTTTTGATCATGTGAATTTTTGAAAAGAAAATAGCATCTAGGGGGAGGTTTCTATCATGGAGACTAGTTCTAATCTGGAACCCACTGCCCCAACAATGGGGAAGACAATCGGTACTTTCAGAAGGGAATTTCTTGAGTGAATAAGAGCGCTAATTTTACATAGACAATGCAGAAAGCTCCCCTAAATAAGATTGAATACATTGCTCTACAAAGAGCCAGCATGGACTTGATGGGCTGAATAGCCACCTAAATGCTGTAACATTTCCAAGATTCCACAGTGATCTGTTCTGAGAGAGAAGCTGCTAATTTACAAACGCCGACATTTGGGGAATGGAGGCAGAGCCATTATTAGTGTATAAAATCCAACAACATTTTGTCCAGTTTCATTCTAAATGCATTAAAAAAAAAAAAATTCCCCCTGATGACAAGGCGGTCAGAAAGTTGGGTGAATCTGGGTCGGAGTTTATCACTGAGATAGTGCGGGCGAGTAGCACAACTCCAATGGAGGGGGGAGGGGAGGATGCTGCGCACTAATGCAGGAGAGGTTTGGGCCTAACGGGTCCACTTGGTCTAGTATATATCACTAAAAATGTCATCTTGTATACACATTTGCACTGTCTGCTGTGGCTTGATGAAGCCAGTAAGCCAAGACCACAAGATTTTGACAGATTAGTGCAAGTTGAAATACCCGACCCACGAGCAGACCCTGAGCTGCATGAATTGCTACTGAAGCACATGATTCATGGACCGTACTGCAACAACACCTCCATGTTGGAAGAATGGAGGTTGCAGTTAGAGATTCCCAAAGCTATTTAGCGAGAGAACAAGGTGTGGAGATGATTCATATCCTCTGTACAGGAGAAGGTCTCCAGATACGGGAGGATTTCAGGGACATCAAGAAGGAAGCCAGAATCGACCCATTACCTCTGATTGGATGGTGCCCTATAATGCTCAACTATTGAAGTTGTTCAAGTGTCACCTCACCGTTGAAATATGCTCCTCTGTAAAGTCGATTAAATATGTGATGAACTACACCTTGAAGGGGAGTGATCAGGCAGTTTTTTGGAGTTAACAGAGATGATGAAATGACACAGTACTTGACTGGCAACACAACGGGAACACAACGGGTTTTTCATGCCTAGTAGCCATTAAAAGTTAATGACAGATTTCTGATTGCATTTTGCGCAGAGATGAACTTTAAGAAAAAAAATGCAGAAATCATAAATCCTGTGTGAGCTTTAAGCACAGTTCTGCATTTGGGTAATTTCAATTCTCATTTAACAGGTGGTCTACTCTTCAAGTTGTCATTTTTGAGAAAACGAGGACTTTTCACTGCAGGTGACGGCTGTACTCGTTCATTTCTCCAGCTCTTGTTAACGTGGATTTGATGAATGTTAAGCTCAGCCATTCATGAGCAGCTGAGAGAGTGGTGCAGCATTTTCTATATTTAGCCCAGTTGCTATGACAGAAACGTGCAGAAGCCTGGTCTGCCTCCAGCAATGGTAGGGCTCAGCTACAGCTGCACATTCTTCTGCTCAGAAGGAAAGACTGGTCAACATCTTAAATAAAACATTTGTTTATGGAGTCGATGCAGCCAATACATTATGGCCAATAATGTTTTTAAGGAAACTCCCTTCTTTGCACATCCTTTCTAGGGACAGTTCCACTGGCTGTAGGTGAGATTCCATGCAGTTTCCCATGGTTACCAGGCTAGGTCCACAGGAGCCATTTTTAGTTCTTAATATAGTTCTGCAGATAAAGAATGCCTTTGATCACACTGTACAAGTTAACAGTCCTCATGAACACTGGAGAAGTAGGCGATGTTCCTAAAATAAAATGTTCTTTAACACTGAAATGTCGTATTGATTCCTTAATCAATTTACTGGTATTGAAATTTTATTTTAATATTTTGTTCTAAACCAGCAGTGTTTATGAGCATTTAGTGTAGGATGTCTGTACGCTGGAAAGGCAAAGGGTTGTAGCGTGGTTGGGAGGTGCTTGTGATCTAACCTTTTATTATCTATAATGGAGTTCCAGCTCAAAAACATTTGTCCTTTTTAAAAAGATTGTTTTATGGTCAGTGTTCTTCAGTCAGACTGTTCTCGTACACTAAACATATTTCAGTTTACCCGGAACTACTAGTGCTACTCACCCACACTACCTCGGCGAGGGGCATGAATGTACGCAGCCAGACCCCACACAGCTCTCCACATCAATGTCCATCAGGCTTCAGCTAAGTTAACAGGACTCATTGGCTTGGGCTTTTGGCTCGGTAAATCTTCACAAAGTACTCCAAATGGTGCAGTCACTAATCCACATTAGTTCGCTGAAAGCTCTATTATATATCAAATGCATTTCATATATATCAATCCATTCATTATAAAGGTAGTTTTGATTTAGTTCTTTTCTTTATTGTACCTCCCCAAATGCATTATTTCACACTTTGGAGTCGTCCAGTTAGGAAACAGGCCTTTGTTTGGGATGCATGTAGATGGGTATTCAATGCCGTGTCGATGCCGTGGTGAATACCCATCTATACACATCCATGGCGTCTCTGCTTGTTGCTGCTCCATTACGTGGCTTGCTCCAGGCCACTAAATTCACCAGAAATTCTAAACGTCTTGGCAGAGGAGGAGTTCATTTCTTGAAGTGAACAACGGCTCTTCCTATTCCGGTTCCTTATTCTGGTTTAAAAAAAGACCCCATCCATGAAACATGTCAATCCACATTGTGTTCTCTAAAATAACTTAATTTTTATTTTGTGGTTTATCTTTAGTTAAGGAGAAGAAAATCAATGGAGCCTGCAATTACAGACAAGCATAAGAGATTGAAGTTAGGATAGGAAAGTGTTTTGGAAGGATGCTGTTTGCAAATTAATCTAATTAACTAAGTTTTACTGTGTCCCAGATGCAGTTAACACTTTGCTCAAGGCATTATACAATCTGTCAGATGCTGCAGGAGATTTAGTACATTATTAATGTGTTAATTGTAAGTAACTTCCTATTCAATCATAAAAGTAACTGGAAAAACAATCCTATTTTGTGAAAAGATTGAGAATAAGAACTTGTAGAATTGCTGTGACCATTCAGATGCCAGCTCCTTGTAGAATTGCTGTGACCATTCAGATGCCAGCTCCTTGTAGAATTGCTGTGACCATTCAGATGCCAGCTCCTTGCAGCGTAATCCATTAGTTCTGAGGATCACTCTTTCCTCGTGGCTTTGCACATCCACTCGTGCATTTGTTTTACCCACAATTCTGTGTCCCAGCCCTCAAGCTATCCATGAGTGGGAACAGCTTCTCTCTATCTCCCCTCTCCAAACCTGTCACGATCTTGTCTGCTTCCATCCAATGTCCAAGGTGGATCATGTTCCATCCAATGTCCACTCAACCTTTGCTCCAAGAACCAAGCAGCTGAAATCCTTCATCCCTCGAACCATTCCAATAAATCATTTCTACATTGTTGACAAGCCTCAGTTTTGCCGACCAGAGTTGGCCACGATACTCCAGTTGAGGCCCTATCGGTGTTTTGAACAGGTTCAGTACAGTCTCGCAGTCCACAAATAGGTTTATTGCTCTGTACTCCTGCTTACGAATGCCATGATCCTTTTCCCTGCCGTGTTCAAAGAGCACATGTATGAGTGGATGCCATCAAACTCCACTGAAGCAGATTTGTCCATGGTTTTGAGCAGAAGTACAAGCAGGAACTGACTCTGATTAAATAAATATTGATTCAAGTGCTAATTATACTGAGAATCCAACAGCCTTTTCTGTACTATTTCCTCTTCCAAGTCTTGAAATAAACCACAATTGTCAGTCTGATAACCTCCATACACATTAAATGCAAGATAATTCACCACACAGGAACTGCAGGATTGCAAACACAAAACCGAAACTGTCACACACACACACATAAAAACTACAGATGGGTATTCCTGAGAATCATTTTCGAGACTATTTCTGGTGTGGGAAATCTTACGTACCTACAAATTAAATAAAAACTTTTTAAAATCTGAAAGTGATTTAATTTGTCAACCTAAATACTCAGTTTTCATTAGATCATCAGTTCATTGCCCTTTCCAATGGTGCCCTGTGTAACCACTCAGCTCATCATCCAGTGCAGCATCACATAGATCTGGTCTTCAGGTGGACCATGATTGCCTCTTTCTCAGTCTCAGTGCCACTGTCAAACATAGATAGATCTGTTGGACAAAGAGTTGGAGCTCCCTTTAGGCTGCCTTTTCAAACCTTGGGCAGGGACAGCTATAGATTGGACTGTAATTAATTCACAGACTCAATGGATTTAAAGACTCAATGGATGTGTTTTTCCCTTTAAAATAAACATTGCAAGTACAGTCCAGCCAGTCACACTGGGCCACCCTTTCCACACAGTCCCTGATGCTCCAACTTCCTACAGTGCCTATAACTTCACTACATGGCCCATGGCTACATTCCACACTCCGTCCACTTGCTGCATAGAAACATTCTCCTTATCTCACTTCTGTTCTTTTTTGCCAATTCCCTTCACGCTGCGGTTCTTGGACCGTCCACCAATGGGGAAACACCTTGTCTATACCTTTCCTCTATTTAAACCTCCATCAGACCCCTTTATTACCTCCTGGACAAGATGCAGAACGATCATTCCTCCACTTTGTCCACATTGCTGGCATCGTGGTACCTCATCAGGTACTCCAGAGCAGGTACAGCACAGTTAGATAGAGAATGAGGCTCGTTCCATTCATCTCCCCTTGACATCATTCTATTCCTCATGAAGCTGCCATCCACAGCAACATTAGCTGAGACCACAATGGTAGTTTGGCCAGCACCACAATGACAACTAATCATACCGCACCACATCGTTTGGTAACCCCTGAATGGATGAGTGGAGATTTCTTCCCACATAAATATTGGAAAGGCTGGAAATAAGTCCCCCTTGCATCGTCTGTAGTGTAATTGCACCTTTCTTGTAATGCAGCAACCAGTTGGGATGACTTTATTGGTCTGCCCTGCTACCCTTGTAGGTCTCAGGATATTTGCTCCCTGTGTTCCTCCAACCCCCCCTATTTAGCATACATTCCCCTACCATGTGGTTCCTCCCAAATGTACTTCTATGGATTACATTTGCCGCTGTTCTGCCAATTGACCAGATTTTCTCTATATTCCTGCAATCTACCACTTCCATCTCACTGTCAATCACACAACCAGTTTTGATCATCTGCAAACTTACACATTTTGTACTTGCATTTGTCCTCACAAAATCATAGTGTGAGTCATTGAAAGGAGCACAGAAACAGGCTTCTCAGCCCATCTAGTCTGTGCCTATCATCAACCATCCATTTACACCAATCCCTGTATTCCCAGTTATTTTCTCCACATCCCCATCAACTCCCCCACAGATTCAACACATCCACACCACAGGCAATTTGCGGAGACCAATTAACGTAACAATTCGCATATCTTTGAGATATGGGAGGAAACGGGAGCACCAGGAGGAAGCCCAATCATTCATAGGGAGTACGTGCAAACTCCACACAGACAGACTTGAGGTGAGGGTTGAACTTGGGTCTCTGGTGCAAAGGCAACTACCTTGCTAGCTGGCCAGTTTGCTGCTGCAAATTAATATGTATTACAGAAAGCATGGGACTATGTCCTGTGGAGCCTCTCTGGTAACCTTCCAGTCACAGAACCACATGCCAACCATTACCCTTTGCTTACTGCCTCTGAGCTAATTTGGAATCCAATTGGGCACTCTCCCTTGGACCCTAAGGTCTTGTCTTGCTGTGATAGACACAAAATGCTGGGGTAACTCAATAGGTCTGGCAGCTTCTGGAGAAAATAGATGGGTAAGTTTTGGATAGGGACCCTTCTTCATACTGATTGTAGTAAGGATAATGGAGGGGAAACACTGGAAGCAGAAAAAAAACAGAACAAATCGAGGCTGGCAACGGATGACGTCAGGCAAGGAGGTTCCCTGATAGGCTGATTATTGGAGAGAGCAAGTGTGCCCAAGAAGGATACAAGGTTGTGAACTGTGGAGCTGGTTAACTGACGTTTAGTGGGGTAAGGGGGGAGGTGTCTGCAGAAGTTCCTGTTGCCTAGCCTGCTTTGGCTGGCTTTTACTGTAATCTATGCTGCTATTATAATGGAGTCCAATGTGAAAAGAATAGCTGGACAAATATTTGCCCCATTGACACCACTTAGGCTTGCACCATTATCTCTTTAATATTTAATCTCTCCTGCATTGTGCCAATATATACAGTCAGTTGCAGTTTGCTGATTCCCCTTCTCTGACATTCTCTGCATCCTCTCCAGCTCTAACTGATGACTGCTGCATGGAAATGTTAATTGTCCCCAAATACTGTCTGACCCAAAAACGTACAGCACTTTGAGAATGCAGGATTGATGGTTGGTCAGTGTAAGAGTAACAACCATGAAGAGTGGGAAGAGCAGAGTGATAAGGAAAGGGAAGAAAAGGAAAGGGAGATAGAGTGGAATGAACAAAAAATGAATCAACAATCTAGGTGCAGCTACACCCAGAGAGCACTTACTGAGACTCATCAACTGGGATAATATGGGTAGAATCCGAAAATAAAAAAAGTACATCACATTGATGGGATTACACTTGAAGCATCTCAATACCCAGCAGGGATAGAGGAACAGATATTCAACACATTATGGAAAGATGTACGGCACAGGGTTGCCGTAGTGGGTGACATGAACTTGCCCAACATTGACTGGGACTTCCTCAGTGCAACAGGCTTAGACGGGGCAGAATTTGTTAGATATATCCATGAGGGTTTCTTGAAACATTATATGGATAGTCCAAGCAGAGGAGGGACCATGCCACATCTTGGTAAACAAGCCTGACCAGTGGAAGGGATTTCAGAGGGAGAGTCTTTTGGGAACAGTGATCACAACTCCTTAAGCTTTAAGCAAAGCACTAAGTGCTGGAGGAACTCAATGAGTCAGACAACATCTGTGGAGGAAATGGGCAGTCGTGAATTAAGATAAGTCAACACCTTGGGGGAAAATAAGTAAACTGGGGGAGGATAAATTACAAGTTTTAGACAGGACGTAGGGAGAGCAAATTGGGAGCAGCTGTTATTGGGCAAATCCACATCTGACACGTGGGAGTTATTTAAAGACCAGCTGGTCAGAGCGCAGGACTGACATGGTCTGGTTAGGAGGGAGAAGGATGGCAGGGTAAGGGAACCTTGGATGACGAGAAAGGTTGTAAATTTGGTCAAAAAGAGAAAGGAAACATATGTAACATTTATGAAATCAGACAGGGGCTTTGAGGAATATAACAAATAAATCACAAAGGGATTAGGGGCCAGGAAATGTCCTTGACAAGTAGGATTACAGAAAATCTCAAGGTATCTAGGGATAGGAGGAGTACTCGAGGATAAAGGAGGGCATTTATGTTTGGAGTCAGAGGTTGGAGGCAAGATACAAAACAAGTACTCTGCATCGGTAATCACCAAGGAAAAGGACATGGAGGACAGATCACGATGGGGTATTCTAATGTGCCAGGATAAAGAGATCAAGAAGGAGGAGGTGTTTGGTCTCATAAAGCATTGATGGATAAATCCCCATCTATCCCTGGTTAATGAGGTGACAGGTGAGATTGCAGCGGCGTAGAGAATGATCTTTGTATCTGCTCTAACTGCAGGCAAGGTCCAATAGCTCATGTTGTTCCTTTGTTGAAGAAGGAAAATCGGGAAATTCCAGGAGACATGGGAAGTTTCCCGTCTCCTCAGGAAGTAGAGGCATTGGTTGCCGGATCAATGTGGTTAGTCCATGACAGATCATTGGTAATGAAATGAGTTTAAGGTCAGGGAGCTGATGCTGTTGATCTGTTGCAATGATAAGCAAACTGCAGTGGATCAAAGCTGGCTGGGAGGCTGGAGTTAATATGTGCCTTCACCAGTCTCGAAGCACTTTGTGATGGTGCATGTCAGGGCGCTGGCCTGGAGTCACTCAGGCACGCTACTTACCTTTTTGGCACTGGGATGATAGCGGCCTTTTTGAAGCAAAAACTTGGTTAGGCTGCATTTAGATTTTTTAGATTTAGATTTAGAGATACAGTGCGGAAACAGGCCCTTCGGCCCACCGAGTCCGCACCGCCCAGCGATCCCCGCACACTAACACTATCCTACACACACTAGGGACAATTTTTACCCAGTCAATGAACCTACCTGTATGTCTTTGGAGAAAATTATGGGAGGCATTGACAGGGTAAACAATCAGAACCTTTTTCCTAGGGTGGGAATGTTAAATACTAGAGGGCATAGCTTTAAAGGTCAGAGGTGGAAAGTTTGAAGGAGTGTAGGCCATATTTTGCAGAGAGAATGCAGGAGCCTGAAATGCAAAGCCGGGGTGGTGATTGCAGTGCACACACATTTAAGCGGCTTTTAGGTAGACGCATGGATATGCAGGGAATGAAGGGATATGGATCACATACAGGAAGAAGGGATTAGTTAATTTGCCACCATGTTCAGCATGGACATTGTGGGTTGAAAGGTATGTTTCTGCATTGTAATATTGATTTATCTTGCAAGCCTGGTTCAGAAGCAGATAAACTAATGCATGCAATCAACAGAATGAGGATATGTGTCCAGAGCAGGATTCGTGTGTCAGGGATCTGTTACGGATGAACTTTAACACTGGAGCACCTAGACTGGATAGACTAGGCTTGTACTCGCTGGAATTTAGAAGACTGAGGGGGGATCTTATAGAAACATACAAAATTCTTAAGGGGTTGGAGAGGCTAGATGCGGGATGATTGTTCCCGATGTTGGGGGAGTCCAGAACCAGGGGTCACAGCTTAAGGATAAGCGGGAAGTCTTTTAGGACCGAGATGAGAAAACATTTCTTCACACAGAGAGTGGTGAGTCTGTGGAATTGTCTGCCACAGAAGGTAGTTGAGGCCAGTTCATTGGCTATATTTAAGAGGGAGTTAGATGGGGCCCTTTTTGCTAAAGGGATCAGGGGGTATGGAGAGAAGGCAGGTACAGGTTACTGAGCTGGATGATCAGCCATGATCATATTGAATGGCGGTGCAGGCTCGAAGGGCCGAATGGCCTACTCTTGCACCTATTTTCTATGTTTCTATCACATTCCTTCCATCAGCAAACTCTGCAACTGATGCTATTTGGCTGCATGCGTTGTAATAATTAATTTAAACCTAACCAAGTATGCTTGCAAAGGTTCATTAGCATGAGGACTGGGTGTCTGCCACTGGTGTTGCGAACTTGGGGTGTGTGTGTCATACATCTCATCTGTCATCTCCATCTCATCTGGCGGAACACAGTTGCTTCAGGGAGACCTGTTGGTTAGTTGCAGCCAGTCAGTCTACCAATCTGTACGTCCTCAGGATGTGGAACGAAATTGGGACACCTGGAGGAAAGTGCAAACTCCACACAGACAACTTCCAGGGTCAGACAGTGCCCAGGGTCAGACAGTGCCCAGGATCAGACAGTGCCCAGGGTCAGACAGTGCCCAGGGTCAGACAGTGCCCAGGGTCAGACAGTGCCCAGGGTCAGACAGTGCCCAGGGTCAGACAGTGCCCAGGGTCAGACAGTGCCCAGGGTCAGACTGTGCCCAGGGTCAGACAGTGCCCAGGGTCAGACTGTGCCCAGGGTCAGACAGTGCCACGGGTCAGAAAACTCCCAGTGTCAGGCAGCCACTGAGCAGTTCGAGCAGCTGCACACACTGTGTTACCCCACCTTGTGCGTGACACCAGACTTCATACAGGACAGTGGGGGAGGGAGTACCAATGTGATGATGAGCCTAAGGACCAGTTTCTGTGAGCAAGACTCCACAACCTCCTAACCTCATGATAATTGTGGCCTCACCCTTGTCTGCTCAGTTGGAGAAGTGGGCCGAAACTGGTTTTCAGAACAAGGTTAACATTTACAGAAAACAATTAGCCTACAAACCTGTACATCTTTAGAGTGTGGGAAGAAACTGGAGCACCTGGAGAAAACCCACTTGGTCACAGGGAGAACATACAAACTCTGTTAAGTTTAAGGAGTAACGGTTTAGAGGCTATCTGAGGAGGATTTCTTTCACCCAGGCCTTGGTTGGAATCTGGAACTCACTGCTTAAGGGGTGGAGGATGAAAATATACTCACATTTGTAAAGTATCTGGGCAAGCACTTAAATGCCAAAGGCAGAGAAGACTGCAGACGAAATGCAAGTGTAGAAAGGGACCCAATGGTTAGCAGAGACACGGCTGGTTGGTGGCCTCTTCTGTTTTGTGTGACTGTAACTCGAATGCCTTTGTTACACGGTGGGGAGTGGGTGCAGAGGGTGAGGGTATGTGTGGGGTGGGGAGAGGGTGTGGGTATGTGTGGAGAGGGGAGGGGGTGCAGAGGGTGTGGGTATGTGTGGGGTGTGGAGAGGGGAGTGGGTGCAGAGGGTGTGGGTATGTGCGGGGTGGGGAGAGGGTGTGGGTATGTGTGGGGTGGGGAGAGGGTGTTGGGTATGTGTGGGGTGGGGAGAGGGTGTGGGCATGTGATGGGGCGGGGAGTGGGTGAGGGTATGTGTGGGGTGGGGAGAGGGTGTGGATATGTGTGGGGTGGGATGGGGAGAGGGTGTTGGGTATGTGTGGGGTGGGGAGTGGGTGTGGGTATGTGTGGGGTGGGGTGGGGAGAGGGTGTGGGCATGTGATGGGGTGGGGAGTGGGTGTGGGTATGTGTGGGGTGGGAGAGGGTGTGGGCATGTGATGGGGTGGGGAGTGGGTGTGGGTATGTGTGGGGTGGGGAGAGGGTGTGGGTATGTGTGGGGTGGGATGGGGAGAGGGTGTTGGGTATGTGTGGGGTGGGGAGTGGGTGTGGGTATGTGATGGGGTGGGGAGTGGGTGTGGGTATGTGTGGGGTGGGGTGGGGAGTGGGTGTGGGTATGTGTGGGGTGGGGAGAGGGTGTGGGCATGTGATGGGGTGGGGAGTGGGTGTGGGTATGTGTGGGGTGGGGAGAGGGTGTGGGTATGTGTGGGGTGGGGAGAGGGTGTTGGGTATGTGTGGGGTGGGGAGAGGGTGTGGGTATGTGTGGGGTGGGGAGAGGGTGTTGGGTATGTGTGGGGTGGGGAGAGGGTGTTGGGTATGTGTGGGGTGGGGAGAGGGTGTGGGTATGTGTGGGGGGGGGGTGGGCAGTGGGTGGAGCCTTGCCTTGAAGCTGGCAGCTCCACACTGCTTGTGCCATGAGCTGATCAGCAGCAATCCTTGGGCCAGCATATTCCAGTTGACCCCAAGTACTCCCCTCATCGGTCCTTATGCCCCCCTCTGCCATGCTAACCCACCACCCCCCCACCATACATCCCCTCCACCTGCCTCCATCCGACCCCAACCCCCACCATTGCCGGGTGTTCACCATCCCCCCTGACCTCCCCCTTTCAGACACCAAACGGTCTGTCCTCAGCAGAGGCCTTACCTTTGTTCCCCTCCGCCCCCACATCAACGAGTTCCGCGTCCGCCATGACGTGGAGCTCTTCTTCCGCCGCCTCCGCCTCCGAGCCTTTTACCATGGTAAGGAGTCCCGACCCCCCACTGATGACCCCTTCTCCCGTCTCCAATGGACCCCCTCCTCTTGGACCCCCCCCCCCCCCGTGTGGCCAACTACCTTCACTAGAACTTTTTATCTCAAACTGCCGGCGTGACATCAGCCGCCTCCAATTCTCCACTCCCCTGACTAACTCCAACCTCTCCCCTCCTGAACGTGCAGCCCTCCACTCACTCCGCAACAACCCGGACTTAATCATTAAACCCGCTGACAAGGGAGGGGCTGTGGTAGTCTGGCGTGCTGACCTCTACCGGACCGAGGCCAGACGACAACTATCAGACACCTCTTCCTACCTATCCCTGGACCATGACCCCACCGATAAACACCAGACCTTTATCAGCAGCACCATCACTGACCTCATCATCTCCGGCGATCTACCCCCCAGTGCCTCCAATCTCATAGTTCCCCAGCCCCGCACGGCCCGATTCTACCTCCTACCCAAAATCCACAAACACAACTGTCCCGGCAGACCCATTGTCTCTGCCTGCTCATGCCCCACCGAACTTATCTCTACCTACCTCGATTCCATCCTATCCCTCCTGGTTAAATCCCTCCCCACCTATGCCCAAGACACCTCACACGCTCTCCATCTCCTGGATAACTTCCGGTTCCCAGGCCCCCACTCCCTCATCTTCACCATGGATGTCCAGTCACTCTACACTTCCATCCCCCACAAGGATGGTCTCGAAGCCCTCCGTTTCTTCCTCGACCGTAGAACCAGCCAATCCCCATCGACAAACACTCTCCACTGCCTAGCAGAGCTGGTTCTTACCCTCAACAACTTCTCCTTTGACTCCTCCCACTTCCTCCAAACCAGAGGCGTAGCTATGGGCACTCGCATGGGCCCTAGCTACGCCTGCCTCTTTGTCGGGTACGTCGAACAATCCCTGTTCCAGACGTACACTGGCCCCATCCCCGAACTCTACCTCCGCTACATCGACGACTGCATTGGTGCTACCTCTTGCACCCATGCAGAACTCACTGACTTCATACACTTCACCTCCAATTTCCATCCTGCCCTTAAATATACCTGGACTATCTCTGACATCTCCCTCCCGTTTCTGGACCTCACCATCTCCATCACAGGAGACAGACTAGTGACGGACATTTACTACAAACCCACCGACTCGCACAGCTATCTGGACTACACTTCTTCCCACCTGGTCCCCTGCAAAAAGTCTATCCCCTACTCCCAATTCCTCCGTCTACGCCGCATCTGCGCCCGGGATGAGGTGTTTCACACTAGGGCTTCCGAGATGTCCTCGTTCTTCAGAAAACGGGGCTTCCCCTCCTCCATTATAGATGAGGCTCTCACTAGGGTCTCTTCTACATCCCGCAGCTCCGCTCTTGCTCCCCCTCCCCCCACTCGCAACAAGGACAGGATCCCCCTCGTTCTCACCTTCCACCCCACCAGCCAGCGGATCCAACATATCATCCACCAACATTTCCGTCACCTACAACGGGACCCCACCACTGGCCATATCTTCCCATCCCCTCCCCTCTCTGCGTTCCGCAGAGACTGTTCCCTCCGTAACTCCCTGGTCCACTCGTCCCTTCCTACCAAAACCACCCCAACCCCGGGCACCTTCCCTTGCAACCGCACAAGATGCAACACCTGTCCCTTTACCCCTCCCCCCTCAAATCCATCAAAGGACCCAAACAGTCTTTCCAGATGAGACAGAGGTTCACCTGCACCTCCTCCAACCTCATCTATTGCATCCGCTACTCTAGATGTCAACTTATTTATATCGGCGAAACCAAGCGCAGGCTCGGTGATCGCTTCGCTGAACACCTGCGCTCGGTCCGCATTAACAAAACTGATCTCCCCGTGGCCCAGCACTTTAACTCCCCCTCCCATTCCCAGTCTGACCTCTCTGTCATGGGCCTCCTCCAGTGCCATAGTGAGGCCCGCCGGAAATTGGAGGAGCAGCACCTCATATTTCGCCTGGGCAGTTTGCAGCCCGGTGGTATGAACGTCGACTTCTCCAACTTCAGATAGCTCCTCTGTCCCTCCCTTCCCCTCCTCCTTCCCAGATCTCCCTCTATCTTCCTGTCTCCACCTATATCCTTCCTTTGTCCAGGCCCCCTGACATCAGTCTGAAGAAGGGTCTCGACCCGAAACGTCACCCATTCCTTCTCTCCCGAGATGCTGCCTGACCTGCTGAGTTACTCCAGCATTTTGTGAATATTCCTCCTGAATCTCCGCTCATACAATACAATACAATACAATACAATATATCTTTATTGTCATTGTACCCAGGGGTACAACGAGATTGGGAATGCGCCTCCCATATGATGCAATAATTTAAGTAATTTAGACAACAGCAACCCAACGAAACAAATGTAACAGGTTTAGACAGGGTAAAGTGCAAGTTGATCTATGCGTTGTGACCATCCTGCTCAGCAGGACCGGTTCATAGCAGCTATGGCCCTGGGGATGAAGCTGTTCCTGAGTCTGGAGGTGCGGGCATAGAAGGCCTTGTATCGTCTGCCCGATGGAAGGAGTTCGAACAGACTGTTGCAGGGGTGTGAAGAGTCTTTGTGGATGCTGGTGGCTTTTCTGAGGCATCGTGTGTTGTAGATGCCCTCCAAGTCTGGTAGCTGTGTTCCGATGGCCCTCTGAGCTCTATGGACTACCCGCTGTAGAGCTTTCCTTTCTGCCTCTGTGCAGCTGAGGTACCACACAGGGATGCCATGCGTTAGGATGCTCTCTATGGTGCAGCGGTAGAAGGTCGTCAGCAGCTGTTGGGGTAGACCAGACTTTTTCAGTGTTCTTAAGTAGAACAGTCTTTGTTGTGCCTTCTTGACCAGCGCAGCAGTGTTATTGGACCATGTTAGGTCCTCCGAAATGTGAGTGCCCAGAAACTTGAAGCTGGCCACTCTCTCCACACTGTCCCCGTTGATAGAGATCGGGGCATATTCCCCGTTATGTGACCTACGGAAGTTGATGATCAGCTCCTTGGTCTTGGTGGTATTTAGGGATAGGTTGTTATCCGAGCACCAGTCCGCCAGGTTCTGCACCTCCGCTCTATAGTTTGTTTCATCCCCGTTGGTGATAAGCCCGATCACCGTTGTGTCGTCTGCAAACTTGACAATGGTGTTGGTGTCGAATGCAGGAACACAGTCGTGTGTGAAGAGGGAGTAGAGCATGGGGCTCAGAACACAGCCCTGTGGTGTGCCGGTACTCAGGGTGATAGTGGAGGACAGGTGCGGGCCCATTCTCACTGCCTGCGGTCGCTCCAGCAGGAAGTCCAGGATCCAGTCACATAATGATGAGCTGAGGCCTAGCTGGTGGAGTTTGGTGATGAGCTTGGAGGGGATGACCGTGTTGAAGGCGGAGCTATAGTCTATGAATAGCATCCTCACGTACGTGCCCTGTCTCTCTAGGTGAGTCAGGACAGTGTGAAGAGCCAGAGAGATGGCATCCTCACTGCACCCATCATCCTCCTCAGTCCCATGCACCCGATAGTTGGAAAAACAGTCTCTGAAAACGTCCTGGAGAAACCTCAGCTAAAAATGCTGAGAACTGAGAACATGAACTGAGGAATTTTATTGAATGCCTAAAAGCCACTCCTTTCTGTTAATGTTTAGCTGATAAGATTGAACTCTGACTTGCAAACAATCCTTACAGCTCCTGGTCAATGAATCTCATTCATTCATCCATCTCCTGGGCCAACTTGGCACAGAGTTAATAGACTCGTTCTGAAACCAGGCGACACATGGGAGTGGAGAGGCGCAGCTACAGAGGTGCCTCTCTCTAATACTGCCCGTGGCCAGCTGAAGCTGTACAACAGGAGCCCCGTGAATTAAAATACCAGGAAAGAAGCAGGTGATAGAAATGTTTTTCGGCCCATCAAGTCTACCCCGCCATTCAATCGTGGCCGATCTATCTCTCCCTCCTAACCCAATTCTCCTGCCTTGTCTCCATAACCCCTGACACCCGTACTAATCAAGAATCTATGTATCTCTGCCTTAAAAATATCCATTGGCTTCGCCTCCACAGCCTGTGGCCATGATTGGTCGGCAGAGGATGAATTTCACCAGTAAACGGATGTGGTAGAGAATGTGATGGGTATCAAATGTTGCTATGAGAGAGACAGCAGATGCTCAAAATGTGTTCCAGGTCAGGAGGCTGATCCCTTTGGACTCGGGGAATAGACTGGCTGTGGGGAGGACACAGAGGGAACTTTCTTTAGCAACGGGAAGAAGCAGTCGGCTGCTGTCAGGATTGCAGTGTCGTCAGATATCAGCAGCAGCTGTTACATGCAGGGCGCTTGTGAAAAGCCTCGATGAGAATCAAAGAATGTCAAGATTGAGGGAAGAGCGGAAATTGCAAAGTCTCTGAGCTCCCTGGCTGCTGGTGAGGAAGAGAGAAACTGACCATGACAGTGGCAGGCATTCTTTTGGAATCCGTTCGGAGGTTCATTATAAATCTTTCTGTGGAAAGGCACAGATTGATCAGGGAGAATCAGCATGGATTTGTTGGAGGGAGGTATTTGGATTAAACGCTCCCATAATGACTAGGCATACCTCCAATTTCTTGATGTATAACGTGCCCAATATTACAGCTACTGTTTAGTTGACTATAAATAGCTTCTCACAATGCCTTTGCCATTTGTTCCTTGGCCCAAACTGATTCTAATTCTACATCATTATCATTGACAAGCTAAGATCGTTTCTCAGCATTGCACTGATGGTTCCTGACAGCACAGAGGGAAGATCATATCCCCGGCAGTTTTCTGTGGAGAAATCCGATGAGCCGGTGGTGGGCGGCACAGTGGCGCAGGAGTAGAGTTGCTGCCTCACAGCTCCAGAGACCTGGCTTTGATCCTGACTACGGGTGCCGTCTGTGCGGAGTTTGTACGTTCTGGAGTATGGTGTGCAGTTCTGGTCGCCAAATTATAGGAAGGATGTCGACAGAATGGAGAGGGTACAGAGGAGATTCACTAGAATGTTGCCTGGGTTTCAGCACTTAGGCTACAGAGAGAGGTTGAATAGGTTGGGTCTTTATTCTTTGGAGCGTAGAAGGTTGAGGGGGGACTTGATAGAGGTTTTTAAAATTTTGAGAGGGACGGACAGAGTTGACGTGGGTAGGCTTTTCCCTTTGAGAGTGGGGAAGATTCCAACAAGGGGACATAGCTTCAGAATTGAGGGACAAAGGTTTAGGGGTAACATGAGGGGGAACTTCTTTACTCAGAGGGTTGTGGCTGTATGGAATGGGCTTCCGGTGGAAGTGGTGGAGGCTGGCTCGATTTTATTATTTAAGAGTAAATTGGATAGGTATATGGATAAGAGGGGATTGGAGGGTTATGGTCTGAGTGCAGGTAGATGAGACTAGGTCAGGGAGAATGGTCGGCGTGGACTGGTAGGGCCGGACAGGCCTGTTTCCATGCTGTAGTTGTTGTTATATGTTCTCCTTGTGACCGCGTGGGTTTTCCCCAGGTGCTCTGTTTTCCTCCCACATCCAAAGATGTACAGGTTTTTGGTGAATTGGTTAATCCAGAATATACGATACGATATGATAAAACTTGATTCATCCCCGGAGGGAAATTGGTCTGCTGACAATCACACCACACAAGGTACACAGAAACCTGAAATTAAAAGTGAAAACAAAATTAAAAAGACAAGCGACTGTTGGCTGGCTGCCGTGTGTACAGTGCCTTCACCGGAACAAATGAATAAACAAACAAACGAACGAACGAACGCCGACTTATCCCCTATGCAGAGGATTCTAAACTAGAGTGTTTCCCCACACTGGGCCCCCCCAAGCCGGGTCCCCATTGTCTTCCCATCCCCCCTCACGCTCACCGACCGTGAGGCCCCACCGACCGCGAGGCCCCACCACCGCTGAGGCCCCACCGACTGCGATGCCCCACCACCGCCGAGGCCCCACCACCGCCGAGGCCCCACCACCGCCGAGGCCCCACCGACCGCGAGGCCCCACCACCGCCGAGGCACCACCACCGCCGAGGCCCCACCGACCGCGAGGCCCCACCACCGCTGAGGCCCCACCACCGCCGAGGCCCCACCGACCGTGAGGCCCCACCGACCGTGAGGCCCCACCGCCGCCGAGACCCCACCGACCGCGAGGCCCCACCGCCGCTGAGGCCCCACCACAGCCGAGGCTCCACCGACCGCGAGGCCCCACCGACCGCGAGGCCCCACCGACCGCGAGGCCCCACCGCCGCTGAGGCCCCACCACAGCCGAGGCTCCACCGCCGCCGAGGCCCCACCGCCGCCGAGGCCCCACCGCCGCCGAGGCCCCACCGACCGCGAGGCCCCACCGCCGCCGAGGCCCCACCGCCGCCGAGGCCCCACCGCCGCCGAGGCCCCACCGCCGCCGAGGCCCCACCGACCGCGAGGCCCCACCGACCGCGAGGCCCCACCACCGCCGAGGCCCCACCGCCGCCGAGGCCCCACCGCCGCCGAGGCCCCAACGCCGCCGAGGGCCCACCACCGCCGAGGCCCCACCGCTGTCGCCGAGGCTCCCACTGTCGCCGAGGCTCCCACTGTCGTCGAGGCTCCCATCACCGTCACCTCAGAGGCTCCTTCGGCCCAGACAGACCTCGCCGCCCGGCTTCACTGCAGTCCCCTGGGAGGCCTGTGGGGGGGAGTCGGGGCGACCGGGGCATGTTTTGTGGTGAGGTTGTTCGGCGGATGGATCGGGCCCACCCAGAGCCCCGGACATGGGCTCCACTTTCTTCGAGGCATACGTTTAAATTAAATAAAAGATCCAATGGGTCTTTATAAAACGCTGGCAAGACACAAATGGAGCATTGCATCTAATTCTGGAAGAATTGTCAGCCTAGTGAGGGTGGAATGAGGATTTATTTGAATGATTGAAGGGGTGAGAGATGCAGCCACAAGGATAGGCCAGAGAAGATGTGATTGTTCCTTGGAGCAAAGAAAACGGAGAAGGTTTAATAGACGTGTCACATCAGAACTGATTGGAATAGAAGGCATAGAGGGGAACTGTTGTCATGAGCAAGAGGCCCACCTCCAGTTTAAATTCCATTTGGAATATTTTGGAGGACCAAGAACCAAGTGTGATAGGGGCAGGGGAGGGAGGGGCTGGCAGATACAGGAGAAGTGGTTCTGTAGAGAGTACGTATGATCTGCCTGTGGAAATAGGCAAATAGGGCTTTCAAAATTGGACAGACACTTAAGGAAATCCAATTTACAGGGCTCTGCGGAAAGAGTAGGGGACATGGCTGAGGGGATTGCAATGTGGAACAGTTCATTGCAAACTTAAACACTGGGTAATGGCTTGTACATGAGCATCATAAATACACACATGAACAGGCAGTGGTTACATCAGTGCCACCACCGACACCGTTGTGAAGCACATACCCATGTGCGTAGATTACACAGCAGGAAGCCACAGGGAAAAGGAAGTCAAATCACAAGAATAAGGCCTAAATTGGTTGAGTGAATTGAGTTGCTATGCTACACTCTCTGGGATGATCCAGTGGCAAAGGAAGTCAGAGCAGAAATGCCTGGAGGGAGTGTTGTGCCACTGCTGACCTGACAGCCAGAGTAGCATTTCTTGGCCAGAACTCTTCTCCCTGCCCGAGTACATCTTCAACAATCACACTTGCCGTTGACCTGCTGCTCCTAATCAGCCTGAAAGTCCAGTAGAAACATGGCCAAATTCTCAATGCCACAGGGAACCAGCAGGGAATGGGTTTGTTCAATACGGAGCTAACATGGACTTGATGGGCCAAATAGCATCTCTTATTGCTTTGAGAAAATAGGCTTTGTCTCGCAGGTGTACTGAAATTGCCAGAGATGGTGGCCTATGTGCTGAACCAACGTGTGTGGATTGTAGCATTAAACAGCACAGGTGCTGGGTTTCTTCCTCTGTTGCCTGACCTGCTTTCCATGCGCTTTAGTGCACACGAGTATCAGTTTCACAAAGTATCAAGTGTGCATTGACGTCATCCCTGCTTCAGGTGCTTGCAGGTAATGCATGTGCTTCATTTTGCCAAGGGAGTGCACGCTAGATTTTACACACAGCTCAGTTCCAGAGCACTTAAAAAATGCTACGTCGTTCAATTGTGAATCGACGGACTGCTCAGAAACGAGGTTACAGAATTCAAGCACTCTGACCCACATCTCATACAAGATTCATTCATGTCGATTTGATTTTACAACAAGTGAAACAGGATCAGCTTAATCAGGCAAAGGGGTGACATTTTTGCATTGGCAGGGCTTTTTGATTTCTTCTCTTTGCTGTCGATCCATTGATTCAACGGTGATCTCGAGAGTTATGAAACATTGATCCTGAAACCACTACGTTGCTGTCGAGATGCAGAGGTCCCCTGGCATGTAAGATGCCCGCAGTCTGGGAACAACTCCCTGTTCTCTCTTTACAGCTTCAAAGACAAAGTGCCCTCTGCCTATTGGTGTCTTGCTCCTCCCAGGTTGCTCATTGTTTCCTTTTCACTGGGTCTCTGCAGACCATCGCATGATCTCCAACCATGGGGGAGGTGGGATCAGAGAGCAGTTGACGGTGATCAGGCATCTTCACGCAGGCAAGCGAGTCTGTCAGGATCATAGTCATCCCCCTGGTCGCGAGTCAACCTACTGCTGTTGGTGCAGCCTCCACCACTTCCACCCATCTCTATCTCCCTCACCTGACTCACCTCCTCTCCTGAATCCACCTATCCCTTGTCAGTTCTTGCCCAACCTCTTCCCCTCACTCCTCTCTCTACTAGTCATCTCTCCTTTACTCAATCTGAAGGGTCCTGACTCAAAATCTTGTCTATCCATTTTCTTCCACAGATGCTACCTGGCCCACGGTGTTCCTCCAGCACTTTGTGTTATGTTCAGGATTCAGTCTCTTGTGTCCCTCTGGATACGCTGTAGGTTTCTAGCAATGTTAGAAACAATATTATCACACGAATCTCCCCAACCAATACCCCACGCAATGCTGACTATTTGCGTAATGTCAAATCCCTGCGGTGATCTCCTTGTCATTCTCAGAACAGTGGCCTGGGCTTTGCACTGTTCTGCCCCAAAACTGGCTGAATTATTTTCATACTTTTCAAAAGCAGCCGAGGCGATGAAGTATTGACTCTGTGACCATTTGTTCACTTTCTCCTTCAAATTGCTGAACTGCATGACTGGGTTTGGTGCTGGGAATGAGTTGAAGGTGTACTTGGCAGCAGAAGTGCAATAAATCAGTAAGGAATTCAGAAGGTTGAATTCCTGTTAAAGTATCAGACACAGGTCTGCACTTACCTATCTCCGCATTATTGTTCAGATAAGGATACACCTTTGTTGGGCGGAATCCAGAGGGTTAGGAGGGAGGCAGAATTAATGAATGATTTTTGACGATTTAAGGGATAGAAGGCTACAACAAGGTGCATAGTTACTTATTGGAAGAAGATATGAGCCACTCTGAGCAGTCATCGCGGTCTGGGGTAAATGAATTCCTGCACCATCCCGCGCTCACTCACACTACCTGCCTGCGTTACTTGCTGCTCATGTTTAATAAAAGTAATTATTTCTTTTGGCAATTGGTTTATATTTGTGCAAAGGATAGGCAGGCGATTGGGCAGCTCTGGGACATAGGTAAGTGTCCATGTCTTATCAACGTGAAGCTTCTCTTCATGTTACTCGACAGTTTAGACCATGTCGTTATGACCAATGCATATCCCTTAATTATCCTGCCATTTCACACTGCTGTTTTGTGACCCTACCATGCACAGACATTATGGGCTCAAGGATCTGTTCCTGTGCTGCATTATGTTGTGGTGCTCCCCAAAGGCTGGAGCTAAATTGCTGCTTCTTTCAATGTTTATATAAAGACCTGGACCTGCACTACTCCAAAGTTTGCAGACAATGCCAAGTATGGTAAACAGTGCAGAAGATGGTGAATGAGGTCACAGTAAAGGGTGCAGCTGGTAGTATGACAGACATGTTACTCCTGCCAAGATGCTCTTGGCTTCACTACAGGAAGAGCTGGGAATGACCAGGATATCGAGGGGCTGAATAACCACAGATGTTCGGCATTCCAGGTTAAAAGCCCATCCATCCACCAGTTTTGCAGGCACCTAAACACAGAGGTCCAACAGAAGACCTAGGAACTAAGCAAGGAGCACAGGAGGCTCAGAAACGCACTGTGAGCCATGATTTTTTTGGTTTAGTTTAGAGGTACAACGCGGAAACATAGCCTTCAGCACACCAAGCCCACACCGACCAACAATCACCCGTACACGACACTATCCTACCCAGTGCTTGAACTTGGCTAAGATATCTAGCTGTCTCTTGCGCAAGGATTCTTCCACCCCCAAGAATCTTGTGATCTTGTGATCTGGTTCTTGTGATCCCTGGCATCTGGCATCAATGGCACCCATCACATTAAAGAGCTCTCACAGGCAGCAAACGAGGAAACAAAAAGCACAGCTTGCAACTAACAATTTTGCAGGCTGATCTATTTTACCAGCCTATTCAGGGCGGCACAGTGGCACAGTGCTGCTTTGCAGGCCAGAGACCCAGGTTCAATCCTGACTACGGGTGCT
Source organism: Rhinoraja longicauda (assembly GCF_053455715.1). Classification (NCBI taxonomy): domain Eukaryota; kingdom Metazoa; phylum Chordata; class Chondrichthyes; order Rajiformes; family Arhynchobatidae; genus Rhinoraja; species Rhinoraja longicauda. The sequence continues at coordinate 19,397,757 of NC_135988.1, forward strand.
TGTGGGTTGTGTGGGGGATGATAAGTGGGGTTGAGGGGGTGTGGATGGAGTGGGTGAGTGCGGCTCTTAAAAAAGCCTGAAGCCAATTTAAATTAATGCAGCACAGGTTTGGGGGAGTTAAGGGGGATTGAGGAGGGAAAGGAGTGCGTGAGCGGGGCACTGAAAAAAATCCTAAACACAATTTGTTCAAGATGGCCACGCCGTTGTGTTTGGCTGCCTGCTACTGTATGTTTCTTTCTTTTTCTTAATCAGATGTGCAGCACTTTGGTCAACGTGGGTTGTTTTTAAATGTGCTATACAAATAAAATGGACTTGACTTGACTTGACTAGGGACACCGTGCAGAAGCCAATTAACTTACAAACCTGCACGTCTTTGGGATTTGGGAGCAGGGTTCGTACACTTGGAACAGCAAAAAATTCAAGGACTTTTCAAGGTCCAAAAATCCCATTTTCAAGGACCAAAATCCAGCAAACAATGATGGGTTTTTCCAGTTTTTCTCCGTATAGGTAAGAAAATACTGTTTTCAAAACTGTTAATTTGGTGATTATACGGTTAATTAGTAAAAACTACGATGATTTCGTAAGTTTTTTTGCTTTATGCGGCGAGTTCCCCTCAACTCTCCCCGACTCTTTAACTTGACCCGGAGCCGTGGAACCGTGACTGCAGTGGCGGGGACTGGAGGCACAAGCTGCCGGCGAAGGTTCACCGGAGAGCGGATCGCCACCGACCCAGAGCCGGGACAAGAGAGAGAGAGAGAGAGGGGGAGATAGTCGGGGTAGAGGGAGCAGCGGGTGAGAGCGGGAGCACGGGGAGGGTGTCGGTGTCAGAGGGTCCGGTGAAAGGGCGCCGCCACTTGCAGGGGCTGCTCTCTCCCCCCCCTCTCCCTCCCCCCCCCCTCTCCCTCCCCCCCTCCCTCCCCCCCCCCTCTCCCTCCCCCCCACCTCTCCCTCCCCCCCACCTCTCCCTCCCCCCCCCTCTCCCTCCCCCCCTCTCCCTTTGGAATTCTCCTTTCCCATTGCATCTCTCCTGGATCTCGGGGAGAAGAGGAAGATGCTGGCAAACCATTCTGTAATCATCGTCCCCCCCTCTCCCAACAGCCCAGAATGAATGGTGTCTGGACCGGGTACAATCTCGACCACTAGTGCTGTGTGGTGTTTGTATGTTCTCCCTGTGACTGCTTTGGTTTCCCCAGCTGCTCCGCTTTCCTCCCACATCCCAAAGATGTGTGGATTGGTAAGTTAATTGGCCGTTGTACAGAACACTGAGTGTGTAAAGAAGTGGTAGAATCGGCCAATCAAAAGGTATGTAGGTAGAATAAAAAGTGGAATTAATGTAGGATTACTGTGGCTGAGTGGTTGCTGGTCGGCATGCATTCAGTGGGCTGAAGGGCCTGTTTCTATGCTCTATGACTATAATTCTATTATCATTTATACCTTCCCGACTGCTGAGATTTTAGCAGCTTCCTGTTCCTCGCTAGCAGTCTATGCAAAGTACTAATTAAATATTTCACTCCTGTCTCCACCCAATTGCTGGCACCCATGTTGCAGTTGAACTCTGAGTCGCGTGAATTTTATCCATGACCCCTCAAGGACATCCTCCCTTTCCAATGAAAAGCGTTCACCTTCATCAATGCTGCTGCAGCATCCTCTTTCCTCCCCGACCATTCGTGAACACTTTGTATCTTGTGATATCTGGTACCCAATCCTTTACTGATTCGAGCTACGTCACAGCACGGTGCTCCCATTTGTCTCTTTGTGCCTCCAGCTCTGAGCATTGTGTGTTAACATACTGCACTGCCAGAGTCTGACATATTCCCTTTTAATGTGAATAAACCAGACATCCTCTGTAAATATCGGCCACAGACAGTCCGTGACAGTCCAGTTCAGAGATTACACACCAGACATTGAATGTTATACTCCGGGTGTACTTTGAATATAGTACTCCTGCTTTTGCATTGCCACAATGCTAAACCACATTCACAAATCAGTCTGCAATCTGTACTTAAACTAATCACCCATTGATGCTATGAGATCTCTGCTACCGACTGGGTGAGCTGGTACTTTATGTCAAGCGAACAACTGATGTTAACTGATACATAGAAACATAGAAAATAGGTGCAGGAGTAGGCCATTCGGCCCTTCGAGCCTGCACCGCCATTCAATATGATCATGGCTGATCATCCAACTCAGTATCCTGTACCTGCCTTCTCTCCATACCCCCTGATCCCTTTAGCCACAAGGGCCACATCTAACTCCCTCTTAATTATAGCCAATGAACTGGCCTCAACTACCCTCTGTGGCAGAGAATTCCACAGATTCACCACTCTCTGTGTGAAAAAAAACTCTCTCATCTCGGTCCTAAAAGACTTCCCCCTTATCCTTAAACTGTGACCCCTTGTTCTGGACTTCCCCAACATCGGGAACAATCTTCCTGCATCTAGCCTGTCCAACCCCTTAAGAATTTTGTAAGTTTCTATAAGATCCCCCCTCAATCTTCTAAATTCCAGCGAGTACAAGCCTAGTCTATCCAGTCTTTCTTCATATGAAAGTCCTGCCATCCCAGGAATCAATCTGGTGAACCTTCTCTGTACTCTCTCTATGGCAAGAATGTCTTTCCTCAGATTAGGAGACCAAAACTGTACGCAATACTCCAGGTGTGGTCTCACCAATGCCCTGTACAACTGCAGCAGAACCTCCCTGCTCCTATACTCAAATCCCCTCGCTATGAATGCCAACATACCATTCGCTTTCTTCACTGCCTGCTGCACCTGCATGCCTACTTTCAATGACTGGTGTACCACGACACCCAGGTCTCGTTGCATCTCCCCTTCTCCTAATCGGCCACCATTCAGATAATAGTCTGCTTTCCTGTTCTTGCCACCAAAGTGGATAACCTCACATTTATCCACATTATACTGCATCTGCCATGCATTTGCCCACTCACCTAACCTATCCAAGTCACGTTGCAGCCTCCTAGCATCCTCCTCACAGCTAACACTGCCCCCCAGCTTCGTGTCATCTGCAAACTTAGAGATGTTGCATTCAATTCCCTCGTCCAAATCATTAATATATATTGTAAATAGCTGGGGTCCCAGCACTGAGCCTTGCGGTACCCCACTTGTCACTACCTGCCATTCTGAAAAGGACCCGTTTATTCCTACTCTTTGCTTCCTGTCTGCCAGCCAGTTCTCTATCCACATCAATACTGAACCCACAATACCGTCTGCTTTAAGTTTGCATACTAATCTCTTATGTGGGACCTTGTCGAAAGCCTTCTGGAAGTCCAGATATAACACATCCACTGGTTCTCCCTTATCCACTCTACTAGTTACATCCTCGAAAAATTCTATAAGATTCGTCGGACATGATTTACCTTTCATAAATCCATGCTGACTTTGTCCAATGATTTCACCACTTTCCAAATGTGCTGCTATCCCATCTTTAATAACTGACTCTTGCATTTTCCCCACTACCGATGTTAGACTAACTGGTCTGTAATTCCCCGTTTTCTCTCTCCCTCCCTTTTTGAAAAGTGGGGTTACATTAGCTACCCTCCAATCCTCAGGAACTACTCCAGAATCTAAAGAGTTTTGAAAAATTATCACTAATGCATCCACTATTTCTGGGGCTACCTCCTTAAGCACTCTGGGATGCAGCCTATCTGGCCCTGGGGATTTATCGGCCTTTAATTCATTCAATTTACCTAACACCACTTCCCGACAAACCTGGATTTCACTCAGTTCCTCCATCTCATTTGACCCCCGGTCCCCTGCTATTTCCGGCAGATTATTTATGTCTTCCTTAGTGAAGACAGAACCAAAGTAGTTATTCAATTGGTCTGCCGTGTCCTTGTTCCCCATGATCAATTCACCTGTTTCTGACTGCAAGGGACCTACATTTGTTTTAACTAATCTTTTTCTCTTCACATATCTATAAAAGCTTTTGCAGTCAGTTTTTATGTTCCCTGCCAGTTTTCTTTCATAATCTATTTTTCCTTTCCTAATTAAGCCCTTTGTCCTCCTCTGCTGGACTCTGAATTTCTCCCAGTCTATCCCTAATTTCCCTTGTTAGCCACGGATGCACTACCTTCCCTGATTTATTCTTTTGCCAAACTGGGATGAACAATTGTTGTAGTTCATCCATGCGGGCTTTAAATGCCTTCCATTGCATATTCACCGTCAACCCTTTAAGAATCAATTGCCAGTCTATCTTGGCCAATTCACGTCTCATACCCTCAAAGTTACTCTCGTACCCTCAAAGTTACTGGGCAGATACTGGGCAAAGAAAGTCCACTTAATTGACAATAGACAATAGGTGTAGGAGTAGGCTATTCAACCCTTCGAGCCAGCACTGCCATTCAATGTGATCATGGCTGATCATTCACAATCATTACCCATTCCTGCCTTTTCCCCATACCCTCTGACTCCGCTATCTTTAAGAGCTCTATCTAGCTAGCTAAGGAGAAACTGAGGATAGGTTTCCTGAAAGGTTTAGGTTGGGATAGGATATTTATCTCCTGTGAAGGTACAGAGGTTTTTAACACGGCAGAGGAACTTGGGGGTTCACAAGGGTGAGGAGATGAAAGAGAGGTTCCCATGAACAGGTCAATGGTCAGGATAGTTGCTCTGTGATTTTGTTTGTTGAAACTGGGAACATTGTGAGGGTTAGACGGATTGCCATGGGAGCGTGGTGGATAGGACATGGTGCGAAGGAAGATTTATATCAGGCCAAAGAGAAGTACTTACTCCACACCAATGACAAACTCATTGTCAACACCATCTTCGAGTTATTTTCCAGGTGGCTGACAGTATTCCCTTAGGAACAGCAAGCATTGGCATTTAAATGCTCATTTCCTTTTGGTGTTCACTGACATGTCCTGGCTCTCTATCTGGCCACCAATGGCTACAAGTCAAACCTCCCTTTCTTGCCAGTAGTTGCCTGTGTGACCTTGTCATCCCCATCCTCGTAATCTCTGCTTCTACAATCCTCCAAGAACTCGTTCTTCCTCCATTATTGGCCATGGTCCATTTCCTTCCCCCTATTATTAGAAGCTGTGCCTTCAGCTTTACCAACCTGAAGCTTTGGAACTCCCTCCCCAACTTTACACAACATTGAAAGGTGTTGAACTATTTTGCTAAGTTAAAGGAACTGCAGGCACATTGCTGTGATTGGTGGAGGCCAGAGGATGACTTAATTGACCAATCATAAAGCACAGCAGCCAAGTGCAGCAGGACAGGTGACAAAGTTGTGACCAGCCCTTTGGCCCTTTGGCCCTCTGGCCCTCCTCCTCCCCCCTACCCCCAGTTGAAAAGTGAGACCAGAGGAAACCAATCTCAGCAAATGTATAAAGGTTGGGGGACTGTGTGATAATTCAAAACTCTGAGGAATTTTGAGGCTGAGAATACAAATGAGTCATTATTGAGGTTTCACATTAAATCATTGGCTAATTTAAAATAGAGAATGGTGAGATTAGTAAAGCAAGCACTCAGAGAGGATCTGTGCAACTAATGATGCAATTAATGATGTGTGACTTTTGTGCTCAAAGCAAACAGGTGTCAGGAGTGGAGAATAGAGCCTTCCATTTTAGCAGGTGCTGCCTCCCAAAGTAAAGCGTATCCAATACTGGCCCATTGAACATTTCTAGGTGCAGCCCATGTTACACAGAGGGTGAAGCTGCCCTATCAAACACTCCCAGGGCAGTTGTAGAGCAGGTTAGAGGGAGAATAAAGCTGTGTTTACACTATCCTGGCAAACACTCCCAGGGCAGTTATGGTTTAGTTAAGATAAAATGTAAAGCTATATTTACACTGTATTATCACATGATCTCAAACCATGTACAAAATATAAAATGCGAGAGGAACTCAGCGGGTTAGGCAGCATCTGCAGAGGTAAATGGACAGATGACTCTTTGGGTTGGAACCCTTCATCTGGACTGAAAGAGAAGTGGGGAGATAGTCAGGTATCACAAAATGCTGGAGTAACTCAGCAGGTCAGGCAGCATCTAGGCGAGGGGGAATGGGTGACGTTTCGGGTCAAGACCCTTCTTCAGACTGACAGGGAGATAGTCAGATAGTCAAAGGGATGTACAGTATAAGCTCAAGCTCTTCCCTCCCCATGATCGACGTGTGCAAGTGAGATGCTGTCTCACGAAGGCAGCGTCTATCTATCATCATGCAGGAGGTGCAGAAGCCTGAAGCCTCGCATCACCAGGTTCTAGAACAATTACCTTCCCACAACTATCATATTCTTGAACCGACCTGCACACTGCAATGCTGCCCTGGCAATGGAACACAACAGGCCACTTCTTGCACTCCTGTGAACTTGTTTTCTTTTGTTTTATACAGCCTTTTCCTTTGTCAGTCTTGTAGAATTAATGTGTTATTTATATATCTAATTTGTGTCTTTGTGTGTTGTCTGAGCCTGTGTGCCTGTGATACTGCTGCATTGTGCCTGTACCTTACTGTACCTGTGCACATGACAATAAATTTGGCTTGACTTGGCAGCAGTGTGGAAATGCTGGGGCAAGATGGTGCTCCAGTATTTCTATTGTGGTCCAAGCCAAGTCAAATGCATTGCCTTATTTACAAGTACAGAAAATACAATATACAATTCAATATATCTTTATTGTCATTGTACAGGGGTAGAGAAGAAATCTAAGTAGAGAAGGGAAAGAGCCCAGTAATTTGTGGCAGCCTCCAGAAAGGTCAGGCTATCTCTAGTGTTTTCGAGCAGCAGTGTTAGTCATGTGGATGGCACTTTAAAGCGTGCAGCTGCATTGAATGGAACTGTATGTAAGATGCTTCCCTGTGAGAGGCTGGGAAAGTGCCTAAACCAAAAATAAACACAGCAGATTACTCCTGGCAACGCTCCAGAGATGTGTTACATGCTGACTGCTGTCAGTCTGTGTGTGTCCTGTGTTTCACATATTTGTTCTAAGGGCAGAAAGAAAATGAAAAGCTGAATGAAATGCTGACTTTTGTGGTCTTTCCCTCTGCAGACAAACTGCTCTCCTTGGAGGAGAGAGTCATGTGACACACCTAATCCGGTCAGCCAGCCTGTGCTTGGAACTCGGAAGTGAAATCTGAAGATGTTTCGGAGTTATGATCTTAATGGTCGGCTTGGTTAGTAAACAATTATTCTTTGTTCTCCGCCGCGTACACATGAATGTGTTCGCATCACACACAGCCTTCACTTACAATGGACTGCATACAACAAAACTATACAAAGCCCTTGTTAAACCTGGAGCGGGTCTGGCAGCATCTCTGGAGAACATGGATAGGTGACGTTTTGGGTCAGGACCCTTCTTCAGACTAACTACGGGGAAGATGGGAAAGAAAGCTGAAAGGAAGGGCAGGACAGAACATGACTGGAAATAGGTGAACACAGGCCGCGCGGGGCGGGGGGGGGGGGGGGGGGGGGGGGGGGGGGTTGATAGGCAGATTGTTGGACAAAGGCCAGAGATGAAAAGACAGGTGTGAGCCCAAAAGGATTATGAGTTGTGAATTGTAAAGCTCAAGGATAGAAAAGTAGCAAATTGTGAAGCTGGTGGATGGGATGCAGGGGGAGGGGAGAAACCAGCGTAAGGTTAGCTAGAGTTCAGGGGAAGGGATGGGGGAAGCAGGGGGGGGGGGGTGTCATGGGGTGAAAGGGGAGGGGGAAGGGGGCTGTTTGTGAGTTCGAACTTAAAATCGGAGAATTCAATATTCCTAGCGTTGGGTTGTACTGAGTTGGGTTGGAACTCCCCTTCCATTCCCACACTGACTTTTCTGTCCTGGGCCTCTTCCATTGCCAGTGAGGCCACACGCGTATTTTTCTCCAAGTTAAATCTGGAGCACTCTGAACAGTTCTGACATACAGCTGTAGAAAGAGTTGTGTAGGAAGGATCTGCAGGTGCTGGTTTACACTGAAGATAGACACAAAATGCTGGAATAACTCAGCCGGTCAGGCTGCATCTCCGAAGGTACAGCCTGACCCGCTGAGTAACCCCAGCGTTTTGTGTCTATGAGGAAAGATATATTGGCCTTGGGGTCAGAAAGATAATCTGCACTTCAGAAATAAAGTATAAGACGTTATCTGGAAGAGGGGACAGAATGTAAGGTATCCAAGTTTTCAGATGACAGGAAGGTAGGTAGAAGTACTTGCTCAATGAGGATGTAATGAGTGTATGAGTAGTTTCAGCAATCGAGCAAAACCTTGGCAAATGCAGCATAATGTGGGAAAGTGAGGTCATGCACTTCGGAATCAAAAGATAGATTATTATCTAAATGGAGAGCAAATACGAGTGAGTTCAGAGGGGTCTAGGTGTTCAAGTGCATGAATCACAAAAGCTAGCTGGCAGTTGCTGCAAGTAATTAAGAAGGCAAATGTTATATTGGTCTTTACCTAAAAAAAATAGGGAGATTTTTTTTCTGTTGTACAGGATGTTGGCAAGGTCACACCAAGCATATTGTACATGGATTTAGTCCCCTGACCTGAGACAGCATGCTGTAGGATTGGAAGCTGTGCAAATGAGATTCACCTGGCTATTCCTGGGAAGAAAATGAGGGCTGGTCATATTGAAACATGTAATATCTTAAGCGGTGTGACAGGATAGATGTTGAAATGCTTCTGCTAGTGGGAGAATTTTGAACAGGGAAAATAATTTCACAATAAGAAGCCCATCATTTAAAACAGAGGTGCATAAAAATGTATTCCCAAGGAGCGGTGAACCTACCTGTTGAACTCTGTACCACAGAATCTCTGCAATTTCCTATCGTATAGTTGTGGAGACTAGGTCATAAGTATTTGATGAAGCTGGGTAGATGTGTTTTTCAAAGATCAGGTAATTGAGGGGTATGGGGAACTGGCACAGAAGAGGAGTTGAAGCCTGGGGCAGATCAGCTATGATTACATTGAATGGAGGGGAGGCTTGTACAGTTGGTAGTTTCCTTGCTCCTATTTTCTTGTTCTCGAGCTACATTGCCTGTAGGCTAGAAGGTTAAGGATGGTTTGATCAAAGATTTTAAGATGCCGAGAGAGGAATAGTCAAACATTTAAAGCCTAGCTTTTCAAGAATTAAGATAGGAAACATTTCTCTGTGCAAGGATGGTAGATGGTGGAACTCTCTTCTGCAAACAGCAACTAGCACTAGGAATTATTCATTTTAAATATAGTCATCATGTCACAGCATGAAAATAAGCCCTTTGGCTCAACTTATCCATGCTGACCAAGATGCCCCAACCAAGCTAGTGCCACCTCCCCATGTTTGCCCCATATCCCTCTGAACTGTTCCTATCCATGTACCTGTCCAAATGTCTTTAAAATATTGTTATTGTTCCTGCCCAACTCCCTCCTCCGACTTGAATGATTTTTGTTAAAGAGGGTAACAGAGCCACAATGACTTTATAGGGCTGAGTCAGAGATGAACCATTTCATTGAGCAGCAGAACAGGTACAAAGGCCTCTTCTTTTCTCTCTGTATAAGGCTCTCACACATGCAAGAAGAACCAGTAAACTGAAAACCGTGATATAGGAATACACAGCCTTGCCTTGTCTAATGTAATTGTACAGGGCCTGAGGGAGGTCACACCTTGAGTATCATACGATTCCAGTCTCCATATCTGAGCAAGGAAGTCTTGCTCTGGAAGCAGTTTAACGAACGTTGATGATTCCTGGGACAGCAGGGCTGACACGTGAAGAGAGAATGGGTCAGTTAGGCTTATGTTAGCTCGTGTTTAGAAGAATGAGAAGGGCATTTCATAGAGACCTACAAAATTCGAACAGGACTTGACTAAGATGCAGGAAGGACGTTCCTGATTGTCCATGAATCCAAGACCTGGGGTCACAATCTGAGGATAAAGACACGAGGATCCCTCACCCACGTCTCCTTTATGTCCCGTAGTTCTGCTCTCGCTCCCACTCCCCCCAGTCGAAACAAGGATAATGTTCCTCTTCATCTCACCTATCACCAAATCAGCCTCTGCATCCAACACATCATCCTCCGACATTTCCATCACCTCCAACGTGATCTCACCACCAGTCACGTCTTCCCATCTCTACCCCTTTCCGCCTTCTGCAGAAACCACTCTCTCCGCAACTACTTGGTTCAAACATTCCTTCCCACCCGAACCACTCCCTCCCCAGGTACTTTTCCCTGCAACCACAGGAGATGTAACACCTGCCCCTATACCTCCTCCCTCAACTCCATCCAGGCACCCAGCAGTCCTTCTAGGTGAGACAGGGGTTCACATCCAATTCCTCTAACCTCTTCTATTACATCCAGTGTTCCCGATGTGGCCTCTTATATGAGACTAAGCAGAGACTCCATGACCATTTTACTAAACAATTGTGCTCAGTCCGGCAAGGCTACTGGATCTCCTGGTTGCCAACCATTTTAACTCACCTTCCCATTCCCATACTGAGCTTTCTGTCTTGGGCCTCCCCCATTGAAAGAGTGAGGTCAAACACAAACTACAGGAACACATCTTATTCCGCTTGGATCGCTTGCAACCCAAAAGAATAAACATTCAATTCTCCAATTTTCGGGAATTCTCCAATTTTCGGGAACCTCTAACAACCCCTCCCTCCCATTTCCCCCCCAATGTGGCCCCCACCCCCAGCTTGTGCACCTCCTGGACTCCCAACAATTTCTCTCCTCCCTCTCCCCCTACATTCCTTTCTCTGGCTTTATAATTCGCATCATAAAACTCTTCAATCCTATCTCATACCTTCTGTTTTAATCTCTGGCCTTTGTGGCAACCATCTGCCTATCAAACCCGCCCTCGCCTGTCACCACCTATTACCTGCTATGCTTTGCCTGCCTCTCTTCCAGTTTTCTCTCTCCCCCCCCACCCCCACACCCACACCCACACCCCTTAATCAGTCCGAAGGTCCTGACCCGAAACATCACCTATCCATGTGCTCCAGAGATGCTGTCTGACCAGCTCAGTTACTCCAGCACTTTGTGTCCTTTAGGAGTTCCTCATTTCCTAGTGGAAATAAGGAGAAATGTCTTCTGCCAAAGAGTGGTGAACCTGTGGAACTCTACCACAGAAATCAGTTAAAGTCAATCATTAAACACATTTACAAAGGAATTAGATGTGTTTCTCAGATCTAGAGGGATCAAGGGTTAAAGGGAGGAAGCTGGTACAGACTACTGAATTAGCCCATGATCACATTGCACGGTAGAGAAGGCTCTGGCTGAATGATCTGCTCCTGCTTCTATTTGATTGAACCAATTAGTCTAGTGATTCCTCATTGTTTTGGTTTCCAAGCTACTATCTTCTTAGTTCACATTTTTTACACACCATATTTCCCGTTGGGAGCATACCCAGGAGGGTTTGGGATGGGCACCTGTTAGGGCTGTATTGTGAGTGCATTATTAATGAGACATCAGTCTCTGCACTCCTCTGTCATTATATCTGATTATATCTGGAGCATTAAGCTGGTGCCTCGTTATCAAACAATGCAATACGACTCCAAACCACTCCACAGCTGGAATTCTGCTCTGGCCAACTGTTCCACTTCCCCGGATTGGTGCGTTTGCTCACATAAGCTTATAATCCTCCAGCAGATAAAGGCTCAGGCAGGGACACCACCACTGATCTCAGAGTTACTGCATAAGGTGGAACAATTCATTTAATTTTGTTTTGGTAACTCCTTTCAAAAGATGTCAGTGTGTGGGCATAATTGGAGTGGTTTTTAGTATCCCAACAACAATGGCTTGCATTTCTATGACACCCTTAACTGAGTGAAATATTTGAAAACATTTCATAGAAGTGTTTCATGCAACCAGATATAAATAAGCGCTGCTGTGCCAACAAAGTGAACCTCAAGGGTGGTGACCAGAATGTTGATCATGAGTAACTAATTTTGTTCCTTTATTTAAGAAAGGAAGTAGAAAGAATCCAGGGAATTTTATGCTGGTGATTCCCCCGTTAGTGGTAGGGAAGCTATTGTGGAGGATTCTTCGGGATAGGTTTTACTCCCCTTTGGAAGGGAATGGGTTAATTAGTGACAGCCTGCAGCAGGTAATTTCTTACTAACTTGATTGAGTTTTTTTGAGTAGGTGATGAAGATGATCGATGAGGATTGGGTACATGGGCTTAAGTAAGGCATTTGATAATGTCCCCAATAGTAGGCTGATCCAGAATATTAAGATGCTGTGGATTAACAGTGACTTGGTCGTATGGATTCAGAACTGGCTTACTGATCGAAGAGAGTTATGGTGGAAGGACAATATTCAGGCTGGAGGTCTGTGACCAGTGAAGTTCAACAGGGAGACTCATGGAGGCAGCTACTCTGGAATTAAGAAGGGTCTCGACCCGAAACGTCACCCATTCCTTCTCTCCAGAGATACTGCCTGTCCCTCTGAATTACTCCAGCTGTTTGTGTCTATCTTCGGTTTAAACGAGCATAGAGTCATAGATTCCTACAGCACAGAAAGAGGCCCTTCGGCCCATCATGTCCGCGCCGCCCGTTACCAAACACAGTCTAATTTTAATCCCATTTTCCCGCATTTGGACCGTAGCCCTGAATGTTGTAGCATTTCAAGTGCCCATCCAAATGCCTCTTAAACGTTGTGAGTGTTCCCGCCTCCACCACCACCCCAGGCAGTGAGTTCCAGACTCCAACCACCCTCTGGGTGAAAAAGCTCTTTCTCACATCCCCCCGAAACCTCCCTCCCCTTACCCTGTATCTATGTCCCCTCGTTGTTGAACCTTCCACCAGTGGAAGAAGTTCCCCGCCATCTACCTTATCTATGCCCCTCATGATCTTGTACACCTCGATCATGTCCCCTCTCAGCCTTCTCTGCTCCAGGGAAAACAACCCCAGTCTGCTCAGTCTCTCCTCATAGCCGAGGCCCTTCATCCCTGGCAGCATCCTGGTGAATCTCCTCTGCACCCTCTCCAAAGCTATCACATCCTTTCTATACTGTGGTGACCAGAACTGTACACAATACTCCAGCTGCGGCCTCACCAGTGTTCTGTACAATTCCATCATTACCCCCCTACTTTTATATTCGATGCCCCGGCTAATGAAGGCCAGTAACCCATATGCCTTTTTGACCACCCTGTCCACCTGTCCTGCTGCCTTCAAGGACTTGTGTACCTGTACTCCAAGGTCCCTCTGTACCCCTGTCTTCCCTAGGGTCCTTCCATTCATGGTGTACTCCCTCTCCAAGTTATTTCTGCCAAAGTGCATCACCTCGCACTTTTCAGGATTAAATTCCATCTGCCACTGCTCCGCCCATCTCATCTATATCTTCCTGCAGCTTGCAGATCCCTTCCTCGCTATTCACCAACCCCCCTAACTTTGTGTCATCTGCAAACTTGCTGATCATGCTCTGTACGTTGACATCCAGATCATTAATGTAGATTACAAACAGTAAGGGACCCAACACCGATCCCTGCGGCACTCCACTGGACACCGGCCTCCAGTCACAGAAGCAACCTTCTACCATCACCCTCTGCCTTCTGTCACTAAGCCAGTTTTTTATACATTTTGCCAAGGTGCCCTGGATCCCATGGGCTCTTACCTTCTTGACTAGTCTCCTGTGTGGGACCCTTGTCAAAAGCCTTACTGAAATCCATGTATACCACATCCACTGCACTACCCCCATCTACCTCCTTGGTCACCCCTTCAAAAAATTCAATCAAATTAGTCAGACACGACCTTCCATTAACAAAGCCATGTTGACTATCTTTAATTAACCCTCGATCCTCCAAGTGAAGACTGATTCTGTCCCTCAGAATCTTTTCTAGTAGCTTCCCCACCACCGATGTCAGACTCACCGGTCTGTAGTTCCCAGGTTTATCCCTACTGCCCTTTTTAAATAATGGCACCACATTAGCTATCCTCCAGTCCTCCGGTACATCCCCTGTTGCAAGAGAGGCTCTGAATATTTGTGCCAGAGCCCCCGCAATCTCCTCCCTTGCCTCTCTCAGCATCCTGGGATCCATCTCGTCAGGGCCCGGAGATTTATCCACTTTTAAGCTTGCCAGAGCCTCTAGCACAGCCTCCCTGTCAATAGCAATATGCTCAAGAACATCACAACCCTCCTGCTCCATTTCTAAGTCCGCATCGCCCTCCTCCCTCGTAAAAACAGATGCAAAAAAATCATTTAAAACATCTCCTACATCCTCTGGCTCCACACACAGCTTTCCACTATGGTCCCTGATGGGCCCCACTCTTTCCCTCGTTATCCTCTTACCCTTGATATACTTATAGAACACTTTGGGATTTTCTTTTATTTTGCCCGCTAGTGCTATCTCATGGCCCCTTTTTGCTCTCCTAATTTCTTTTTTAAGAACCGCCCTACACCTTCTGTATTCCTCTAATGATGCCTGTGCCTTAAGTTCTTTATTCCTTCCAAAAGCCCCCCTTTTTTTCGAATCAATCCTACTATATCGTTCGACATCCAAGGATCTTTGGACTTGTTTGTCCCACCCTTAAACTTTAGGAGAACATGCTTCCTCTGTACTTTTTCAATTATTCCTTTGAATAACTCCCACTGTTCTGATGCGGTCCTCCCCACGAGAAGCTGACCCCAGTCCACCAGGGCCAACTTCTGCCTTATCAGATTAAAATCGGCCTTCCCCCAATTTAGAAATTTTCCCTCTGGTACCTCTTTATCCTTTTCCATTCCCACCTTAAATATCACTGAATTGTGATCACTGTCACCAAAGTGCTCTGCTACTGACACTTCAGCCACCTGTCCGGCCTCATTTCCCAAGATTAAGTCCAATACCGCCCCCTCCCTTGTTGGACTTTCAACATATTGGCTCAAAAAGCCCTCCTGGATGACCCTTAGGAACTCTGCACCCTCTGGGCCCTTGACACTTTGGCTATCCCAATCAATATTCAGGAAGTTGAAATCCCCTACTATTACTACCCTGTTGTTTTCACCCCACCCCCCCCCCTCCCCCCCCGAGATTTGCCTACAAATATGTTCTTCTATTTCCCTCTGACTGTTTGGGGGTCTGTAGTAAACACCCAGTAAGGTGCATGCCCCTTTTCTATTTCTCAATTCCACCCAAATAGCCTCATTTGAGGAACCCGCTAATATGTCATCCCTTCTTACAGCAGAAATAGATTCTTTGATTAATACTGCAACACCCCCTCCCCTTTTTCCCTGCTCTCTGTCTCTCCTGAAGATTCTATATCCTGGAATATTGAGCTGCCAGTCCTGCCCTTCCTTCAACCATGTTTCCGTAATGGCAACAATGTCGTACTCCCATGTGTTCAGTAACACCTTCAATTCATCCCCCTTGCTTCCAATACTCCTTGCATTAAAATAAATGCCGTTCAGACTTGCCCTACCCCATTGTGCTGGGGCATTCTTGTTCTGCCTCCCAATCTGACCATTTTTTTCCTCTATATTTACCTTCTCCTCACCCCCTATACTAGCTCCATGCTGTATCTCAACCCCTGTCAAATTAGTTTAAACCCTCCCAACAGTGCTAGCAAACCTCCCCGCCAGGATATTGGTCCGCCTCTGATTAAGGTGGAGACCGTCCGGCCTATACCGTTCCCACCTTTCCCAGAAACAGGCCCAATTATCCAGAAAAATGAATCCCTCCCCCCTGCTCCATCTCCTGAGCCACGCATTAAGCTGCTCTATCCTCCTATTTCTATACTCACTAGCTCGTGGCACAGGGAGCAATCCAGAGATTACAACCTTAGAGGTCCTGCACTTCAATCCTCTACCTAGCTCCCTAAATTCTTGTTTCAGGACCTCATCCCTCGTTTTACCAATGTCGTTGGTTCCAATGTGTACAATGACCTCTGACTGGTTCCCCTCCCCCTTCAGGATGCCCTGCAGCCGTTCCCTGACATCCTTGACCCTGGCACCAGGGAGGCAACAGACCATCCAGGTCTCCCAACTGTGTCCACAGAATCGCCTATCTGACCCCCTCACTATAGAGTCCCCTATCACTATCGCTCTCTTCTTCCTTTCCCTACCCTTCTGAGCAACAGGGCCGGACTCCGTGCCCCCAGGTAGGCTGTACTCCCCAACAGTACCTAAACAGGAGTATTTATTGCCAAGGGGTACATCCACTAGGGTACTCTCTAGTCCCTGCCTCTGCTCCTTGCCCCCCCTAACCGTGACCCACTGGTCTACCTCCCTTGGTCTTGGAGTGACCACCGCTTTATAACTCCTCTCTATAACCTCCTCACTCTCCCTGACCAGACGGAGGTCATCAATCTGCCGCTCCAGGTTCCTAATATGGTCCCTTAGGAGCCCCATCTCGTTGCACCTGGCGCAGTTTATTTAGATTTTTTAAGATTTAGAGATACAGCACAGAAACAGGCCCTTCGGCCCACCGGGTCCGCGCCACCCTGCGATGCCTGCACACTAACACTATCCTACACCCACTAGGGACAATTTTTACATTTGCCCAGCCAATTAACCTACATACCTGTACGTCTTTGGAGTGTGGGAGGAAACCGAAGATCTCGGAGAAAACTAACGCAGGTCACGGGGAGAACGTATAAACTCCGTACAGATGGCGCCCATAGTCAGGATCGAACCCAAGTCTCCGGCGCTGCATTCGCTGTAAGGCAGCAACTCTACCGCTGCACCACCGTGCCACTCTTACACAAAGTTCCTTCTTACACAAAGTTCAACAGGGATCTGTGCTGGGGCCTTTGCTGTTTGTGATATATATAAATGACTTGGATGTAAACATCAACAGATTGGTTAGTAAGTTTGCAGATGACACCAAAATTACTGGGATTGTGGGCAGTGAAGAAGGCTGTCAAGGTATACAGCAGGATGTAGATCAGCTAAGAAATGAACAGAGAAATGGCAGAGGGAGTTTAATCCAAGCATGTGTGAGGTGCTGCACTTTGGGAGGTCAAATGTAAAAGGAAAATATACAATTAATAGCATAACCCTTAACAGCATTGATGTACAGGGGGATCTTGGTGTTCAAGGCCATAACTTCTTGAAAGTGGCAATACAAGTAGACAGAGTGGTAAAGAATGCATTTGCTTTGCTTGTTTTCATAGTTCAGGGTATTAGGTATAAGAGTTAGGAAGTCAAAATACAGCTTCATAGGACTTTGGTTAGGCTGTATTTCGAGTATTATGGGCAGTTCTGGTCACCACGTTACAGGAAGGATTAGAAGGCTTTGGAAAGGGTGCGTAGGAGGTTTATCAGAATGATGCCTGCGTTGGAGGGTATTAGCTACAGAGAGAGTTGGACAGATTTGGATTGTTTTCTCTGGAACACTGGAAGTTGTGTGCAGTCTTGATAGAAGTATATAAAGTTATGAGAGGTGTAGATAGGGTCAACATTCAGACCTTATTCCCAGCATGGAAAAATCAAATACTAGAAGGTATAACTTTGTGAGAGGGGCAAAGTTTAAAGATGATATGCAGGGCAACTTTTTTACACAGTGGGTGATGGGTGCCTGGAACGTGCTGAAGGTGCTGATGGTTGATGTACATATGATAGTGGAGTTTTAAGAGGCTTTTGGATAGGCATATGGATATGCAGGGAATGGATATATGCATTATGAGCAGGTAGATAAGAGATTGTTTTTGCATCATGTTTGGCACAGACATTGTGGACCAAAGGGCCTGTGCTAGTTCTGTGCTATGTTCTACCTTCTATGTATTAGCTTAAGAATTGTAGAATTGTTGCAGCATTGATAGAGACCAATTAGCTCATTGAATAGACTGGTTTCCGTAAGAGAACCATATGGATTCCCTTCTCCTGCCCCTTCCATCAACACTGTGTTACTTCCCCGGTGCGCCTATCAGGGTCAAATTTGCACGCCCAGACTGTTCCTGTCACCCTGACAGGCAGTGGGTTCCATGCCAGCATCTATACCTACCATGTATACGGTTTAAGTTGAGAGGAAAGGTTAGGAACTTGAGGGGCAACTTTTTCACACAGAAGGTGGTGGGTGTATGAAAGGAGCTGCCAGAGGAGGTAGTTGAGGCAGCTACTAAAATAACATTTAAAAGACATTTGGACAGGTACATGTAATTTCAAGGTAATTTGAATTTCACTGTACCTTAATTGGTGACAATAAACTGACTTTGAACCTGAAATGTCACCTATTCATTTTTTCCAGAGATACTGCCTGGTTCACGGAGTTACACCATCATTTTATGTCTATCTAAGGTTTAGAGGGGGATGGGCCAAACATGAGCAGATGGAACTAGTATAGACGGGGCATCTTGGTCGGCATGGGCAAGTTGGGCCAAAGGGGCTGTTTCCATGCTCTTTATGGCTTTTAACACCATTTTATTCTTATGTTATATTGTGTAGTTGTGTTATGCCTGGCTGCGGCTGACCTCTGTGGCACGATCCGCCCTGGCTCTTTGGGAGTTCGAGTTTTGATGGCAGATGCACAGACGCCTGTTTGGAGAGGCATCGGTAGAAAAGGCTCCTCTGCAACGACTTTCACCCGCACCTGTTCTGTGCAAGGCTCCCAAACAAACATTTCCTTATCTCAGCTAATACACATTTGTTTTCTGATGGCACATTAATCCTTTAAAATTTACTGAAGTATAAATATTTCATATGTTATTATTTCAGCAAAAAGAGATTTTAAATCTGAAAGATTCCCAACAGCTGCTAACCACAGAAGAGTGCATTTTAAAATGGCCCCTGCCCACCATTAGTTATATTTATCGTATCTTGTGGCTGCATTTCTGTCTCTGATAAACATGCTGGGGTTTCAGTTGAGACCTTGTTATACGAGAAATTTTCCCGAAGTCCATTGCGCTGCGGCTGGTAGCGCTATATTTAGAAGCAATAGCGCTGCAGCCGACAACGCTTTGTTTAAATTCCCACGCACTAAGCCGACAGCACTGTTTAAACCTTTGTGCGCCAAACCAGCAGCGCTGTGTGTCTTACCTTTAAGGGCCATGTCTGTAGCGCTGTCTGCATTGATTTGCACACCAAGTCTGTAGTGCTATGTATTGCTTTATGCGCCAGTTTGGGGCTGATAGCGCTTAGTTCCCAAAAGGGGGGGCTCGCGCGGATGCGGTCCCCTACCATTATAGTTTGAATTTGGGAACAGCGTTATTGGCCAGGACTTACCAGCGGTTATTTCAACAGCTGATTTCTTTCCTGTATAAAGGCAGGCGCCAGTAAGCCAGAAGTTAGTTTATGCACGAGAGGGGTTCACCGACGGGCTGAGTCGTGATCAGCGCCGCGGACAGAGGCCGAGACAGAGGGAAGTGTGCTGCTCTAAACCGGACCCCGCGCATACCAAGGCAAGTATTGTTTTTGTTCCCTCTTGCCAATAAAACTGATTTGTAACTAAACAGACGAGTGAGCCTTTTTCTGTTCTACTAGTCAACCCTTGAACCCGTTCCCTTGCAACATTTGGCGTAGTCGGCAGGATCTGACGAATAGAATAGAAAATGTTTGGTAAAAATAAATATTCAAATGAGATGGCGCTGGTGCAGGCCAAGCACCCCTGCAACAAGCTGCCGCCCCAGGGTAGAGAGCCCGCAGCAGGCCCTGCTACCGGTGGGACCTTGAGTCTTAAAGCTGCTCTAATGCTTTTAACGAGTCATGAGGGAGAAGTTTATTGTTGTAAATTTCACTCGAAAGGATCAACACTGGCAACTGCAGGATTTGATCGATTCGTATTGGTTTGGAATATATATGGCAACTGCGATAATTATGCTACATTGGAAGGTCACAGTGGAGCAGTGATGGAATTGCATTACAACACAGATGGCAGTGTAGCGACCATAGAGAATGGTCCAGGTCGTCGAACCCTCGGATTGGCCAGCGAGGTCACGTGGGAACGCGACCATGGGGATTGGTCCAGGGAACGACATCGCTGATTGGCCAGCGATGTCATGTGCGCGTTTGGCGCCCGTTTTAGTCAGTTCGGCGAAGTCTTCAAGGAAGACAGTAAGTTTGTATTGGTTGTCCTGTACCTTGTTGTTTAACTCTGTATTCGTGTATTGCGGCTGCAATAAACTTCGTCTACAACCAACAAGTTTCGGACTCGCCATATTGGTGACCCCGACGTGATCTGGACGATCACCGACTGAGCAGGAACCCGACGCCTCGTTGACGATGACCGAGCAGGGCACACCGGAGTCAAGCGCGGCAGGCGTTCATCTTCCGTTATTTTGGACGTACGCACCGCAAACTTGGTTTATCCACGCCGAGGCTCAATTCCATATAAAGAAGGTGTCGGACGAGTCCACGAAGTACTTCTA
Source organism: Rhinoraja longicauda (assembly GCF_053455715.1). Classification (NCBI taxonomy): domain Eukaryota; kingdom Metazoa; phylum Chordata; class Chondrichthyes; order Rajiformes; family Arhynchobatidae; genus Rhinoraja; species Rhinoraja longicauda. The sequence continues at coordinate 19,417,937 of NC_135988.1, forward strand.
CCTCGTCAGCGCTCTATCGCCGGACACAACCAAGCGCGTGATGCGGTTCATCGTAAATTCACCTGCGGAAGACAAGTACGAGGCCATGAAGAAGGTATTACTGCGAACCTTCGGGTTGAATAAGCATGGTGGTGCGGCAAAACTTCTGCACCTACCGGATCTTGGAGACCAACTGCCTTCCGTCCTCATGGCCGAAATGATGATGCTAGCCGGTGAGCATACGGATTGCCCGATGTTTGAACAGGCATTCCGCGAGAAACTTCCCGAGGATGTCCGACTGCTGCTTACGGATTGTTCTTTTAAGGACCCCGAAGCATATGCAGCGAAAGCGGACGCGCTCATAGCGGCAAAAAACAAGGCAAGTGGTTCAATCAACAAAGTCTCGACATCGGTGACCACGCCACAGCGACGGCAAGATGGCGCCACGTCTCCCGCCAATTCTCCGAAAGCCCGCCAAAAAGATCCGCACAAGCGCGGCTGGTGCTATTATCACCTACGATGGGGTAACGAATCCCGCAACTGTCGTTTGCCTTGTACCTTCGCGGGAAATGCCTCGGCCGATCGTACATAGGGGCAGTTACGATTGGCCAGAACCGGCGCCTCTATGTCCATGATCGATTCACGGACACAGAATTTTTGGTAGACACGGGAGCCATCGTCAGCATAGTGCCGCCGACCGACCTCGAAACCAGATCGGGTAAGACAGGTCCCACCCTCATCGCGGTTAATGGCAGCCCAATTCGCACTTTCGGTACACGGAAGATGTCCCTTGTGTTAGGCCTCCGCACGTACGAATGGCCATTCATCATAGCCGACGTCAAACAAGCGATCCTGGGCGCAGATTTTCTCTGGGCTTTTTCACTGGTTCCTGATGTCCGCGGTAACGACCTCCGACCCTCCGCCGAAGATGAGCACGTCGCTCCGACAATCGCCTCCTCGCCCAGCCCTACTGTCCAGGCCGTCGTCGCGGCCCCCGACTCGTATGCTGCGATTCTGGCAGAGTTCCCAGAGCTGCTCGTCCAACGTTTTGACGCACCTTCGGCTAAGCACGGTGTGGTCCATCACATCCGCACCGAAGGCCCTCCCGTTTTCGCTCGGGCCAGGAGACTACCGCCAGACAAACTGGTGGTGGCAAGGGCGGAGTTCAGGAAGATGGAGGAAATGGGAATTGTCCGTCAGTCTGACAGCCCGTGGGCCTCGCCGTTACACATGGTCTCCAAGGCATCTGGGGGGTGGAGGCCATGTGGCGATTATCGGCGTCTCAATGCTGTCACCACGGCTGATCGCTACCCCATACCGCACCTACAGGACTTTTCATCTGGGCTGGAAGGAGCGGTGGTGTTTTCCAAAATCGATTTGGTGCGAGGATACCATCAGATTCCGGTGCGACCGGAGGACATACAAAAAACTGCAACTATTACTCCGTTCGGGTTGTTTGAATGGTTGCGTATGCCTTTCGGTTTAAAGAACGCGGCACAGGCTTTCCAGCGACTGATGGACCGCGTGGGCCGGGGTTTACCCTTTTTGTTTATTTATTTAGACGACATCCTGGTAGCCAGCCCCTCAGTGCAGGAACACCAGGCCCATTTGCGGACTGTGTTCCAGCGGCTCCAAGACCACGGGCTCATTATCCAACCCTCCAAATGTCAATTCGGCCTGCCTGCCCTCGATTTTCTAGGGCACAGAATTACTCCTGCCGGCGCCGCCCCTTTGCCCGAGAAGGTGGAAGCTATCCGGGCTTTTCCCAGGCCCACCACAGTAAAAGGGCTGCAGGAGTTCGTAGGCATGGTTAATTTCTACCATAGATTCGTTCCGGCAGCGGCGCGAGTCCTGCGCCCGCTTTTCCAATGCCTTGCAGGGAATCCGGTAGAGTTGTTGTGGTCCCCGACCGCAGAGTCGGCTTTTACGGCAGCTAAGGCAGCCTTGGCAGACGCCACCATGTTGGTCCATCCGAGCCCCTCCGCCCCCACGGCCCTGACGGTTGACGCCTCTGACGTGGCGGTGGGTGGGGTTCTGGAGCAACAGGTCGGTGGCCGTTGGCAGCCTTTAGCGTTTTTCAGCCGGCAACTAAATTCGGCCGAGCTGAAATATAGCGCATTTTACCGAGAGCTTCTAGCTCTCTATTTAGCTGTCCGTCATTTCAGGTATTTCCTCGAGGGCCGCCCATTCGTGGCATTTACGGACCACAAGCCATTAACATTTGCTTTTTTGAAATTGTCTGACCCATGGTCGGCCCGCCAGCAGCGGCACCTGACTGCTATCTCCGAATTTACCACAGATGTCCGTCATATCGCGGGTAAGCTTAATGCCGTTGCTGACGCCCAGTCTAGACCTGCTTTTCCCCCTATTTCGGCGGTGGACTGCGAAGTGGATCCCCAGGAGCTCGCGGAGGCACAGCTCCTAGCGGATACCGTTTCGGCTTACCAGTCCACCACTTCGGGATTGAAGTTGGCCCAGGTAGCTTGTGGGTCGGAGGGCACGAAAGTCTGGTGCGATGTTTCTCTTCCTCGTCCCAGGCTGGTAGTACCGCCCTCCCTTCAGCGCCGGGTTTTCGATGCCATTCATGGGCTGGCGCACCCGTCCATCCGCTCCACCTCTGCCTTGGTAGCAGCGAGGTTTGTCTGGCATGGCCTGCGGAAACAGGTAGCGGGGTGGGCACGTTCCTGCGTGCCCTGTCAGACCGCTAAAGTCCAGCGCCACGTCCAGCCCCCCGTACAGGATTTCGAGGTCCCGGCTTTTCATTTTTTCCACATCCACGTGGATTTGGTCGGGCCTTTGCCTTCCTCCCGGGGCTACACCCACCTCCTCACGGTGGTGGATCGGTTCACCCGGTGGCCAGAGGCTTTCCCATTGTTTGATATCTCGTCAGCGTCTTGTGCTAGGACTTTGGCCCTTCATTGGGTAGCTCGTTTCGGGGTCCCGGCAGTTATTACAACTGACAGAGGGCCACAGTTCACTTCGTCCCTCTGGGCCGCGCTGGCGGAACTGTACGGGTCCAAGTTACAACCCACAACTGCATATCACCCCCAGGCAAATGGACTCGTAGAAAGGTTCCACCGCCAACTTAAGGCGTCCCTCAGTGCAAGGCTTGAAGGCCCGGACTGGGTAGACCAACTCCCTTGGGTTCTTTTGGGCATCCGGACTGCTCCTAAGCCAGATCTCGGTGCGTCGTCCGCAGAGCTAGTATATGGCTCGACACTTCGAGTACCCGGAGATCTGTTTCCGGACCCTTCAGCCCTGCTCCCTACATTCCCATCAGCGTTAGCATCTCTCCGGGAACGGGTGGGCTCCCTGGCTCCAGTGCCGACTTCACGTCATGGGTGTCCCATGGTACATGAACCGTCTTCCCTGAAGGACTGTGAGTTTGTTTTTCTGCGTAAAGATGCCCATCGCGCCCCGTTGCAGAGGGTCTATCAAGGGCCGTTCCGGGTTTTACGTAAGGGAACGGCTACTTTCACCTTAGACATGAGCGGCAAGAGTGAACTCGTCTCGGTGTCCCGGCTCAAACCTGCCCATTTGGACCCGGATCAACCAGTCCTGGTCGGTCAAACCCCTAGGAGAGGCCGACCTCCGTTAGTTCCGCCCAGTCCAGAAACCCCCGTTCCGACAGTTCCTCCAGGACCCCCCGTTTCGGCAGTTCCTCCAGGACCCCCCGTGCCGGTAGTTCCTCCAGAACCTCTCGTTCCGGCTGTTCCACCAAGTCCGGAACCTCCGGCTCCTGTGGTTCAGGCTGTCCCTCTCCGTACTCGTTATGGTCGCGAAATCCGGCTCCCAGCTAGGTTCCGCACCTCGGGTTCTGGGGGGGGTCATGTAGCGACCATAGAGAATGGTCCAGGTCGTCGAACCCTCGGATTGGCCAGCGAGGTCACGTGGGAACGCGACCATGAGGATTGGTCCAGGGAACGACATCGCTGATTGGCCAGCGATGTCATGTCTACTCACACACACCTCGATCCGTGACCATATCACCCCCGTCCTTTATAAACTCCACTGGCTCCCCATCCCCCAGAGAATCCAGTACAAAATCCTCCTCATAACCTACAAAGCCCTCCATAACCTGGCCCCATCCTACCTGACCGACCTCCTCCACAGGCACACTCCCACCTGCACCCTCCGCTCTGCCGCTGCCAATCTCCTATCCCCCCACATCCGGACTAAACTCAGATCCTGGGGGGACAGGGCTTTCTCCATCGCTGCTCCCACCCTATGGAACTCACTACCCCAAACCGTTAGAGACTCCCCCACACTCACCACATTCAAAACATCGCTGAAGTCTCACCTGTTCAGTACTGCCTTCAACCACTGAAGGTCACCTCACCTACTGTCTCCTTTCTCTGTTCATTTATTTATTTACTTATTTATCTATTTATTAATTTCCCTATGTTCTCAAAATCTCTGTAAAGCGTCTTTGAGTATATGAAAAGCGCTATATAAATAAAATGTATTATTATTATTATTATGTGCGCGTTTGGCGCCCGTTTTAGTCAGTTCGGCGAAGTCTTCAAGGAAGACAGTAAGTTTGTATTGGTTGTCCTGTACCTTGTTGTTTAACTCTGTATTCGTGTATTGCGGCTGCAATAAACTTCGTCTACAACCAACAAGTTTCGGACTCGCCATAGCAGCATGTTTTTTCCAGCATCAACAGACAAAACTGTAGCAGTTAGGGACAGTGAAACGGGTGAAAAAATCAAGAGACTTAAAGGTCACACATCCTTTGTGAATTCATGTTATCCAGCCCAACGGGGACCACAGTTGGTCTGTCCAGGAAGCGACGACGAAACAGTGAAACTATGGGACATTAGGAAGAAGCCTGCAATCCATACGTTTGAAAACACGTACCAAGTACTGGCAGCAACGCTTAATGACTCGGGATCAGGTTATCTCTGGTGGTATTGATGACAGCATTAAGGTTTGGGACCTCCGACAAAACATGTTAATTTGTACCATGCGCGGTCATACAGACTCAGTGACTGGTTTGATCCTGAGTGGGATAAAAGAGAACATCACCAACCTCACTCACCACATCCAGGAAGCCTTAGTGAAGATTCGAAGGGTCGGAGAACAGTACCACGACTACAATCCCTCGGGAGGAAGGTGAACAACAGTGGTGCACTGGGGACAGACCATTGGGACAATCTTGTTGGCCATAATATTACAAATTTATGTGCGGATTGGCATCACAACCGCGTAAACTTTACTACAGCCTGCGGGCCGGATGTAATGAGGTAATGCCTGCGGGTCGGATGTGACGGTAACCACTGTTCGAGGAGTGGAATGTTATTTTTTCCGAACAGTCTGTGACCCATAGCGCTGTAGCCAGTAGCGCTATATTTAGAACCCATAGCGCTGCAGCCGACAATGCTTTGTTTAAATTCCCACACACTAAGCCGACAGGGCTGTTTAAACCTTTGCGCGTCTGTAGCGCTTTGTATTGCTTTACGCGCCAGTCTGCAGCTGATAGCTCTGTGTTCCCAAAGGAGGGGGGGGGGGGGCTCGCTTGGATGCAATCCCCTACCATTGGTTATAGTTTGCATTTGGGAGCAACGCTATTGGCCAGACATACCGGCGGTTATTTCAACAGCTGATTTACTTGTACTAAGGCAGGCGCCAGTAAGCCAGAAGTAAGTGTGTGCATGAGAAGGGTTCACCGACGGGCTGAGTCGCGATCAGCGCCGCGGACGGAGGCAGAGAGAGAGGTATGCTGCTGTAAAATGGACCCTGCGTGTAACAAGACAAGTATTATTTTTGTTCTCTCTCTTGCCAATAAATCTGATGTGTTCATGTATGAGAGGGGGTTCACCGAGGGGCTGAGGGACGCATGGAGAGAGAGAGAGGTGTGCTGCTGTAAACCGGACCCCGCGCATACCAAGACAAGTATTGTTTTTGTTCTCTCTTGCCAATAAAACTGATTTGTAACTAAACAGACGAGTGAGCCTTTTTCTGTTCTACTAGTCAGATCCTTGAACTTGTTCCCTTGCAACAAACCTCAATGTCTTTTTCTAATTGATTTGTGGGTGAATTGTTTTGCACCACTGTGATCTATCTGTGTAAGAAAATAACTGCAGATGCTGGTACAAATCGAAGGTATTTATTCACAAAATGCTGGAGTAACTTAGCAGGTCAGGCAGCATCTCAAGAGAGAAGGAATGGGTGACCTTTCGGGTCGAGACCCTTCTTCAGACTGATGTCAGGGGGGCGGGACAAAGGATATAGGTAGAGACAGGAAGACAATGGGAGATCTGGGAAGGGGGAGGGGAAGAGAGGGACAGAAGAACTATCTAAAGTTGTAGAAGTCTATGTTCATACTGCTGGGCTGCAAGCTGCCCAGGCGAAAAATGAGGTGCTGTTCCTCCAATTTCCGGTGGGCCTCACTATGGCACTGGAGGAGGCCCATGACAGAAATGTCAGACTGGGAGTGGGAGAGGGTGTTGAAGTGGTCAGCCACCGGGAGATCAGGTTGGTTAAGGCGGACTGAGCGGAGGTGTTTGGCAACTGGCCCGACCGATCTTCCATCCCCTTCACCATCAAGCCTGACTTCTTGAAGGTGCTGGGCATCTGGTTCGGGTAGGCTGAGGCTTGTGACAGGAATTGGCTGAAGCGGATAGCCAAGGTGGGGAAGAAGCTGGAGGTGTGGAAACAGCGCTCCCTCTCCTTCACAGGGAAAAATCTGGTCATCAGGTGTGAGGTGCTCTCGGGGCTGCTGTACTTGGCGCAAGTGTGGCCCGTCCCTCCCTCTTACGCCACGGGGATCACCCGGGCCGTCATCCGCTTCATCCGGGGGTCGATGATGGACCGGGTGCGACGGGCCACAATGCACAAGTCGGCAGACAACGGGGGTAAAAGCGTGCCCAACGTCGCCCTCATCCTGATGGCCACCTTCGTGTGTGGCTGCATCAGGCGGAGCGTAGAGCCAAGGCACGTGGGCACCAAGGGCCACTACCTGCTGAGGTTCTACTTGTCCCCAGTGTTGCGAAGGATGGGCCTGGCGCAGATGCCACGCAATGTGCCAGTCAGCTGGACATTGTCGCACCATCTGTCGCTCGTGGAAAGGTTCTTCCGGACCAACACCTTTGACCACGTCCATCGGGCAATGGTCAGCACGGAACGTCCTGCAGGCACTGCAGGGAAATGACTCCATGGATCCTGTGGCGTGGTTCCCAGAGCAGACTGCCCAGCTTGTCTGGCAAAATGCCTCATCGCCAGAACTCACCAACAAGCACCAAGACCTGGCTTGGCTGGCGGTGAGGGGAGCCCTCCCAGTCATATCCTTCCTGCACCGCCGGAACCTCACTACCAGCGCACGCTGTCCTCGGGACGGCTGCTATGGAGAGGAGACGGTTGCCCACCTCTTCACAGAGTGTGGATTTGCCAAGAGAGGTTTGCAGGGGTCCCTGTCACGATTTATTCCGAGCAGCTCCGTCACAGAGGACTCTGTGATCTACAGACTGTTTCCAGGGACGCATTCAGAGACTAACATCGAGTGCTGCTGGAAAGTCATCAACTTGGTGAAAGACGCTCTTTGGTCTGCCCGAGCTTTGTTGACCTCCCAGCGGAGCGAGCTGTTCGTCGGGGAATGTTGCCGACTGGCCCGCTGCAGACTGCAGGAGTACGTGCTGAGGGACGCACTGAAGCTCGGTGCAGCCAACTCCAAGGCTCTGTGGAGGAGGACCACAGTCTAGGGTCCTTCCGCTGGGGGGCAGGGTGTGGTGGAGACGCCCCTCCAAATAAGGGATTCTGTGTAAATTTGGAAATGAATATCTGCATTGAACGTGTAACCTCTGGAAATGTCGGATGAGGTTTTTGAAAAGAAGATGTTTTGTAAATATTTATTACTTGAATAAAGTATTTTTTAATATTTAAAAAAAAGGTTTAAATTTTTTTTTAAAAATTTAAAAAAAGACTGAGCGCAGGTGTTGAGCGAAGCGATCGCCGAGCCTGCGTTTGGTTTTGCCGATGTAAAGAAATTGACATCTAGAGCAGCGGATGCAATAGATGAGGTTGGAGGAGGTGCAGGTGAACCTCTGTCTCACCTGGAAAGACTGTTTGGGTCCTTGGATGGTCCTATCTGCTCATGATGCCTCTAAGGCTCCAGTCAGCGATGAGTTAAAACAAGTCCTAGGTGTGCTATTGATTCTACTCTGAGTGATAAAGGCATGGCATATCTATCAACTGATTATCACCAAGCATTCGGTACTTGGTGCCCTTATTGGAAAGGCTCTCATCATTAACCAGTATCCCCTGCTGGTATATATTGACTGAACACAGGATCAAGATTGAGTGATCCCAATGTTCTTCAAGTTAGAACGTCGGGCTCAAACACTGTACCAGAAATTCAATTGCCCATTATACCTGTAGTAAAATGGCAATGTACAAGGATCTGAGGTCAGTTTAATCCTGTGTCATTAATACATGATTTACATGCCTATACCTTGTGTCAATTCTGTGTGCCTCTGTGACACCGATCACAATGGCTTTCTCATAAACTTGTCACTGTAATCCACTTTCCCGCTGTTTGCAAATCCTGATGCTTTGTTACTGGTCCTGATTCCAGCGCTCTTAAAACACAGGGGCTCCTGTTCTTGCGCTCCCTCTGACACGCCAGGGAAAAAGTGAAAACCCCACGTGCTAACACCTTTGTTATTTCCAGATATTTAATCCAGATATGCAGGCACACCGTGCAAGAACATTGTAACGCCCATTAACACCCATCTCTCTTGCAGAAGCTAGAAGTAACTGGATTAGCCTAGACAGGAAGCTGCGACTGAGCTCACTAGCCCCATCACCTGGAGAATACTGGAGAATAAGGTGCAGTACATCAGGGTTTCAAGTGCCACACACCAATTGCCCATGAGGATAACATATCTGTATGTACCTTCCTCTCATGTTCCTCTCCCCAGCCTCTCCTGCATTCAGAGGTTTTAGGTTTTTGTTAATTTTAGAGATATGGCATAGAAACAGGCCTTCCAGCCCACCGAGTCCACGGCAAACATCGATCATCCATACATACTAGTTCTATGTTATCCCACTTTATTATTCATTCCTTGCACTTTAGAGGCAATTTTACAGAAGCTAATTAACCTACAAACCAGCATGTCTTTGGAAACCGGAGCACCCTTCTTTAGGCTGCTAAAGATGATAAGAGCCCATGGAATCAGTGGGAAGATACCAGAAGTTTAGCTGAGTGGTGGAAGACAAAGAGTGGCAATAAAGAGAGCTTTTTCTGGTTGGCTGTCTGTGACTAGTGGTGTTCCGCAGGGGTTGGTGTTGGGGCCGCTACTCTTCACGTTGTATATCAATGATTTGAATGAGGGAATTGAAAGCTTTGTGGCCAAGTTTGCAGATGATCCGAAGATAGGTAGAGGGGCAGGTAGTGTGGAGGAAATAAAGAGTCTGCAGAAGGACTTGGACAGGTTAAGAGAATGGGCAAAGAAGTGGCATATGGAATACAGTGTAGCAAAGTGTGGAGTCATGCAGTTTGGTAGTTGAAATAAATAAATGTTGAAATAACTAATAGACAAGACATTAGGTGCAGGAAGAGGCCATTCGGCCCTTCGAGCCAGCAACGCCATTCAATGTGATCATGGCTGATCATTCTCAATCAGTACCCCGTTTCTGCCTTCTCCCCATACCCCCTGACTCCGCTATCCTTAAGAGCTCTATCCAGCTCTCTCTTGAATGCATTCAGAGAATTGGCCTCCACTGCCTTCTGAGGCAGAGAATTCCACAGATTCACAACTCTCTGACTGAAAAAGTTTTTGTTCTGGACTCCCCCAACATTGGGAACATGTTTCCTGCCTCTAACATGTCCAACCCCTTAATAATCTTATACGTTTCGATAAGATCTTCTCTCATCCTTCCAAGGGAGAATTTCGGAAATTGGAAATGCAAAGGGACTTAGGAGTGCTGGTGCAGGATTTCCAAAAGGTTAATTTGCAAGTTGAATTGATAGTAAGAAAGACAAATGCAATGTTAACAGTTATTTTGAGGGGACTAGAATATAAAAACAGGAATGTAATGCTGACGCATTATACAGCACTGGCCAGACTGTTTTTGGAGCATTGTGAGCAGTTTCGGACCCCTTATCTGAGGAGGGATGTGCTGGTGTTGGGGATTGCCCAGAGGAGGTTTATGAGAATGATCACAGGAATGATTGGGTTAACGTATGATGAGCGTTTGGCAGCACAGGGCCTGTACTCGCTGGAGTTTAGAAGGATGAGGGGGGACCTCATTGAAACTTACTGAATAGTGAAAGGCCTGGATAGAGTGGATGTGGAGAGGATGTTTCCACTAGTGGGAGAGTCTGGTACCAGAGGTCACAGCCTCAGAATAAAAGGATGTTTCTTTTGAAAGGAGATGAGGAAGAATTTCTTTAGTCACAGGGTGATGAATCTGTGGAATTCATTGCCACAGACAGCTGTGGAAGCTAAGTCATTGGGTATTTTTAAAATGAAGATTGACAGATTCTTGATTAGTAAGGGTGTCAAAGGTTAAGTGGTTAACTCAGATTTGCTGAGTTAATTAGTGAAAGATGTGAGAGCATGCAACATACTGATACGGAAGCCAGCAATGCCAATGAGGGTCCAACCTTGCACAGGGAAACTTGACATTGCTGCTCTGCAAATCTTACTCTTTACGCAACATTCACAAATAGTAAAAGGGTGACCCTCAATGTTATTTTAATTCCAAAAAAAGATTGGAGCATGTTTTCGGCCTTTGTATTCCTCTCCTCACTTACCCATCAACATATGCATCACCAGAACCACTTTACCATCAGTCATTAATGTAGATTATAAACAGCTGATTGTTGTTGTTCGTCCTTCGGGTTCGAAGATGACCATGACTTCACTTTCAGTTGGAGGATTGGTGACTGTGGGTCCGGAAGTGACTGGTGAAGCCAATCCGGGCCCAGAAGGCACGCCCACACGTAGGACACAAGTGGATGGGTGCTGCAGTGGAAGTGGAGTTAGCCCGGGCCTTGCGCGCGGTGCATTTCCTCTGGGCCTCTGCAATGCATCTGTTCTCTGCTGCACGGGCTCCTGTGGTGAGCTTGCTACGCCAGGTTGGACGGTCCAGAGCAAGAGACTCCCAAGTGCTGAGGTTGATGTCCAAGTCTTTGAGGGACACTTTGAGGCAGTCCTTAAACCGTTTCTTCTGTCCTCCTACTGAGCGCTTGCCCTGACACAGTTCTCCATACAGAAGCTGTTTTGGCAGTCGACTATCGGGCATTCTGATGACATGGCCTGCCCATCTGGCTTGGGCTTTCCGTAGGAGGGTGTGGACGCTGGGGATTCCGGCCCGTTCCAAGATCTCTGTGTCGGGAATTTTGTCCTGCCACCTGATGTGAAGGAATCTGCGTAGGCAGCTCAAGTGAAAGTGGTTGAGCTGTTTGGCATATCTGCTGTAGACAGTCCAGGTCTCACTGGCATAGAGAAGAGTGGTGAGTACCACTGCACGGTAGACCTTTAGCTTGGTGGTAAGGCTGAGTCCTCTCCGCTCCCAAACATTCTCACGGAGTCGCCCAAAGGCAGCGCTGACCTTGGCAATCCTGTTGTTGACCTCAGCATCAATGTTCACCACTCGCGAGAGTGTACTACCCAGATAGGTAAAGCTATCGACTGTCTGTAGATTCTGCACCTTCACCGTGATGTGTGGTTCCTGGTAGGGCTTTCCAGGCATAGGCTGGTACATAACTTCAGACTTTTTGGTGCTAATGGAGAGACCAAAAGTTGTCACAGGCCTGTGAGAAGCAGTCCATTTCATGCTGCATCTTCTGCTCTGTGCTGGCGTTGAAGGCGCAGTCATCAGCAAACAAGAAATCTCTGATGATGGTCTCCTTCACCTTTGTAACAGCTTGCAGGCACCTGAGGTTGAACAGCCTGCTGTCAGTCCTGTACCTGATGTGTATTCCATCCTGGCAGTCATGGAAGGCATCAGTCAGCATGGCAGAGAAGACCATGCTGAAGAGTGTAGGGGCAAGAACACAACCTTGCTTCACGCCGTTTGTCACTGGAAAGGCTTCCGACTCGTCTCCATCATCTGGCACTTTCACCATCATGCCGTCATGGAACTGACGGACAATCATGATGAACTTGCTGGGACAGCCAAACTTCTGCATTATCTTCCACAAGCCATCTCTGCTGACAGTGTCGAAGGCCTTTGTCAGACCGACGAAGGTCACGAACAGGTCGCTGTGCTGCTCTTGGCATTTTTCCTGGAGTTGGCGTGCAGCAAATATCATGTCGACAGTTCCACGTCCAGCACGGAAACCGCACTGGCTTTCTGGAAGGAGAAAGGTCTTGAATGAGACGGTTGAGAAGGATGCGAGCCAAGATCTTCCCAGCTATGGACAGGAGGGAGATGCCTCGATGATTGTCGCAAGACTGGCGGTTGCCTTTCCTTTGTAGCTGTGGACTATGCTGGTATTTATTCACAAAATGCTGGAGTAACTCAGCAGGTCAGGCAGCATCTCAGGAGAGAAGGAATGGGTAACGTTTTGGGTCGAGCAAGACCCTTCTTCAGTCTGAAGGGTCTCGACCTGAAAAGTCACCCATTCCTTCTCTCCTGAGATGCTGCCTGACCTGCTGAGTTACTCCAGCATTTTGTGAATAAATACCTTTGATTTGTACCAGCATCTGCAGTTATTTTCTTACACTACCTCTTGGACTGTGCTGGCCTCTTTCAGCTGTTGTGGGACCTTCCCTTCATTCCACATGGACTGGAAGAGTTCAGTCAGCTTCTGCATCATGACAGGGCCTCCTGCTTTGTACACTTCAGCATGAATTGCATCTGATCCTGGTGCTTTGCCACGGGAAAGTTGCTTGATGGCCTTTGTGACTTCTTCTGTCGGGACATTGTCAAGGTCTGGTTGATCTCCATCTGAGGTAGGCGAGTGATGGCCTCATCATTGATATTAGCAGGGCGATTGAGGAACTGGTTGAAATGTTCAGCCCATCTCTCCAGAATCTGCTTCTTGTCAGCAACTGGGTCCCGTCTGCACTGAGGAGCAAGAGGACTAGGGTCCATACACAGCCTTCAATGCGTCGTAGAAACGCTTGGTGTCGTGACTGTCTGCGTAGCCTTGGATTTCATCGGCCTTCTTGCTATACCATGCGTCCTGCATCTCACGGAGTTTCTTCTGTACTTTTTGTCTTGCACTGGCAAAGGCATCTTTCTTCGCTTGTGATGTGAGGTCGTTCTGGTGTGCTCTGAACAGTTGATGTTTCTCTGATAGCAGTGCCTGTATCTCTTCATCGTTCTCGTCGAACCAGTCCTGGTTTCTGCGGGGTGCTGGCCCAAGGTGTTTGAGGGCAATGGAGTAGACTGCATCTCTGAAGGCCACCCACTGTTCGTCAGTGCTGTCCTGGTCATCATGGGGTGTGTCCACCAGCTTGCCATCAAGGTCTCTGGAGATTTCTTCTGCAACTTTGTTGCTCTTCAGCTTGGAGACGTTGAGCCTCTTTACAGTCTTCTGACCTTGGTGTCTTCTCATGGGCACGATGCGAAGCTTGAGTTTGGACTCTGTTGGCAGCGAGGCCTGCACTCTGTTGGCAGCGAGGAAAATCAGGGATGCACAGGTTTCTAGAACTGGAGGAACAGAGGGATCAACTATTATAGGCTAGGAAGTTTGTGGAGATAGAGAAAGTTCAAGTATTGGAAGGATTTGATAATAAAGGTGAGAATTTTTACTGAAAATGCTTGAAAGTTAGTGATGATCACAGGAATTTATGTGTCCAGATAAAGTCAGCAAAGGTTTTGGATGAAAAAGATTGAGTTAAGTGAAAATTGCTGATTTATTCTATAAGAGGCTCATTGTAATAGGAGAAATATTGATTGAAAATGTAGTTTGATTTTGCTGTTTCTTCAGCAGTATATGTTGAACTATTTTTAGTATGATCCACATTTTCAGAATTGCTCAGAATCTGCATCAACCCTGTCCAAAGCCGTGAGCAATGAACAGTATCTACTGGGCCAGATCACATATGGTCTGAGCTTTTTGGATGCTCTTAAAATTTATTGTTTGTGTGTTGGGCAACAGTGCCCCTTTTGTGTACAAGACGATGCACTTTAAATCAATCCTTTTCTCAAATGAATCAATGTTTAATGGGGCCTGAGGCAGCTCAGAATGAACTCAGAATGAGTTCAATCTACAACTTCCTATATTTCTCACTGAAATCTTGCTTGGAAATTTCTTGCCTTGCTATTCAGAGATTGCAGTGCATTGAAGAATGTAGGAAGTCTATTCATAGTTACAGTATAATCTGTGAAAACAGGCCTTTCGACCCAACTTGCCTACGCCAACCACTACACCCCATCTATACTAGTTCCACCTGCCTGCGATTGGCCTATAACCCCTTTAAACATCCTATCCATTTACCTTTCCAAATATCTCATCAATGTTATGATAGTATCTGCCTCAACTACCTTCTCCAGCTGCTCATTCCATACACCCATCGCCCTTTGTATGAAAAAGTTATCCCTTAGGTTCCTTTGAAATCATTCCCCTCTCACCTCAAACCTATGTTCTCTGGTTCACGATTCCCCTACTCTGGGCCAAGAATTTGTACATTTACCCTATCTATTCCTCTCATGTTTTTGTACACCTCCATAAGATCACCTCTTCTTCACCTGCACTCCAAGGAATGCAGCCTGTCCTAGCCTGCTCAACCTCTCCGTATAGCACAGGCCCTTGAGTCCTGGCAACATCTTTGTAAATCTTCTCTGCATCCTTTCTAGCCTGACATCCACGAACTGGGTTGTGCCGGATTGGAATCTTCCTATTCAGTTCATGGTACCGTGGGCATGACCTCTGTATGGGCATTTGCTGGTTGGGTGCACACTCCAACACTAATCTGCACCAAGTTTTCCAAATGTGGTGAGTACTACACTGGAGAGCAGGCTGGAAATAGGGTTTTCAAATGTCTGAAATGGCTGGAGTAAGCTGGGGAGCAGTGGATAACTGGTTAGAGGCAGATATTTGTGACACACCTAGAGCCACAGCAGATGCAACTATAGGATCGTGAGGAAGGCATTTCGGATGCTTGGCTCCATTGAACGTGGCTTATAATTTAAGACTGGGAAATCACAGTACGTCTTCATAAAGCATTGGTTGGACTATACTTAAGAATATTGTGTGCAGTTGTGATCGCCGCAAACCACACTTGGATGAAATGTTAAGAATTTGGGAACCTATTCAGGAGTGTTGCATTGAGACAGAAGATGGCTGTGATAATGAATGACCAGGGTAGTCACAGTCACATACCAGCCAGAGGTGGGGACTGAACAAACCCTTGCATGTGATAGGTGGATACAGGCGATGGGGAACTGATTGGCAGATGAGAAATGTTGATTGAAGGCATGGACGAGGCAGAATCATCTGCCAATCAAACCCAGGCTTTGTTCTGCTCAAATTATTTTCCAAGCACAATCATTCTGAAGAAGGGTCCCAGTCCGAAACATCGCCTATCCAGGTGGTCCAGAGATGCTGCCTGACCCAATAGAGTACCCCAGCACTTTGTGTTTTACTCTACGTCATTGATTTTCTTTAGAGAGGAAAACCTGCTGTCTTTATGTGTCTGGTAAGTATGCGACTCTCTAGACCTATCAATGTGGTTGTCTCTTACCTGTTTCCTGAAGGCTTTCAAAAGACATGGAGATTTCTACCTATACCATACATAGATGCAATGAATTCAAACTCAAGTATAATATATAGAGACCAAAGGGGAAGATACAGAGTGCAGCAATTGGGGGTAAGAAATAAATATCAGCACAGCGAGCAGCATCAACACCCCATGAATGAAAATAAAAAGTCTCTCAGAGAACAAAATTCCATACTGGCTCACATGTGACTCTTAGATTTAGGTTTATTATTGTCACATGTACCGAGGTACAGTGAAAACCATTGTTTTGCATGTTATAGGAACATATCAGATATACTGTACAATCAATTCAAACTCAATATATAGAGGAAAGTGAAGAAGCAGAGTGCAGAATATAGTTCTCAGCATTGTAACGCATCAGTTCCTTAGACAAAGTTCAATGTCCTCATTGGGGTAGTGGTGAATCGAACAGTCCCCCAGCCTATGGCAGGACCGTTCAGGTTTGATAATAGAGGGAAGGTGCAATGGATAAGGATGGATTGGCTGGCTGCTGCGGAGCTGCTGGCATCCTCTGCCAAGCATCTCCGCTTGCCGTCTCTCACCGAGCTGCAATGATCAAGGTCTGGGATAAGCCGAGCAGCGCTGGGAACGCTGAGCTGACTCTTTCAATGAGTCAGTGAGGCTGGTTAATGGCCGCTCTTCCCGCGTCTGGTTGCTCTCCCATTACAGCTGTTTCTGTGATCTCTCTCCGCACACTGTTCTCGTTCATTTCCAACATGAAAAACTATGGTTACGAACAGTTCACAGGAATAGAACCCTGGTGTAACCAAGGGACTTCCTGTGATTGCACTCTCTAACCATGCTGAATATAAAACATCAACCATATTCTCGAGGTTCTTTTTTTTTTTTTTAAATATTTTTATTAAGAAATATGACACATGAAAATGAAAAACATTGTCAGTTCAATGATGAGAATCACAGTCAAAGGATAGAAACAAAAGTGGCAATACTACAATCAAAGTACTGTGTATCTCAATAGATTGAAATAAAAACTAGTCATACTTTCTGTGTTTCAAAGATATAATAAAACAAAACAAAGCAAAACAAAATACAAAAAAGGGGGGGAAGGGGTGATCCGTTAGTCAGGAGACAGAGATTGCAGAGAGTGGAAAAACGTTAAAAAAGATTGCCACTTATTATAAAATTTATCAGAATTGCCACTCAGTGAATATCTAATCTTCTCTAACTTTAGAAAGGACATGATATCACTGATCCACTGAGAGCTGGAGGGAGCTTTGGTAGACTTCCAGTGAAGAAGATGCCGTCTTGCCAGTAGGGAAGTGAAAGCAAGAATGTCTAATTGCATGGAGGTGTAACGGTTGTAGTCTTCTGGAAGCCCAAATATGGCAATATGGGAAGAGATGTTTATAGTTATCGAAAGTATTTTTGACATAGTATTGAAATAGTTCTGCCAAAAGCAAAGTAATAATGGACAAGAATAGAACATATGGGTTAAATTGCAGGATGAAGCGTGACATCTGTCACAGCCTACGGTGATATTGGGAGAAATTTGTGAGTCGAGCTTTGGAAAAATGAATTCTAAAGAGTACCTTAAACTGTATGCGAGTGAGACGAGCGCAAGTCGAGCTTGTGTGAATTTTATTAAGAGCAGCGTCCCACCAGTTATCCTCCAGGTTCAACCCCATTTCATGCTCCCAGGCAGTCTCGACTTTGGTAGCTGGTAAACCGTTGAGTGACTTTTGAAAGGGGTCAAAAGTGAGAAACTCATCCCACAGTTGAGGAAGGAAAAGATGGAAACAAAGATTTAACGCAATGTCTAATTTGAAAATATTGAAAGAGATGCGACGGTGGGAGATGAAATTCACTTGACAAGTCTGCAAAGCTACGAAAAATGCCATCCTTATACAGGTCCTTAAAATATTTCAGGTCATAT
This sequence comes from Rhinoraja longicauda, assembly GCF_053455715.1. Classification (NCBI taxonomy): domain Eukaryota; kingdom Metazoa; phylum Chordata; class Chondrichthyes; order Rajiformes; family Arhynchobatidae; genus Rhinoraja; species Rhinoraja longicauda. The sequence goes on from NC_135988.1 coordinate 19,435,487, forward strand.
CATATCATATCATATATATACAGCCGGAAACAGGCCTTTTCGGCCCTCCAAGTCCGTGCCGCCCAGCGATCCCCGTACATTAACACTATCCTACACCCACTAGGGACAATTTTTACATTTACCCAGCCAATTAACCTACATACCTGTACGTCTTTGGAGTGTGGGAGGAAACCGAAGATCTCGGAGAAAACCCACGCAGGTCACGGGGAGAACGTACAAACTCCTTACAGTGCAGCACCCGTAGTCAGGATCGAACCTGAGTCTCCGACGCTGCATTCGCTGTAAAGCAGCAACTCTACCGCTGCGCTACCGTGCCGCCCTCCTTATCGTGCCAATCAAAAAAGGTGGAGTCTATAAACATAGGTTTAAATAAATGATTCCTCAGTAAAGGGGCTAAAGTAGATGGTGAAATAAGATTAAAATGCTTCCTGAATTGGTACCAGATTTTAAGAGTGGAACTTACCACTTGGTTATTTGTAAAGCCAGAGGGGTTAGTTGGAATAGAAGAAGGAGAGCCATTAGGGAAGATGAAACACATGATTGTGCCTCTAACTTACACCATGGTGGATCCATGGATTTCAACTAAAACAAAATTTTGTGGATGTGTGCTGCCCAATAATTCAATTGGAAATTTGGGAAGAGATAATCCGCCATTGAATTTGCATCTCTGAAGTACAGATTTACGGATTCTGGGTACCTTTCCACTCCATAAAAAAGAAGAAATAGCTTGTTTAATCGTTTTAAATAAACTTTTCGACAAGAAAAGGGGGAGACATTGGAACAGAAACAGGAATTTGGGCAAAATGTTCATTTTAATTGTATTTATTCTTCCAATCAGCGTTCTTTTTAAATGTAAGTGCCAGAGTCCAAACTCATTGGATGAAAAATATTTGTTCCTGCACTTTCCTCTAATTCTGTTAGCAAGTTACCTTATATATAAAGATAAAGGTCTGAAAAAGGGTCTCGATCCCAAACGTCACCTATCCATGTACTCCATAGATGCTGCATGACCCACTGAGTTACTCCAGCATCCGCAGTTCTTAGTTTCTATGTTCTTACCCTATATAGATATGTCCTGTATTTATTGACCTCTCTGCTGAGGAAAATACACTCTCCCTTCTCATTCAACTGCGGCCTCTCATATTTTATTCCACTGTGTAATCCCTCATAATCCATTGCTACTTGAGTGTCTTTCCTTGCCAACCTATTTGTACAGCAAACCCTATGTATGTTGCCAAGAAAGGGTAGAGGACTCAGGCTATGCCATAAATGGTTGAGCTAATCCCCTAACCAAAGATGTTATACTGGTGTTATACAGGCATCAGGAGGGAGATTTCTCACTCTTTCAAAATCAAACTGTAGATGCTGGAAATCTGAAAGAAAGACAGAAACTTCTGTAATATGTCAGCAGGTAAGGCAGCCTCTATTGAGAAAGTGTCAACATTTTGGGTTGTTGACCCATCAGAACTGGGAAAAAAACAAAATGCGTTAGTTTTCAGTTGGAAAGTAAGTGGGGAAGTAGTGTGCAGAATAAAGGGGCTGCACATGATAGGATGAATATGCAGACAGATCACTGTCCTCATTAAGCCACTTTGGCTCATCCTGATTTCTCAATAGTGCTGTGAGTGGGAGTTATCCATTGTAATGGCCTGGCACTATTGAGGATCAGATTCTTATCGTGTGGTAAATCCTTATCTCGATCTTACTGAAGAGCTACCAGTGATCTGATAGGCAAACCAATTGTGGGGTGCAGTCTCGGGAAGCAGGGCTGAACATAAATGAGGTGTACAGGCCAGAGAAAAAAAAATTGTGCAACAAGTTTGTCCATGCATCACAGGATTCCGCTGAGAGTCTGGGGAATCAAATCAAAATTTAAAAAGAACCTGTATCTACAGATTGTATTTAGTAAGATCTTTGTCTCTTTTGGGCAGAAATACTGTCTACCACTTACCATCAAAGTTATGGATGGACAATATGGAGAGATTATGGACATTAGGAGTGGTACACAGTGGTAGAGCTGCTACCTTACAGTGCCAGAGCCCCAGGTTCAATCGTGACTACAGGTGCTGTCTGCGCAGAGTTTCTACCTTTTCCCTGTGACCGCATGGGTTTCCTCCCATATTCCAAAGACGTGCAGGTTTGTAAGTTAATAAGCTTCTCTAAAATTGTCCCTAGTATGTAAGATGCGAAAGTGGGATAGCATTGAACTTTTAAACAGGCTAACAATGTTCAGCATGGACTTGGTGGGCCAAAGGGCCTGTTCATAAGTGATAGAAGCAGAATTAGGCCATTTGGCTCATCCAGTCTACTCCGCCATTCAATCATGGCTGATCTATCTCTCCCTCCTAACCCCATTCTCCTGCCTTCTCCCCATAACCCCAAAACCCATACTAATCAAGAATTTATCTATCACTGCCTTAAAAATATCCCGATTGACTTGGCCTCCACAGCCTTGTTTGGCGAAGAATTCCACAAGTTCACCACCCTCTGACTAAAGAAATTCCTCCTCATCTCCTTCCTAGAGGAAAGTCCTTTAATTCTGAGGCTATGACCTCTTAGCACTAGACTCTCCACATCCACTCTATCCAAGTTTCAATGAGGTCCCCCTTCATCCTTCTAAACTCCAGCGAGTACAAGCCCAGTGCTGTCAAATGCCTGTTTCCAAGCTGTATTTCTAAAAAACTAAAGATTAACGTTAAACTTGTGGCAATTCCTTGTCACTGAGACAAAAATGCCTGCAAAAAACTGATTACCTCTGGGGATAGGCTATATATATATATATAAATACACACACACATATATGTGTATTGTGGAAGGAGACCAATGTGTTACAGTTGAATGAACTCTGATCGGTGCAAGAATTGGGAATGCTACATTATATTTCTATCATCACCCTCTACTGGATTAAAGAGGGTATAACTAACCAGATTCCTGTTTTCTTATTGTTAGCCAGTGTATTTTGGCTGGAAAACCTCGATCTCTCCAATGTAACAGAATTTACAAATTATAAAGTCAGTGAAATGTATGGGACATTCATTCCACTGCCCCAGCTATTTTCAGTAATCCACCGCTTTGTTGCCCTGTCTACTGTGGCAAATTATGGAGTGTGAGAGATTGCAGCCCCTATTTAAATATCTGAAGGGGCTGCTACTCAAGTTTTAGCTGCATTTCAACCCCACGCTTTTGGTCTTTGGTCACCCGGTACGGAGGGGGCAAGGTTTAGATTTTAGATTTAGATTCTACAGCGCGGAAACAGGCCCTTTCGGCCCACCAAGTCCGCGCCGCCCAGTGATCCCCGCACATTAACACTATCCTACACACACCAGGGACAATTTTCACATTTACCCAGTCAATTAACCTACAAACCTGCACGTCTTTGGAGTGTGGGAGGAAACCGAAGATCTCGGAGAAAACCCACGCAGGTCACGGGGAGAACGTACAAACTCCATACAGACGGCGCCCGTAGTCAGGATCGAACCTGAGTCTCCGGCGCTGCATTCGCTGTAAGGCAGCAACTCTACCGCTGCGCCACCGTGCCGCCCTTGGTTGGTTGGGGAGGGCCAAGAAGATCTTTCAGGGGTCCAGGTAGCAGGCAGTCAAGGGTTCTGCCGAGTCAACTGCCTGCCCCTCTCTCAGGCTTATGTCCGTGCTCGCATGTCCCTGGAGAGGGAACACGCGATATCCACGGGGACTCTGGAAGCCTTCTGTGAACACCGGTCGTCGTAGGGGATTGAATGTGTCATGGATAACCTGTATGAAACTTTCCAATCTGGATTCCGCTCAAACCACTGTACTGAAACTGCGCTCCTCAAAATCACAAACGACATTCTCCTCTCCTCCGACGCTGGCAACCTCAACATCCTCATCCTACTTGACCTCAGCGCCGCCTTTGACACCATAAATCACTCCATTCTCCTCACCCGACTTGAAACCTCCCTTAACATCACCGGCACAGCCCTATCCTGGTTTAAATCTTACCTCTCTGACAGACACCAGTTCATCTCCATTAACAACTGTAAATCCCCCACCGCTCCCCTCCCCCAAGGTGTCCCCCAAGGCTCAGTCCTTGGCCCCCTCCTCTTCATCCTCTACCTGTTCCCCCTTGGTCAATTAATCCGCCGTCATGGTCTCAACTTCCACTGCTTCGCCGATGATATCCAGCTCCTCATCTCCACCAAGTCAATCTCCTCCACCACACACTCTACACTGACAAACTGCATTACTGAAATAAAATCTTGGCTTCAATCAAACTTCCTCAAACTCAATTGCAACAAATCTGAAATCATCATCATTGGTCCAAAAATGCTCACCAAATCCACCCAAAACTTCATCCTCAACATTGATGGTCTCCCAGTATCCACCTCACCTCACATCCGGAATCTTGGAATCATCCTTGATCAAACCCTCTCCTTCGACAAACACATCAAACACATCACAAAGACAGCCTTCTTCCACCTCAAAAACATTGCCCGTCTCCGTCCATCCCTCTCCTCCACAGCTGCAGAAACCCTCATCCACGCCTTCATCACCTCCCGTCTGGACTACTGCAACAGCCTCCTCTATGGCGCACCCTCAAAAATCATCAATAAACTTCAATATTCAAAACTCCGCTGCCCGTCTACTCACACACACCTCGATCCGTGACCATATCACCCCCGTCCTTTATAAACTCCACTGGCTCCCCATCCCCCAGAGAATCCAGTACAAAATCCTCCTCATAACCTACAAAGCCCTCCATAACCTGGCCCCATCCTACCTGACCGACCTCCTCCACAGGCACACTCCCACCTGCACCCTCCGCTCTGCCGCTGCCAATCTCCTATCCCCCCACATCCGGACTAAACTCAGATCCTGGGGGGACAGGGCTTTCTCCATCGCTGCTCCCACCCTATGGAACTCACTACCCCAAACCGTTAGAGACTCCCCCACACTCACCACATTCAAAACATCGCTGAAGTCTCACCTGTTCAGCACTGCCTTCAACCACTGAAGGTCACCTCACCTACTGTCTCCTTTCTCTGTTCATTTATTTATTTACTTATTTATCTATTTATTAATTTCCTTATGTTCTCAAAATCTCTGTAAAGCGTCTTTGAGTATATGAAAAGCGCTATATAAATAAAATGTATTATTATTATTATTATGGATAAGGATGATGATGTAATTTGATGATTGATTAATAGATGCTTGCAAACTGCTGGGTAGTTTTGATCGTTCCAGTATTTTGGAACTGTGATTATTTGAATAAAACCTCCTTATTAAGGAAAAAAAATTGTGGCAAATGAACTGCTTTCCCAGGTTCAGGTGGCAATTAAAGATACTTTTTAACTGTACTTTCTCTGCAGCTATAACATTATATTCTGCACTCTGTCTCCTTTCTCTTTCTGCAGTCATGCATGGTTTGATTGTACTCGTACCTGGTATGATTTGACTGGATAACATGCAAAGTATTTCACTGGATCTTGGTACACATGACTATAATAAACTAATGCAGTGTCACAGCTAGTAGACATGCTGCCTCATAAGTGGAACAGGTTTGATCTTGACCGGGAGTGCTGTCTAAGTGGAGTGTGCACATTCTCCCTAAGGTCGTGTGGGTTTCCTCCTACACCCCAAAGATATATGGGTTGGTAGGTTAATTGGCTGCTGTAAATTGGTCCTTGTGTGTAGAAGGGTGGTAGGAACTAAGGTAAGGGTCTCAACCCAAAGGGTCTCTAGTCTGAAGAAGTGTCTCAACCCGAAACGTCACCCATTCTTTCTCACCAGAGATGCTGCCTGTCCCACTAAGTTACTCAAGCTTTTTGTGTCTATCTTGAGTGGGGGATGGGTGGGGCAGTTGATGGGAATGTATAGAGAACAAAACAGATGAAGTAAAATTAGTGTAAAGATTGGGTGACTGATGGTCATCTTGGATTTGATGGGATGATAATTTCTGTGCTGTATAAATTTATACTACATTTGTTGTTGCTTATGCCAAGAAATATGATTGAGGACAAAGGTCATCTGATTCCATCTGTGATGCCTACTGTGAATAACGAATAAGATGCCACTCACATGAACCAATTCAGTGATCAAAAGCCAGAGCTTTTGTTGTCTCCCTGTAAGAAAATTAAAGTTTTGTATGAAAAGAAGATTGAAGATTGAATGAAGACTTAAAGAAAGTTTTTTTTTTGTTGTTCAGGGGAAAAGGATCGACATAAACCATGGAGCTACTCAGACAGTCTGACCAAGGTCTGAACAACGTCAACTCAACTTCTTTTTATCTCTACTAGCAGTTGATCAGTTATTTGCAGTAGTGATGCTCCCAGGTAATCCTGGTAAACTGATGAGCCTGGGGAAGACATGGTTGGCTTGTACGATCAGCATCTCCATGTTTCCATATTGCTTATTTCCTTCACAATAGAAGTGCTCACAAGGTCCTCCCTTGCCTGCAGCATTTGTTGTTTCAATTATATTCAAAATTTGGCGAGTATTTGTTAATTTCAGCATACATCCTCGAGCAGATTCAGTAGCGATGTTTAAAGTCCTTGAATATTTAGTCCTTGAATGTTTATAGTCCTTGACTATATTTCTCAGAGTAACAAGCCTCTGCTGGTTAACAATTTAGTGTTAAATGTCTGCTGGAATACCATGGGTAACCATCAGGCTCTTGAACCACCCTGTGCATCCCTAACTGCAACCCAACCTCAGCACCAAACTATGATGGACTCAGTATGAGGTTGCACCACGTATGTTGGCTTGCACTATTGTGACTTTGTTTATGTTGTATAACACAGAATATTCATTTGCTGAATTGTTGCATTTAATGTGTAAAGTTACAGCAAGTAAGAATTTCATTTTTCCAGTCCCAGGATTCTTGACTTGACTTTTATTAAGTCTTTGGGCCCAAAGGCAGTGCAAACTGTCTAAAAGACAACCAGTTAAGGCAAGGGTTCCCAGCCTGAGGTAAATTTACCCCCAGGGGGTAAATTTCACCTACCCAGGAGGTAAATTTGAACAAAATAATAGTTTTAAAAAGTATTTTAAAATTTCCCCTTTGTCGGTTGTGTTATTATGGTAGAAGTGTAAACTCAAATTACTGAACAAAACAGGGTGGAGGTAAATTTACTTTCAAAAAGTTGCCAGGGGTAAATGGGATGAAAAAGGTTGGGAACTCCTGATTTAAGGGGCCATATCCTTACTTTGTGTACATGATGTTAATGTAAATATGCAAAATATAACCAAAAAAACAACTTATGCTAATTTAAAATCAATCTTTTTAAGCGGTTCTACATATCTGACATGTATTTAGTGATGTACCATATCGTTGAGGTGCTTTTTCTGCAGGAATAACAAGGACAAATTTGGTTTACTTGTGTAAGGCCATTTAAGTCATGTATTGGACCTTTATTACTGTTATTGTTATGATTAGCTACCTCAGGGCTCCAGTATGGGAATGCTGGTTTGTGTTGCTTCATACTACATCCAGCCCAAGAAGCGATCAAGGAGCCTGTACAATGTAAAGTTCTGGACTGGGGCCCAATCCAGACAGTTGGAGGGAGCAAGTGATCAGAGTTGCAACCTCTGAATTTCAGGTGGATGCACTTGTCTGATACACCCTGCAGTAGAGGATTAAATCAGGCTAACAATCTGTTAACAGTGGTGTTTGAAACAATGAAATTATTAAATCGGAAAGATGTAGAGGAATTATGTTCTGTGGTGACAGAAATCCCCCAAAAGATAACAGAATCTTAAAATGTTACCCAGGCTAGCCAGGGGTCAAATCAGAAAACACTCGTTCACTCTTTAGTAGAAATTATTACTCTCTTCCCAAGTGCTGGTTTAGTTAAAACTTTCCAAACTGCAATTGATAGATCATGTTTCGTCAAGGGAATGGAGCAAAGGCAGGTAAGCAGAGGCATAGATCTGACTGCAGTAATTGATAGAAGCTACAGGAAGGTTCATGGGAAACTTTTATTTTGAGATGCAAACAGGAAATTAAAAACAGAATAAAAGTGCCAATGCAACTTTCAAGAAATCACGTTTAAACGCGTTAAGCAGTTCACCAGTCCCTGCCTTTGGAAAATGTGTGGTTATGGCGCAATTTGAAAACCTTATGCTTAATGTACACAGCTCCCAACTGGGAGGACCAGATGGTACAAACTGTCTAAGACAACCTGTTGAGGGGGCCAAATGTTTGCTTTATGCATATGAAGTTAATGCAAATCCAATTAAAAAAATATGCCATCAAAACTGTCGTACACTAATTTTAAAATCAATCTTCCTAAGGCTAATAAGCTGGTCAACTTTATAAACAGTTAACATATTAAGTAATACGTAGCGATCATTGCTGGGGGAATGACATGGCCAGATTTGAAAGAAACCTGAAAATATGCAGCATGCAACGCGAATGGAAGGATGCACATATTGTTGTTTTTCAAAAATGAGTTTCAAACTGCGATGATGATTTAATTCTGCTTTGCACTGGCTGGTGCTGTTGTCAATCAGCGGCCCCCGCCGCCGGGCTGCCCCTCGCACCTCCTCTCCCGCCAAACCGTTTCACTGAAGTAACTTGACCTCCCAACTTCACAAAAACGGGATGAGATCGACGAAGTCGGCTAGTTTAAGCGAGCACTGCACACCCCGTGTCATCAGTAACTGGTAAAGAGCGCTGAGTGGGCGGGACAAGTGTGCACGGCCTGGTCTAATTGGCGGCACTTCACACGGGCATTTATTTAGTCGTGGTTTGTTTGGGGGGGGAAAAAAAGAAGAGAAGAGTGTAGTCATCGTGTGTGTATGTATGAGGAGATTTACCTGAGCCGCTGCAGCCGTCGCCGGCCGGCAAGTGAGTGAGCGGGCGGGCGGGCGAGTGGACGCCTCCGCGCGCCAACGGGGGCCCGACAGCCGTTGGACGGGGGGCGGGACGTGGGAAGAAGCGCGGCGGTGATTGGGCGGCCGGCGGGTTTGAATGAGCAAGCGCGGCGGCGATTGGCGGGGCGCGGGCGCGCGGCGGCGGGGCGACGGTTATTGTTTGAGCTGAGAGTGGGCGCGAGAGAGAGCGAGCGAGCGGACAGCAGCGGACATGGTGAGTGCTCCCGCCCGCCATCTCCCTCCCTCCCCCCACACACAAACACACACATATACCGCCGCGCCACCGCATCCACCACCTGCGCCCTCCTGTCGGGCACGTTGGGTTTTTTTTGGCGGGGCGGCTGAAGGGAGGAAAGAAGGCGCGCGTTTAGCGAAGCAGCCCGGCCGCCGCCGCTCCCCGGGCACCCACAGCCGCCGCTCGGGTCAGCGTCCGTGCATTGGTTTCCTTCACGCCGCTGCCTTTATCTCCGGGCTTGGATTCGGCCGGGGCGGCGGGAGGGGAAAGAGTATATTTAACCGGATCCGATCTCTCTCCCACCGCGGCGTCAATTCCCCCCGAGCGCGGGATGTGTGGCATTGCTCCCGACCATCTAGGGGGAGAGCTGGGGCATGCCCGGCGGGAGGGGAGGAGGAGGGATACCCGAGGGGGTGGGTGGAGGGACACCCGGCGGGGAGAAGGGCCGAAGGGGCGTCTCCCCCAGCCCCAGGGCTTTCCCGTGCCCGGGGCTGAGTGACAGCTGAGTGGCGGGAAACGCTGTCCAGAGAGCGGGCTGTGCAGATCTGCAGCCCAACTTTAGCAACTCGCCCCGAGTTTGGGGTGTACATTTCAGCGTGCACATCTCGCTTTGTAGTTAAAAAAGTGTTTTCTATATTTGCTGTGAACGTCCTAAACAATTTGCAGAATATTTGGCAAGAATTAAGTCGTAGCGCAATCACAATTTTTTTACACAGATTCAATAAAGATGTTCTTTTGGTTTCAGTGAGATTAAAATGGGTGTTGCAAAGTATCGAGTGTTCGACTATTTTGCCTATAAATTGTACTGCCATATGTTTCATGTTTTTGAGATTAATAAACCAGACATCATAAATTAGAATTTAAATATCAGTGGTAACTTGTGGGAATGGATGGCAATCTGCAATTTTAGGTATGTCACTCAAGGGATTACTATGAGAGGATAAATTGCTTTTACTTGTCAATGTTTGTGAATTGTTCCAGGACACATTGACGTATGGAACTGATGCTCTTTTGTTAAATCATTTAATGGTGATGAATTTAAGCAGCTGAATTAAATTGTCCCATTTCCAGATTTACTGCTGTGCACTTGGAGGATGGCATTGGCTCATGGTGGAGTGTGGGTCTGGATTAATGCTAAATGATTAGTGAAGAGCATCAACAACAATACATTTAGTTGGCTTTATTTATTTGGATTTACTGCCAGAATACTCTTAAAACAAAAGTTAATCCAGTATTAAACTTAGTCTGGACATGGAACAAATTTTACTATTTGGAAATAAATATTTTGTAGCATCTTTAGTGAAGGCTGACAACCCAGAACAAATGTGTGACAAGATCAATATTTTATTCAATATTTAACATCTTAGTGTTTGCAATCCATACATGATGAGATTGTGAGCTAACTTTTGAGGCAAAGGATTGAATCAATGGGAAATCTTGCACATAATATTTATTAATCTTGGTGTCTCAAAACAATATGTAGGCTAAAGTACTTGAAACTATAGTCATTGTTGTTATGTAGAACACAGTAGGGTTCAGAAACCAAGTTCAGAATATTTTGAGCAAGGGATTGATTTTTAACCAAAACAACATCATTTGGGTGAAAGTGCATCATCATAGTGTGGATCAAATACAATTAGTTACAATAAATTCAAGAATGAATTAAATGCAAATTTGAGAAAGATTCATACATATATATCTTGAATACCTAATTTGGAAGACCAGGCACATGTATCATATGCCTAATTGTGTAGTAACAGTGACCACATATGCTTTCCAGTTTGGTTTCTTGGTGCTACTTTAGTTAGTGTTCAATTTCCATGTGATGTCACAAGCAATAATTTAAATGCTCCTCTTTTAAACTCTTCATAATGTCTCAATTTAAATTCGCCAATGATCTATTTAAATATCATTAAATCGGCATGTTCTTAATTTCAGCATGTACAACTTCATCGTACTACGTTCGGCAAAGGGTACAATATCATGAGACAATGTATTTGATAATCAAATAAGTGCAAGAGGAAATCTGCATTAACTATTAACTGCCACAAACATTTTGGTACAGTTAGCCTTTAATTCTGCAGGCATTGTATTGGTATGGGGGGAACTTTGGTGTTCTCATCTTCCCCTCTTTCTTTGACAGGCTGGCGGGAAAGCTGGGAAGGATTCGGGAAAGGCTAAAGCTAAAGCAGTTTCCCGCTCTCAAAGAGCAGGATTACAGGTATGCCTTTTTGTTAAAAATAGGATATAACAAAATAGTTTTTCAGAACTGGGTACATTTCCAAATAATTGAGTTGTTACTTATAGTATGAGAAAAATGTTTCTTATGAGGCTTTATTTTGAAATCGTCAATGAACAGCCCTACTTGGAGCAGCTGAAGATAATTTGGGCTTTTTCCAGAGGAACTTGCAACAGTTCCTGGACTTCAATGATTGGCCTCCAACAAATAACTACTTTATGTGTCAGGAGTGTCAACAGTCACTGGTTTCTTTCTATCTGTTTTGCAGAGGCTCTGATGCTGTGTTATTTACGACAGGCTGTTTTTGTACCCCAGTTCACATCAGGATTGAATGTGGTAAGATGCTGAGAAAATTATAATAGAATAGGGCAATGTTCACGTAGATTTATGCAAAAGATGCATTTAATTTTGAGGTTACTAGCAGAAATCAAAAAGGTGGACCATTGGGTGTGATGTGTTTTAACTTTTCAGAAGGGCTTTAAGATGTCCCACGTAAATTAATGAAATGAGACCACATGAGATTAGGACAATATTGGTTTGGAGTGAGGATTGTTAACAGACAGGAAAGCTTTTTTTGAGGATGGGAGTCTATAGCTAATTAGGTGTTACAAAGATCAGACCTTAAGCTGCAGATATTGAGTGATTTTGGACAAGGACACCAAATATGCCATAATACAAGCTTGCTGCTGATGTGTGTGAGTTATGGGAAGAACACAGAGGCTGCAATTGGATACAAACAAGCTTGGTTAATGGACAAGGACGTGGCTGATGAAAATATAAGGAGAGGAAAATGTGAATGGAGAAAGATGGATTGTGGATTTACCATCTTGGATATATTTTGTGTTCATTTTCATTCTAAAAAGACGACCAGTAGATCTATTTTAATTATTCTATAGGACTGGACACTACTAGTAAGGCCACATTTATTGTCCTTGAGCTAAGTCTTCTGCTCGCTATGTCAGAGGCATTTGAGAATTGCATATAAACTAGACCTGGGAAGGTCGACAAATTTCTTCCCATAAAGGATATTAATATTCCTGTAATAGTAATGCTTCAACCCAAATTCTTCTTGGTGAGTGCTCCAGCTGGCTGCTCAATGTCAGTCAAATGATTTTCTGGAATTTGCAACCTAGAAGGAAGGAGATTTTTAAAAATTGTTCACTGACTAGTTTTAGCTAAATATGCTTGCTTGCATATTGCTTGCTAAATATCCTTTGATGCTATTAATTCATTAGAATGGTATTCACTTCAGATATGCTTAATGTTTTTGATGTAACCTTCTACTCTCCCCATGAATTAGTGAAGAATCCTCTGATATCTTAAAAAACCTTAAGGTCTGAAGAAGGGTGTCAACCCAAAACATCGGCCATTCCTTCTATTCAGAGATGCTGCCTGTCCCGCTGAGTTACTCCAGCATTTTGTGTGTATCTGAGTTCCTTCCTACACCTCTGATTTCTTGTTGAGCTTGTGGGCTACTAGATCAGTCCTCTATTTTGTTCAGTTTACCACAATTGGTGCCACTATGCAATGCAGAATACCTTCGTTGTAGAGCAGGAGCATCATCACAATGTCTTTTTAGGCAGTTCCTTGCGATTGAGGATAACTGAATTTGTTTTGAAAGTAAGGCAGTTATGAGGCCAACGTGGGAACTGCAGACTCCTCCACAAATGGGGACTTATGTTCAGTAGTTTATGAAAGGTGTAGTGTGTGCTGATGCTGGACTGTGTTACTGGTGCATAATTTTCAGCCCTATCCTGAATGCTCTTCCTCTTTTGAGGGGTTATGGCCCAGAGCTTCCCAAGTGTTCAAATGGATTTTGAGGTTTTGAGGAAGCTTTGAGCACATTCTTGAATTCTGTCTGCCTGGTAATCTCACATAACAGCTTGGGTATTGTCTCTTTAAGGAGTAACAGAAATGTGATTAGCCCAGTGTAGCTGGCCTAGACTACCTGGGAATCTGGCCTGCTTATTCCACTGAACTTGAGAATTTGGTAGAGACAGTCGTGGATTTGTTTTTGTCGTGCATTGAGATGCCTGTTGTCAAGCTCCCAGAAATTAGGGTAGGGATTCATGCTGCCCAGTAGATTATTTTGTCTAGTTGAAGTTTTGATTTTCAAATGCCCCTTTCCACATTGACCAATGGCAGTGGTGTCTGCCTTTGCTGAGCAGTGGTTCCCAAGATGTGGGTTGTGCTTGCCGAGATTTCAAAGTGAACCTTCATAGTTGGAAGGCAGTGTTTTGTAGGCATGGCAGGTCAGTAGGGGACTGTGGGCATTTAATTCTTAGGTATAAAGCCCAATGCCTTGCATGTTTCAGTGAGCAAGTCAATAATGTCTTGGAAATCTGCCTCCACGCGCGAAGCACAAACATACTGATCATCTGCATATTGCCGTTTGCATGCAGCTTCTAGTGACTTTGGATCTGGGGTATGGTTGCTCTAGGCTGAACTATTTCTCACCCGCTCTGAAGGTTGGCTCAATTCTTGCAAGAAAGTTCATTACAATCCTGGGGTTTTGGGAAACGTACTAGAGAAGTTGGCAGAATTCCGTGGTTTACTCCTTTCTGAAGTCTAAAGGTTCTGAAAATCCTCCAGGAAGCAGCGGTTAAATTAAGTGAGCTAAATTACGCAACATTGAAAGGCATTGTGGGTGTCATCTAGTGTCAATTTGAAACTTAACATCTCGCCACGGTCTGTGCGTTTTCAAATAATTTTGTCAGTCTTCTATTCAGTAACGATAATTGTGGATCAGATATCCTGGTATGGACTAAAGGGAAAATACAAATAAGTTATTGTGTTCAGAAACAGCTTCTTAAACTTTGTGGGGATTCTTAACGATTTGGGTGAGATTTAATTTTGTTGAATTGCTTGTTCAATTTAGAATTATTAATCTTTCCTGCTTTTCCCTTGCATGGCTACAAGATTATTTCCTTGAGTGTTTTTAAAAAATCCAAATACACAACCAGATTTATGACAAGATTTTTAAAATGTAAATTTATACTAGAAGCCAGACTGCTTTAATATCTGTAGGAAAGAACTGCAGATGCTGGTTAAAATCGAAGGTAGGCACAAAATGCTGGAGTAACTCAGCGGGACAGGCAGTTTCTTTGAAGAGGAAGGAATGTGAAGTTTCGGGTCGAGACGTCACCCATTCCTTCTCTCCAGAGATGCTGCCAGTCCCGCTGAGTTACTCCAGCATTTTGTGTCTACCTGCTTTAATATCTCTTCAGTGTGCAATAGGATATGTTGGAAACTTTCAGCACTATTTTCCCCCCAATATTTTAGTGAGTTACATTGAATCTCATAGCCTCTGGTTATAACAGGGTTACTGTCTTTTGCCCTTAAACTCTCAGTAGGATAATACAGTTTTAAACAGGTTAATTTTGGGAAATCCTAGGGTATGAATCCTTCAGGAGCAAGACTGGGTAATGCATTATCTTGACTCAATCTGGCATTCACTTCAAGCATGACTGATCTGTCACCCCTTTCTAGTTATCTCCCTTTGTCCATAATGGACAAAATGATTTTCGTAAACTTTAGTTGACAAAAGGGAAGAATTCTATAATTATAGAATTGGTGAAGCATACAGTACAGGAGGGTTATGTATCTTAATTGTGTGTTGATCTCTTGAAGTAATCCCATCCGTTGTTTCTTGGCTGTCCTTAAACTTTATTTTGTCAGTTCCTTTGGAAGTTGCAATTTGTTTCCACCAATCTTTCTGCGGTAGATTCTAGATTGTAATTCGGGTTCTTATTTGCGACCTTTTCGCTGATTATTTTTATAAACGTGACCAGGTTGCTGCCTTTGTCGTAAATCGAAGCTGTTTCTCCCTGTGTGCTTTATCAAAATTTCGAAATTTTGTACAGCACCCCTTAACCTTCTCAAAGGAGAATTCTAGCTTTATAAGATATGTAAGAATTCTAACTTTATGGCTGGTTCCTCATGATGGTGTCATCATTCTTTAGGATCTTATGATACGATAGAACTTTATTTATCCCAGGAGGGAAATTGATCTTCCAACAGTCATAAAACACAAAATTCATGAAACATAAAATTAAAGTGATGAGAAAAAATGACTGGGGATGTGCAGAGATTTGGGGGGGGGGGGGGGGTTGTCTACCCCACAACAGAAGGGGGAGGAGTTATACACTTTGATAGCCACAGGTAAGAAGGATCTCCTGTGGCGTTCGGTGCTGCATCTTGGTGGAACCAGTCTGTTGCTAAAGGCACTCCTCAGGTTTACATGTGTGTCATGGAGGGGATGAGCTGTATTGTCCAAGATGCTCCTCAAACTGCAGAGCATCCTCCCCTCCAAGACCACCTCCCATGAAACCAGCTCCGCCCCCAGGACGGAGCCGCCTTTCTTGATGAGTTTGTCAATCATATTGGCGGCCTTCGCCCTGCTGCCCTAGCACACAACGGTGAAGAAGGTGGCACTGGTTACCACCGATTGGTAGAACATCTGCAATACCTTCTTGCCATCATTCCTAGCAGTTGTTGGGGATTGGGGGCTGTAGTTCAGCTGAGAGCAAGCAAGTTTTGTTTTTTTCTGTGCCATTGAGTGCAAGGGATTTTGCACGGAAGAAAATCCATTATATGGTAGTTTTAAACTAACAAATATATTTTTTTGAAGACATTTTTGGACTGCTCAAAGCTATAAATGGGACTTTTTTGTAGTCAGCTTATGTTTGAATTTTTGTTGCATTGTTAACTTTGATTTGAATGATTAACTTTATGGAGGGTAGCACAAAGATATGAGATGAAATTCAGCAGTGAAGTCTACTGAACAATTATTGTAGCATGAGTTATCTCCAGGAAAGAAACTTGAGGACATGAGATTTAAGCGAGGAAGCTGGAGATAAATGGTTGAATTTAGAAGCTTCTTTCAAGGGAAAGGCATGGATCTCATCAGCTAATATGCTCTTTAAAAAAATCCTATATTTTAACAGGACTGGAGGAGTATGAATATATAAAGTAACAATATTAGCTTACCAATAGGATTCTTGATTTTTTTTTGGACCATGTTGACAGTTGGCGCTTGGTATTCTTCTAGTTTCCTGTAGGTCGTATTCATAGGCATTTGAAGACTCGCACTACCAGCCATGGACGGGTGGGTGCTACAGCTGCCGTGTACAGTGCAGCGATCTTGGAGTATCTCACTGCTGAGGTAGGTCATGCGATTGATAAGTGTTTTATCACAAATACCTTTGAATTGGGATAAGTATGAATAAAGTCTAGTTCACTCTTTTATCTAGATGATTTTAGCTCTCTTGATCTAAACTGCTCCATGTGATTCTTTTTTTTCTCTCAAACACTATTTCTATAGCATGCACGGAGAATTAGTGGTTTTTCATTGAGGATGACAAAGACTAGGGAGAAATTGATGAGCAAAAAAACTGGAGATACTCGATCGGTCAAGCAGCATCTGGGAAAGAATTATTGATGCTTTTGGTTGATGACATTTCATCAGAGTTGGCTAAAATTAAGGCTGGGGAATGACAGGCTATAAGAGGGACTTTTATGAACCCAGGTACTGCGAAGCAGAAATAATTCAACAAACAATTCCAGATGGCAGCTTAATGGCTGCTTGCCAACAGTCTCTTGCACTCTTAGGAGCAACCATTGTTTCTGCAGATATTTATATATAAAGGAAGGAATTTGAGGTTTTTAAATCAATGTTATAACTATCACTTTTTATACTGAGTGTGAGATATTTAGATTATTTCAATTCAATAGACGAAAACATGTCAACATTGTAAAGACTAGTACATGGATAGGGTTGGTTTTTGGGGGTATGGGCCAGGCACAGGCAGGTGGGTCTGGTGTAGATGGGGCATGGTGGTTGGTGTGGTCATGTTGGGCCAAACAGCCTGTTTCCACGCTGTATTACTCAAAAGGAACGATGGGGAGGGATCTGATTGGAGAATTCCAGATTTAAAGTCTGGTGACTGAAAGCAAAATAGTTTGTGCACAGATGCAGCTTCGATATGAGGCTAGAAAAGATTTGAAAACAAATGATTCATTGTGAGTGGAGAGATTGGGATTTGAGGAGATTGAGTGCCTGATGTTGGGTTTTTTCTTTCCATTCCAGTCCTTCCAAAAAGTGAAAATTTCACAATATTGGACGTTTTATCATATTCACCATGACATTTAACAAAGCTGAAAATTGCTTAATTTGTACCTTCAAAAGTTAGATAGAATTTTGTTGATATTCTCCAGGTATTGGAGTTGGCAGGAAATGCATCTAAGGATCTGAAAGTAAAGCGTATTACGCCACGTCACTTGCAGTTGGCCATCCGAGGTGATGAAGAGCTGGATTCACTGATCAAGGCAACCATTGCTGGTGGTGGTATGTATTGATGCAACAGTAATTGTTCTTCAGGAAAGCAATTGTTTGCCAGAATAAGAGTGGGATGCGCATTTGATTTGGATAAACCATTGCTTCCTAGATTAATTGTATAGTTTGCAAGTATAAATTAATGTAAATGAAGCTGCTAGTACAACTTGAGGGTACGTGCTCTTAAGATCTGTAAGCTTGGTCAGGAGAATGGACAAGGTGGTGCACACTGCATACTTTGAAGCCATTACCTGACTCTTACTGTTGTATTGTATTAGAGAAGATATAAGTTCTGCTGTTTACTTTTAAGATATTGTCTGCAGTGTTGGAATTATTAGGGATGGGTGGAGGTAATTTTTTTAATCCATTGCTAAACTTGGCTTCATGTTGATCAAATGGAAAAATATTCGTTAAAAATTATTCTGCACTTAAAGCGTCCTTATTGTATCCTCTTTTAAGTAGATGTTCTGTTGCTCTTGAGCTGGCCTCAAATGTGAATCCAGCTTTTGGTTTCCATACAACTCCAAGTGAGGTGTCCAGTGTCCTTCAACTGAAAGCTTTGACGCTTACAAGCAGCGTGCTGTGCTCTTTTGGATAGATCTTATTTAGAGCATATCTCTTCTATTGGATACCATTCAATTGAAGTTTTGGGGGTTGGAAAAGCATTAGAAATTTGAAGTGCCAGGTTTTATCTTGGTACTGAAAGAACAAGGTTGTATCATTTGATCAGCTTATTGAGTGTAGCAGTTGAAAGACTCCTCTGACTACTTCAGTTCATGCATAGGACACAAAAATCATTGGTATGGTCAGTTGATTGCCAATTCCCAGCTGTTGCTGAACTGAAGTAGTCAAGTCAAGCTTGTCTTACACAAGCATGGTAAGGTACAGGTACAATGAAAAACTTGCAGCAGTAACCTCATAGGCACTTAATCTCGGGCTACACAGAAAAATATAATTTGTAGATAAGTAACACACATTCTACCTGTCGATGAAAAGATGACTGCAAGAATACAAGAAATTGGTGCAGTTGTTAAAAGTAGTTAAGACAAATGGCGTTAGTGGATTGTGTCATGTAGGCTAGTCCGTTTTATAATGGTCAACATTTACACCTTTTATTACAGACATTAATTGAACTAAATGTCACATTGCAATTAGTAGGTTTGGAATATCTCTAAAGATCCAAGCCTCTGCATGCTCATCCAAAAATGTAATAAGGGTACAATGCTAATGGCTCTGAATCTGGACCTTTGCCTCGTCAGTCGGAGCAGTGTGACTTCTATTTCTATATGTTCATCCATTTAGCATGCAGATTATGAATGCCCAAACCTTTGTGCTGGAGCAGAAGTTCAGGGGCTGAAACTGTTGCTGGTGTTTCTATCCATATCACATGGAGGGAGCAATCAAGGGGTCCTTTGGAGGATTGTTTCTCTGATTGGATGTCTGGTCAGTGATGTGCTGCAGAGGGTAGTACTATGTCCACTGTTTGTTATCCACATTAATGATTTGGATGCCAATGTAGTTAACATTGCATGTAGATTTGTAGGTGATGCCAAAATTGGCGGTATAGTGGTTAGTGAGGAAAGATATTTAAGTCTACAGTAGGGTCTAGATCAGTTGGGAAGGTGTGCCAAGGAAAAGCAAATAGAATTTAACTCTGGCAAGTAAGAGGTGATATACTTTAGTATGTCAAACCAGACCAGGCATTGTACAATAAAAGCTAAAACCCTGGAGTGATTCCCAATAGATTTGGGAGTACAGGTATATGGTTCTCTGAAAGTTGTGATTCGGGTGGGCAGGAAGGTGAATATGGTTAGGCACACTTTTTATAGGGAACGATAATGTGTACAAACATTGGGATATCATGATACAGCTGTACATGTTGGTGTGACCACACTGGAGTACCGTGTACGGTTCTGATTACTTGGCTACAAGAAGGATGTTATTAAGTTGGAATAGGTGCAAAGGGACATGAACTAGGATGTTAATCTGAACTTGTACAAGAGTTGTAGGAGCCTATGGGGGTGATGTAATTGAAATATACAAGATTATGAGGAGCTTAATGATAAAGCAAACACTGACTTTTCCCCAGAGCAGAAGATTATAAAACTGAGGGAATCGGTTTGAGGGGAGGGATTAAAGAGAACCCTGGGAGTATCTCCTTCACTCAGAAGGTAGTCTGTATCAGGAATAAACTCCCTGGTGAAGCTATTGAAGCAGATACAATTACTACTTTCAAAAAAGATTTGGATAGATATAGGGATAGGAAGGGTTTAGAGCGGTGTGGGCCATGGGCCAAGCCCAGTATGTCAACTGGTTGCATGCCCTTTGTCTCTGTTGCACATTGACACCTGATCTTTCCAAATACAAAATGTCACTGCTTCCTCATAATTTTATTACCATTCCTTCCTTTGCACCAAAAAATAACTCTTGAAAATGACATTTAAAATACCAGTTGTAGAATGCCAAGATATTTTTATAGTTTGAGTTTTTGCATTTCCTTCTAATGTAACTTAATACCATTTTGTATTTAAATTGTCCATGGCTCGTTAGTCACCCCTGGTTGTAGATAATTAGTTACCATTAAGAATGTGAAATGCAGTACTGAAGTTTCTTAATTTAAGAAAGGAATGTGCAGAGGACTTCAGGATTCCTGGTAACTCCAGCATTGGAATAGAAGTACAATTTCTATAACTGCTTTGCTGGGTTTTGATTTTGCACTGGTTGTTGGAGAGAAGGGTCATTGGAAAAACATCACGCCTACTGATTTATCCCTATAACGAGGACAAAATTAAACAATTCCAGGAACGCTTCGAATCAAGTCGTCCCATTTTTGTACGGCATAGCACTGTAGTGGCCCAGTGAAACTATACTGTGTCTTGGAGCATTACCATCAGTCCTGTTCCCTCTCATCTATTCTGTCGTTTGCCCATCAACTACACTTGCCGCTCCCCATTCTCCAGACACCCACCTACACTGTTCAGTGTCCAATTTTTACTGCAATACATTGGGCTGGTATCTCACAAGATGGACAGACCATTTTCAATTAAATGCAGTTCATAAAGTAGTTAACTA
This sequence comes from Rhinoraja longicauda, assembly GCF_053455715.1. Lineage (NCBI taxonomy): Eukaryota > Metazoa > Chordata > Chondrichthyes > Rajiformes > Arhynchobatidae > Rhinoraja > Rhinoraja longicauda. The sequence continues at coordinate 19,456,217 of NC_135988.1, forward strand.
TGTGCTTTAAGCTGTTGCATTTGTACGTTATTTTGTTTTCTGTTACAGGTGTGATCCCTCACATTCACAAGTCTCTGATTGGAAAGAAGGGCCAGCAGAAAACTGCATAAAGCTCAGTTTTGAACCTACCCTCTTCCTCCCTGCTGTCGTACTGTAATTTGGACAGAAGAAACCTGGGGATACTTGGCATATTTTTTTTAAAAGAGTAGTTAAAATGAAATGGGAGAGTTTTAGCAGATAAATTTAGTGTTCAATATAATCTGAAAGATCTGTTTGTATGTCCGACAGTTTAGATTTGAAGCTGTATGAAAATATAACTAGAAAATACAGCTGTTTGTCAACAATTAGGTTACATAAGTGTGTTTTATACAATAAAACAATTCATAAAACCATTTTATAAAAATATTGTGTTTGCTGCATCTTCTTTCAAAAGATTATTGAAGTTGTGTAAACCAATGTGGGTTGTCTAATTATTCTCGATTGATGTTTTCTATTCCTTTGGTTGAACAAAACAAATGTGCTTTTTCCTTTCTGGTTTCTTCCCTTTTATCCTATTTGGAGATGAATGCCCCTGCAAAGCAGCTAATGTGATAACTGGATGTATCATATTCATGTGAAGGAAAGAACTGCAGATGCTGGTTTCAATCGAAGGTAGACACAAAAAAGCTGGAGTAACTCAGCAGCATCTCTGGAGAGAAGGAATGGGTGACGTTTCAGGTCGAAACCCTTCAGACTAATGTCAGGAGCGGGACAGAGATAGAATGTAGTCGGAGACAGTAAGACTGGTGGGGGAAGGGATGGAGAGAGAGAGGGAAAGCATGGGGTATTTGAAGTTAAAGAAGTCAATGTTCATACTGCTGGGGTGCAAGCTACCCAAGCAAAATATGAGGTGCTGTTCCTCCAATTCACACTAGGCCTCACTCTGACAATGTAGGAGGCCCAGGACCGAAAGATCAGATTGGGAATGGGGGGGGGAGGAGTTAAAGTGCTGAGCAACGGGAAATCATGTAGGTTAATGTGGACTGAGCGCGGGTGTTCAGCGAAACGATTGCCGAGCCTGTACTTGGTCTCGCCAATGTACAGAAGTTGACACCTAGAATACAATAGATGAGGTTAGAGGAGGTGCAAGTGAACCTCTGCCTCATCTGCAAAGACTGTCTGGGTCCTTGGATGGAGTCGAGGGGGGAAATGTAAAGGGACAGGCGTTGCCTCTCCTGCGGTTGCAGGGGAAAGTACCTGGGGGGTGGTTTGAGTGGAAAGGGACGAGTAGACCAGGGAGTTGCAGAGGGAACGGTCTGCGGAAAGCAGAAAGGGGTAGAAATGGGAAGATGTGGCCAGTAGTGGGATCCCACTGGAGGATTATATGCTGTATGCGACAGCTAATGGGGTGGAAGGGGGACTTTGTCCTTGTGAATGGGGGGAGGGGGAACAAGAGCAGAGCTGCGGGATATCGGAGACTCTAGTGAGAGCCTTGTCTATAAATGGAAGAGGGGAACCCCTGTTTCCTAAAGAATGAGGATATCTTCAATGATCTAGTACGGAAAACCTCATCCTGGCCGCGAATGCGGCGTAGATGCACCCAGGATGAGGTTTTCCATGCTAGATCATCAGAGATGTCCTCATTCTTTAGGGAACGGGGGTTCCCTTCCATTACAGATGAGGCTCTCACCGATATCCCGCAGCTCCACTCTTGCTTTCCCCCCCCCATTAGCAACAAGGGCAGAGTCCCCCTTGTCTTCGCCTTCTACCCCATCAGCCGTCGCATACAGCATATAATCCTCCAACACTACTGGCCACAGCTTCCCATCTCCACCCCTTTCTGCAGAGACTGTTCCCTCTGTAACTCCCTGGTCAATTTGTCCCTTCCCACCCAAACCACCCCCTCCCCAGGTACTTTTCCCAGCAACCGCAGGAGATGCAACACTCGTCATCGCCCCCCTCCATCCATCCAAGGACCCTGACAGTCTTTCAGATGTGGCAGAGGTTCACTTGCACCTCCTCCAACCTCATCTGCTGTTCCAGGTGTCAACTTCTGTACATCGGCGAGACCAAGCACAGGCTTGGTGATCGTTTCTCTGAGTGCCTCCACTCAGTCTGCCCTAACCTACCTGATCTCCAAGTTGCTCAGCACTTTAACTCCCCCTCTCATTCCTAATATGACCTGTCCTGGGCTGCCTCCATTGTCAGAGTGAGGCCCAGAGCAAATTGGAGGAACAGCACCTCATATTTCGCATGGGTAGCTTACACCCTAGCAGTATGAACGCTGACTTCTCTAACTTCAAATAGCCCTTGCTTTCCCTCTCTTCCCCTTCCCAGTTCTCCCACCAGTCTTACTGTCTCTGACTACATTCTATCTCTGTCCTACCCACTCCCCTGATATCAGTCTGAAGAAGAGTCTCGACCTGAAAAGTCACCCATTCCTTCTCTGCAGAGATGCTGCTTATCCCACAGAGTTACTCCAGCATTTTGTGTCTACCTTTGTATCATATTCGTTGCAAGCATCAATGTACATTCAATTCTCGCTCGTCATTTTTCCAGTATTTGACACAAATCAACACAACACCTAAGTTACGCTCTGCCTTTTATGCTGCTGGTTTAATTTAGAGATGCTGTGTGGAAACGGGCCCTTTGGCCCATCGAGTCCACATTGAGCAGCGGTCACCCCGTACGCTAGCACTATTCTACACACTAAGGACAATTTTACCGAAGCCAATCAACCTACAAACCTGTACGTCTGGATTGTGGGAAGAAACTGGAGCACTCAGAAAATGCATGTGAAAACATACGAACTGTACAGATAGTACCTGTAGTCAGGATCAAACCCCAGGTCTCTGGCACTGTGGTTGCTTAACATGGTTTGTGGTTAGCTTTGAGCTCACAACAATCTCTTTGCAGGGGTTGCATGGTCTATGATTTAAATGCACGCTGGACTCCTGAATTATGCAACAACCTAATTGTTGCTTTGGGGAGCCTGTGTCCTGCTTAGTAATGCTCAAGTATATTCTTAGCTGTGCAAACCTCTGCTCAGATTGCATAAGCAATTGCTACAGATGTATATTTGTTTGCTGGAACAACAAGCAGTTGTAATGCCAATTTCCCCTCACTGCTTGGACATCCCCAGTATGGAGCCCCTCATTACTCTGTCAACCACAGTGTGTAGACCACATCTTTCGCACAATTTCTGAAACATGCTTTGAGCTCAGAGGTTACCAGGTGGACAGTGAAAAAGATTTGCTGAAAGCAATGTGTCCATTGACAAACTCTGCTCAAAGTAGAGAGTCATTGGTAAAGGTGTGATGTGGCTCGACGCAGTACATTGGTAGTAGTGGAAGGAGTGAGCTGTCTTACAAACAATCTCTCCTCCCTGTATGCCCCATAGGTCAAAGTCAGTGGTTGCAATGCGATGCCATTTGCTGCCTTCCAAACCCTGAGTAGAAGCCATCACTGTGTTTTTACTAGTTGAATTGGCTCCCCTAATTCAAATAACAGTGGAGAGGGGAATAAACAAGTTGATGCCCCTTCATTTTCAGTTTCTTGAGCAAAAGCCTTGTCTGTAAAGGTAAAATAATTTAACCATTGAGTAGTTCCAGGATTGGGTGTTAGCGGGAGTAGTCTGGGTTATAAAAGTCATGATTTATGAATTTTTGACTTGAAGTTACCCGATTAATTTTGAAGACATATTCTGAAACATTAACCTTTCCTAACTTTATAGCACAGCTTCAAACGTGATTTGAGCTGATGTGCACTGTTTGGACAAGTATAAGGATGGATTTACTGACCGCTGTAGGGTTGTAGGCAGTCTTTGGAGTCAAGTGGGTACTTCCCTGGGCATTTGGGAGACCAGTGTGATGGATGGAAATGCATCTTCTGCCAGATGGAAACATGGTATATCTGCCTGTCTTCAACAACAATTGGGGATGGCAGATGGGAGAGCTGATCAAACACATTGGCTTACTCTGAGTCAATGAGGCCGACTGGCTCTCTTGTTACTGGTGTTTCTGTGATCCTTTCCCATATTTGATTTCTAACTAACAAAAAAAAATCAGGTTACAAACAGTTCTCAGGAATGGAACCCTTTTGCAACCTGCGGACTGAATAGCAAGGGAATTGTAGGTTATGGGGAGAAGGCAGGAGAATGGGGTTGAGGGAAAAATAGATCAGCCACGATCTAATGAAGTAGATGCGATGGGCTGAATGGCCTGACTCTGCGTCTTATGGACTTCCTGCATATATTTTCCTGTAACTTGTAATTACTGAAATACCTGAAGTCTCAAGACATCTTTCAAAATTTAGTTAGGAAAATGTGGATTAGTTGTTTGGCAGCAGATTCTTTTAATTTTGACTTTCTAGTTTAGGCTTTTGTTAGATTGAGTTTTATCTGATTTTCTCCTGAGCCATCAAGTCATCCTTGCCATTTTAATGTTAATTCTCAGTTTATGTTTAAGAATTATGTTTTTTTAAATATGCTTAACAGTTTGAGCATGTCCGCAAAAATAAACTGAGTTAAAAATTGACAACTTTAAAAAATAAGCTTTACAATAGACAACTTTCATAAATATATGTATTTGGCAACAGTTACGGAAGAATTATCAAAAACAGAAATTGGAAAATTAAATGAGTCCTTGAAATGTTAAATTCAATTGAACAGCACCTGAAAGCACATTTAATAGTTTTACAGTTTTTATTTTAAGGAAAGAATTAATGAGAATAAAAGCATACTTATTGCCATTGAAAGAGGAGCCTTGTGATGCATGTCATGAGTGCAGAATAGAGATGAAGGAATTTATTGATTGCGTAAGTAATTGTGCTAGGTTTGAATGTGACTCAGTTTAGTTTATTGTCACGTGTACCGAAGTACAGTGAAAAGCTTTTGTTGCATGCTAACCAACCAGCGGAAAGACAATACATGATTACAATTGAGCCATTTGCAGTGTACCGACGATACATGATAAGGGAATAACATTTAGTGCAAGGTAAAGCCAGTAAAGTCCAATCAAAGATACTCTGAGGGTCACCAATGAAGCAGATAGTAGAGGACTGCTCTCTAGTTGCGGTAGGATGGTTCAGGATCTTGTCAAGTCCCCTTAGAATTGTGAGCATATAAGGACAGGATGCAGCACTCCAAAAGTGCTGCAGTTTTAAGATGGAGGTTCACGTGGCTGCCTCAAGAACCAATACTGATGGAAGAATTTATTACAATTAGAAAACTTGCAATTGAGTTCTTCCAGAATCGGTATCTGAAACTAAATTGCAATAGGAACTAGGGCTTTTGGAATTTTCACACCATTGCAACTTTCAAATGATAGCCTATTTTCACTTGAATTAACTTGTCACACATCTAAAAAGACATTTGGACTGTTTATTTTATACCTGGTTAAGATTTTGTTAGGTACAACTTACTATTACAATCTATTGGGTTATAGTATGAAATAAGTTCTAATTCAGCATTGTGAATGAAAAATAAATGTCTCCTACATTGGGAATAGTTCAAATGTATTGCAAATCTAAGGAATTTGGAGCCAAATTTGCAGATTACAGAAAAACAATTATTGGTCTGGGAAGAATAAAGACTGTTTCATAAGAGTAGGAGCATCTATTTCTCCCTCCTAAACCTATTCTCCTGCCTTCTTCCCATAGCCTCTGTCACCCGGACGTATCAAGACGCAATATCATGATATCGGTTCCCCATTATGCGAGTGCAGGCTATCTTTCCTGATTTTTCTTCACTATAGCAGGATGAAGCAACTATTTGCCCAACGAAATTATGATGTGGGGCAGCATAGTGGCGCAGCGGTAGAGTTACTGCCTAACAGCACCAGAGACCCGGGTTTGATCCAGACTATGGGTGCTGTCTGAACGGAGTTTGCACGTTCACCCCGTGACCGCGTGGGTTTTCTCCGGTTTCCTCCCACACTCCAAAGACTTGCAGGTTCGTAGGTTAATTGGCTTATGTATATTGTCCCTAGTGTGCAGGGTAGGATTAGTGTACAGGGGATTGTTGGTCTGCGCGTATTCAGTGGGCCGACGGGCATGTTTCCATGTTGCATCTCAAATATTAAAACTAAAACTTGTATTTGTTTTATTTCCTGAATCCGTGTTTTTTTAACACATTTATTATTTTTCCTCTGGTACAAATTGTCAATTCTGACATGCCAAATGAATGATTTTTTAAATCTCATCTGTGATAGGCTATAGATGCAGAACCCTAATTTACTGATATGCAACAAGTTTCTCCTGCGCATAAAATGATAGTGTAGGGACGTACGGATTAGCGGGGGGGGGGGTCTCGAACCCTCGGTTGGGCTAACGAGTCACGAGATGCGGGAGCGCGAGGTATAGTTGTGTCTGGCGCCCAGCTGGAGAGATGAGATTAGATTGTATTGGCTAGTTAAGTAGTGTGTGTCCAAAGTAAGCTGTTGCAGTTTGTTACGGTTGCCTACGAATAAAGACCTTTGAACAATAACGCTCGTTTTGGACTCACTACATTGGTGACCCCGACGTGAGGTTTTTGAGGCCATTCACGGCCTGGCACATCCGTCCATCAGGGCGACTTCAGCCATGGTGGCCGCCCGGTTTGTCTGGCACGGCCTGCGGAAGCAGGTGGCGGCCTGGGCACAGGCCTGTATTCCGTGCCAAACCTCCAAAGTTCATCGCCATGTCCAGCCCCCATACCAGAGTTTCGAGGTTCCCCCAGTCCGTTTTTTCCACATCCACGTGGATTTGGTGGGTCCATTGCCTTATTCCAGGGGTTATACTCATTTCCTGACGGTGGTGGATCGGTTTACACATTGGCCGGAGGCGCTCCTATTGTCGGACACCTCGGCGGCCTCCTGTGCACGGGCCCTGGCGTTGCATTGGGTGGCCCGTTTCGGCGTACCGGCTATCATCACCACAGATCGGGGAGCCCAGTTCACCTCCTCCCTCTGGGCCGCGCTGGCACAGTTGTATGGGTCTCGCTTACAGCAGACCACCGCCTACCATCCCCAATCCAACGGGATGGTTGAGCGCTTCCATCGGCAGCGTAAGGCATCCCTCTGTGCCCGACTGACCGGCCACGATTGGGCTGACCAGCTGCCTTGGGTCCTCCTCGGCATTCGTACGGCCCCAAAGGCCGAGTTAGGCACATCCTCGGCCGAGCTCGTCTACGGTTCACCCCTGCGGGTACCAGGTGACATCCTCCCTTCCGTCCCCGCTTTGCCACCACCCGTTACGTCGGTGTTGGGTTCCCTCCGGGCACGGGTAGGTTCTCTGGCTCCAGTCCCGACCTCCTGGCACGGAAGCGCGGTGGTCCACGTCCCGTTGGACTTGCGGGACTGTGATTTTGTGTTCCTGCGTAAAGATTCCCACCACCCCCCTCTTCAGCCGGTTTATCAGGGCCCGTTTCAGGTACTGAAGAGAGGGGCTGTCACTTTTACCTTACAGGTGGGTAATCGCCAGGAACTCGTTTCCGTATCCCGGCTCAAGCCGGCCCATTTGGACCAGGACCTCCCTGTGTCGGTGGCCCAGCCGCCGCGCAGGGGCCGGCCTATGGCCGCCCCCCTGGTGCCGCCAGCGGCGCCTTGTTTGCCACCCCTCAGCCCCCCGCCGCCTAAGGTTGGGCCCGGGCCCCCGTTCCCGATCAAGCGCTCTCCGTCGCCTACGCCCTCTGCTTCCGGGGCCCCTCCATCACCTCCGGCGGCGGCGACCTCCCTGCCTCCCGTCGCATTGGCGGTATCGGTTTCCCTTTAGTAAGGGAGGGAGGTTCGGGCACCCATGAGGTACGGTTTCGAGGGTTCTGGGGGGGGGTTATGTAGGGACATACGGATTAGCGGGGGGGTCTCGAACCCTCGGTTGGGCTAACGAGTCACGAGATGCGGGAGCGCGAGGTATAGTTGTGTCTGGCGCCAAGCTGGAGAGATGAGATTAGATTGTATTGGCTAGTTAAGTAGTGTGTGTCCAAAGTAAGCTGTTGCAGTTTGTTACGGTTACCTACGAATAAAGACCTTTGAACAATAACGCTCGTTTTGGACTCACTACAATAGCTTGATAAAGGGATATAGTGTGGAAATCAGACCATCAGTGCACTGTGCCAACTATCATGCACTAATGATTGCTATTCTCCACATTTTTACACTAACTTATCTTCCACCCCATCTTGTTGGATTTTAACCGGATATCAAAGGGCTCATTCACCAACCACTCCTATTTGGGGATGTGTGAGGAAACTGGAACATCTGGAGCAAACACACAATGGTGGACCCTGCAATACACACACCGACCGCTCCATTATGATGTGCAGCTATAGTTTCTTACCAAATACTGATGTATTCACACAAATGGCTGGCACGATCAACATTAAACTGCCACTTGATATCATTGCTATCAATGCTCTGTCTGGTTTCAGGTAACTTCTACTCAATATAATGTTCAGGGCATGTCAAAGTGTGGTTAGAACCTAGGTGTCAACCATTATAAGGAAACGCATTTTTGAAGGACAGGAGTGTCTTCCTAAAAAATAAAGAATTTATTTAAGAAGTTGGGTACTTTTATTGAAACTGGTTTCTGAAGCTAAACAAAATCCTCTTAAATTCACTGGATTGTTGCTGAATCGAAGGTAGACACAAAATGCTGGAGTAACTCAGCGGGTCAGGCAGCCATCTTGGGAGACATGGAACGGGTGACGTTTCGGATCAAGACCCTTCTTGTTGCTGAATCTTTGGCTCAGGTTCCAAATGAAAGTGAGGATATTGGCCTCTGTATTTGCCTCAAGTTAATTTTGTTTCGTTTAAGACAGTGGCCCCCCCAAACTCAAATGCTTGTTCAAATGCCCTCACAGATAGGACTGCTAATGTTAGTAAGGATGGTTTGAGAAACTAGTGGGGGTGGGAAGCTTAACAAAGACTCGAAAAGGAAATCTGAAAATGGGTGAGACAATTCATTTAGTAAGGAAATTAAGCTTGGAGAAATGGATAGAAATATACTTAACTAAAAAGTTTAGTTTGTGCCTGCTCCTGTCCTTTATCCATATAAACGTCACATAGAAAATAGGTGCAGGAGTAGGCCATTCGGCCCTTCGAGCCTGCACCGCCATTCAATATGATCATGGCTGATCATCCAGCTCAGTAACCTGTACCTGCCTTCTCTCCATACCCCCTGAACCCTTTAGCCATAAGGGCCACATCTAACTCCCTCTTAAATATAGCCAATGAACTGGCCTCAACTACCTTCTGTGGCAGAGAATTCCACAGACTCATCACTCTCTGTGTGAAGAAATGTTTTCTCGGTTCTAAAAGACTTCCCCCTTATCCTTAAGCTGTGACCCCTGGTTCTGGACTTCCCCAACATCGGGAACAATCTTCCCGCATCTAGCCTCTCCAACCCCTTAAGAATTTTATATGTTTCAATAAGATCCCCCCTCAGTCTTCTAAATTCCAGCGAGTATAAGCCTAGTCTATCCAGTCTTTCTTCATATGAAAGTCCTGCCATCCCAGGGATCAATCTGGTGAACCTTCTCTGTACTCCCTCTAAGGCTAGAATGTCTTTCCTCAAATTAGGAGACCAAAACTGTACACAATACTCCAGGTGCGGTCTCACCAAGGCCCTGTAATAATAATAATAATAATTCATTTATTTTATATAGCGCCTTATCGCATGCTCAAAGCGCTTTACAAAAACAATTAACATAGAAACAAACAGACAAACTATCCTGACGGAAAAGCGGCGAATACACAACGCCAGCGTCCTCTCACGTCAGGGTCCGGCAGTAGACATTAAAAAGCACAAGATACACAGATATAATTTTTTACACAAACAGCCATCACAGTGATTGCTCTAGGCATACCCTCACTGTGATGGAAGGCAAAGTCTTATCTCCTCCTCATTCTTCTCCCGTGGTGCCACGAGGTGATCGAGGCTCCCAACTTTTTGAAGCCCCCACCGGGCGATGGAAAGTCCCAGGGCCGAGCCGAGCAGGCCGATGAAAGTCCTGAGCCCCCACCGGGCGATGGAAAGTCCCAGGGCCGAGCCGAGCAGGCCGATGAAAGTCCTGAGCCCCCACCGGGCGATGGAAAGTGCTGCGGCCGAGCCACGCAGGGCGATGAAGGGCCTGCGGGCGGGTCGATCGTACCTCGCGCTTCGGGGCGGTCGAAGCTGCGGTGGCTGGAGCTCCCAAAAGCCGGTCGCCAGCCAGGGACCTGCGAACTCCCGATGTTGCGGTCTGCAGGGCCCACGGCCGAAGCCTCAGAGATGGTAAGTCCAGGCCCTGCGACCGGACCTCCCTGCAGCAGAACCTCCCTGCTCCTATACTCAAATCCTCTTGCCATGAATGCTAACATACCATTCGCTTTCTTCACCGCCTGCTGCACCTGCACGCTTGCTTTCAATGACTGGTGCACCATGACACCCAGGTCACATTGCATCTCCCCTTTTCCTAATTGGCCACCATTCAGGTAATACTCTGCTTTCCTGTTCTTGCCGCCAAAGTGGATATTCTCACATTTATCCACATTATATTGCATCTGCCATGCATTTGCCCACTCTCCTAATCTATCCAAGTCACTCTGCAGCCTCCTAGCATCCTCCTCGCAGCTAACACAGCCACCCAGCTTCGTGTCATCCGCAAACGTAGAGATGTTGCATTCAATTCCCTTGTCCAATTCATTAATATATATTGTAAATAACTGGGGTCCCAGCACTGAGCCTTGCGGTACCCCACTAGTCACTGCCTGCCATTCCAAAAAGGACCCGTTTATTCCTACTCTTTGCTTCCTGTCCGCCAACCAATTCTCTATCCACCTCAACACATGTTCTCCAGAGATGCTGCCTGCCCCGTTGATTTACTCCAGCACTCTGTCCTTTCATGCATTAACCAGCATCTGCAGTTCTTTGTTTTTACATGAGGACTGTAATAATAATAATAATAATGCATTACATTTATATAGCGCTTTTCATATACTCAAAGACGCTTTACAGGGATTTAGAGAACATAGGGAAGTGAATAAATAAATAAACTGTGGGGTGTTTTTTGAACTAGTATTGGGGTTATTAATTTATTGAATTTTTGTGTTATATATTATCTAAATGTATTGTGTTTACAAGCATGCTATGCTGCTGCAAGTAAATTGTTAGTACATAAGACAATGAAACACTCTTGACCTCTTAAAGCCCAAGGTCCATCAGATCTGACCACTACTTCCAGTGACCAGCAGGTGTCAGGTTTTACCACGATATACACACCCTTCTCGCCTCAGCCACTTCCAAGCCCTTTGCCTTCCTGCTGACAGATTTCAGTCCACAGATTTCGGGACGCCAAGGGTCTGTGAACATTGTATGAGTGATCCTCACAGATTAAGGAATAAAATGAAGGATGGGATACAAACGGAGCAAAGCAAAAATTGCTTGTTATTTAAAGGGGAATGGAGAAAACATTGCAAATGTACGATGCTTGGGGAAATATTAAAATAAAACACAAAGTGCTGGAGTAACCCAGCGGGTCAGGCGGCATCTGTGGAGAACATGGATAGGTGACGTTTCACAGAGTGCTGGAGTAACTCAGCGGGTCAGGCAGCATCTGTGGAGAACATGGATAGGTGATGATTTAGGTCGGCTCTCTTCAGTTGGAATCCTTCTGTGACTTGGATAATGGTTGAGTTCATTATTGTCATGTGTACCAAAGTACAGGGAAAAGCTTTGTTTACATGCTAGCTACTCAAATCAGATAATACTATTTTCATTTAATTTAGAGATACAGCATGGAGAAAGGTCCTTCGGACCACTGAATCCACGTCAAAAATCGATCACACATACACTAGTTCTATCCTACACACACGGGACAATTTGCAGAATCCAATTAACTTACAAACCTGTATGTCTTTGGAATGTGGGAGGAAACCAGAGCACCCGAAGAAAACCCACATGGTCACAGGGAGAACATGCAAACTCCGTATAGACAGCACCCATGGTTAGGATCAAACCCGGGTCTTTGGTGCTGTGAGGCAGCAACTCTACTGTTGGGCCACTGTACGGCCCTATACATTAGAGCTAATAGGACTTGATGTTTCAATCCCTGTGGTCGGCAGTGGGATCGGTGTGGTGAAAGGGAGGGTAGGTACGTCATCGGAGTCATGAATACAATCAAGCCAAACTCAATTAGAATAGGTAAAGTGAGGAGTAAGATATAATGTGTACAATATAGTTCTCAGCATTGTTAGTTTTACAAGTGGAAAGAGATTTAGGAGTGGGGAGATTGTAATGGATGAGATTAGATTCTCCTGTGGGACCAGCACTCAGAGTGGCCATAGGAGTTGTCCCTGGCTGTGTGTCCATACACGGCTCTCCGGGGCAAGACAACTCCAAACAGCCCCGAAGATAAGAAATTCCTCCTCCTCTGTCTTAAATGGGTGACCCCCTTATTCTGCAACAATGCCCAGTTGTAGACTCCCCGAGAAAAACATCCTCCCGACAACCAACCTCTCAGATCAATAAGATCACCTTTCATTCTACCTCACTCCACTGAGTACAGAGTGGACCTACTCAACCTGTGTCCACCTGTCAACCCCTTCATCCAAGCTGTAGGTCTAACAGCTTCTCCCCACTGTTAACAGACCACTAAATGGTCCTCCCATAAGCTATAGGTGTAGTCCCGACCTTCCTTCATTGAGCCTTTACGAGAGAGCCCTCTGACTGTTGAGGAACGTACAGGGTGGAAATGGGCAAAAAGAGGAGTTCATGGCAGATACCAAGAGCTGAGAAGTGCAGAGGAAGAGCAGGGTGAAATTAACAAAGCAAAGAGGGAGCATGACCAAAATAGACATGCACAATCAAGAACTTTGCTCCTCTCACTTTAAACCTATGCCCTTTAGTGGTTGATTTTTTCATCCTGGAAAAAATATTCTGTCTACCCTATCTACACCTTTCAGAATTTTATATACGTACTGAACGTTACGTAGTGATGGAGGAGAAATCTAGGGACCGAAGAGGTTGCAAAGGGATCTGAAGGGATTCCCCCTTCTCTGGGTAAAAGACTATCATTTACTATATCTATTCCCATCATGAACGTGTGCACCTCTCTCTATAATAGACAATAGGTGCAGGAGTAGGCCATTCGGCCCTTCGAGCCAGCACCGCCATTCAATGTGATCATGGCTGATCATTCACAATCAGTACCCCGTTCCTGTCTTCTCCCCATATCCCCTGACTCCGCTATCATTAAGAGCTCCCCTCATCCTCTCCCCCCCCCCCCCCCCCCCCCCGGAGTCCTGGCAACATCCTTGTAAATCTTCTCTGCACTCTTTACAGCTTTCTCCTCACAAATGTTGCCTCGCCTACTGGGTTATTCCAGCACTTTGCAGCTGAGTTGTTGTGTTGCCAGCCTGGGCCACTGGTTATGTCAATGCCTGGACCATAGGGTAGATGTGGGGGGCAGCCCCAAGCCCCACCCCCCCCCCCCCCCCCACCCACAGGCCTCACCCGCCCCCAGGCCTCACCCCCCCCCCCACAGGCCTCACCCGCCCCCAGGCCTCACCCGCCCCCAGGCCTCACCCGCCCCCCCACAGGCCTCACCCGCCCCCAGGCCTCACCCGCCCGCAGGCCTCACCCGCCCCCAGGCCTCACCCGCCCCCAGGCCTCACCCCCCCCCACAGGCCTCACCCCCGCCCCCAGGCCTCACCCCCCCCCCAGGCCTCACCCGCCCCCAGGCCTCACCCGCCCCCAGGCCTCACCCCCGCCCCCAGGCCTCACCCCGCCCCCAGGCCTCACCCCGCCCCCAGGCCTCACCCGCCCCCAGGCCTCACCCGCCCCCAGGCCTCACCCCCGCCCCCAGGCCTCACCCCGCCCCCAGGCCTCACCCCCCCCCCCCACAGGCCTCACCCGCCCCCAGGCCTCACCCCCGCCCCCAGGCCTCACCCCGCCCCCAGGCCTCACCCCGCCCCCAGGCCTCACCCGCCCCCAGGCCTCACCCGCCCCCAGGCCTCACCCCCGCCCCCAGGCCTCACCCCGCCCCCAGGCCTCACCCGCCCCCCCCCACAGGCCTCACCCGCCCCCAGGCCTCACCCGCCCCCAGGCCTCACCCCCCCCCAGGCCTCACCCGCCCCCAGGCCTCACCCGCTCCCCCACAGGCCTCACCCGCCCCCAGGCCTCACCCCCCCTCCCTCCACAGGCCTGACCCCCCCCCCGCCTCAGCCCCCCCCCCCCCCCAGGCCACATCCCGGGCCGGAGCCTGTCCCCTAGGCCCAACCCTCCTTCCCGCTGCTCACACAAAATGGCCGCCGGGCCGCCATTTCGCGCCCCGGTGAGACGCTGAGGCCGGGCCCGGGTTGGACGCTGAGGCCGGGCCCGGGTTGGACGCTGAGGCCGGGCCCGGGTTGGACGCTGAGGCCGGGCCCGGGTTGGACGCAGTTTGAACCGTGGCCGGAGCGGGAGATCCGCGTCCCCGGGACATCGCGGCGCGAACTGGAGCCGGTGATAACGGGCCCATCCCGGGGGGCGGGGGTGGGTGGCATGGCCAGGTAGGGCATAGGGAGGGGCGGAGAGACACAGGTGGGACAGTGTGGGTGGGAGGTACAGGTGGGACAGTGGGTGGGAGGTACAGGTGGGACAGTGTGGGTGGGAGGTACAGGTGGGACAGTGTGGGTGGGAGGTACAGGTGGGCCACAGTGGGTGGGAGGTACAGTGGGACAGTGGGTGGGAGGTACAGTGGGACAGTGGGTGGGAGGTACAGTGGGACAGTGGGTGGGAGGTACAGTGGGACAGTGGGTGGGAGGTACAGTGGGACAGTGGGTGGGAGGTACAGTGGGACAGTGGGTGGGAGGTACAGTGGGACAGTGTGGGTGGGAGGTACAGGTGGGACAGTGTGGGTGGGAGGTACAGGTGGGACAGTGTGGGTGGGAGGTACAGGTGGGACAGTGTGGGTGGGAGGTACAGGTGGGCCACAGTGGGTGGGAGGTACAGTGGGACAGTGTGGGTGGGAGGTGCGTGCTGAGGGGTGCAGGGTGGGGAGATATGGGGTCCTGTGTGCCAGCAACGACAAAAACCCAGAATGCTGGAAGAACTCAGCAAGTCGAGCAGCATCTGTGGAGGTAAAAGGTATTTTGTTTATTTTTGTCACGTGTACGGACGAACACTTTTTTGTTGTGTGCAATCCAGTCAGCGACAAGACTATACATGGTTCCTCACAGTGAACAGATAAAGGGGATAACATTTACCAAAATAAAGATTTTTAAAAGTGGAGCGATTGTGCAGGAATCTGGTTTATATTGGGCCTGACCCCGGCAGTAGTTAAGGGCGTTGACATGCAGGTCGGTGTGGGAATTGAAATGGGAAGGGGCCTGGAGGTGGGAGCTCAGGCATCGAGGACAGAGCGCAAATTAGTCATCTAGATTGGGATCCCCTTGTATCTTGGCAACTTTATGCCGAGGCAGGCCCCACTCTCTAACACAACAAGACAAGAGACACCAGTATCTTTTAATTCACCATATCAAACATTTTTATGTGGTTACTGTTTTTAAGATACACATAGATACAGGTTTTATTGAATGTAACTGAGCTGTAACTACAGTCACTCGGAATGCCTGACAGTAACTGTGTGGAAGTGCAATGTGATTTCAACGTGTTCAACCTCAGCTAAGATATCGACAACTACATAACAATCACATTATCAACTGACTTGTTCAGAAATTTTCCAAATGATTCAATCATTACATCTTACTCTGTGATTTTATTCACGTTAACAAAACGGCTTTTCGCCTTTATTCATGGAAAGTGATTTACTATCTATAGTCTACAAAATCTGCAAATAGTCTTCATAGAAAAGTATGTAAAGATCAGACCCAGGTTTCGCTGATAAAAGTATATAATAAATAGCACAACATCCCTTCCAGGGTCTGGTTTGAAAAGGGCCCCGACCCTAAACGTCACCTATACATTCCCTCCACACATGTCACCTGACCCGCTAAGTTCCTCCAGCACTTTGTGTTGTGCTCAAGATTCCAGCACCTGCAGTTCCTTGTGGAATGTTGTGGCCTGTCAAGGCATTTGTCCAGCGGCATTTTCCAGATGCAGTTATTGAGTACAATAACAGAGAGAAAAGTCCCAACCCAAAACACCTGTGCTTTTCCCTCCACAGATGCTGCCTGGTCTGCTGAGTTCCTCCAACACTTGGTGTCTTTTTTTAAAGATATCTAGTAGTTCAGTCTTAAGACCAGAAATGTTGTTTGTCCATCTCGTCCACAGACACTGCCCGAACCGTTGAGTTCCTCCAGCAACTTTTTTTTTGCTCCAGTTCCTTGTTTCTAAACTCCGGTGGGGAGGTGGGGAGGTGGGTCATCAGCACCAGTTAAATGTCCTCCCCACCATTCTGAAGAAGTTCTTGTTGTGTTCCCTGAAGTAACGGCACAGTTGATGCAGCACAGTTTGATTCACTGAGGGGTGAGGCCGTCCCTTCGACTGGTCAAGGCACCTCTCGCGGCCCACCGCGTGCAGACAGTAGAAACCTTTGGTGTGGTTGAAGTAGAAGTTGGAGGATTTGATGTGGGGCGGAAGGTGGAGAAACCTCTCCACCTCCTGCAGCTGTGAGAGAGGATCCTTGACCAAGACGTCACCATCCACCAGGTGGATGTGGTGGAGTGGGAAGTGCCTGAGCCACCGCTCCATGTGGACATGGTACAGACTGCGCTGGACGGCCTTGTACTTGTCGTTTAACTGTCCGTTGCGCACCAGGATTTCCTCTACGGGCCGGTAACTCTTGTGGTGCTCCTTCCTGTTATACAACACTTGCGTGTAGTCCGAGATGACCCTCTCAGCCGGATCCCGAACGATCAGCAGCAGCCTGGTCGAGTTGCTCATGGAGTGGACTCTCTCGGCCGCCTTTGGCGCAGTGAAGTAGCCGGGGGTCTTCTCCACAGTCAGTTGGTGGGGCAAGGACACTGGCATCTGCTGGCGGTACCAGTCCAAGCCCTTGCGGTAATTCTCATCCCAGTCGAAGAAGTGGACCTCTACCCTGGCCACCACCACATCAGGGTGGAGGTTCAGCATCTCCAGTAGAGCTCTGGTGCCTCCTTTCCGAACGCCAATGATGATGGCCTGTGGAACCTGTAACAAATGGTGTGAGCAAAGTTAGAGCACCGACACTAAAGCACACAGCACATGAAAATTGTGGGTGGTGTCTGTACCAACCACAGAGATAAGTACTCTTTCTATAGGAGACAGTGCCTCCAAAAGGCAGCCAGTGTCAGAGACAAACATCACCCTGGCCGCGCTCTCATTTCATTCCTTCCATCACAGTAGCACAGTGCCAGAGACCTGACTACTTGTGCTGTCTGTATGGAGCTAGCACATTCTCCCCGAGACTCCATGGGTTTTCTCCGGGTGCTCCTGTTTCCTCTGATATTTCAAACATATACATGTCTGTAGGTTAATTGGTTTCTGTCAATTGCTCCTAATGTTTAGGATGCGAATGTGGGATAATGTGACTGATGTTCGGCACGGACTTGTTGGGCCGAATGTCCTGTTTCCACGCTGTATCTCTAAACTAAACTAAGAAGGTGCAGGAGTGTGAAAATGGATTAAAAAATGGCTTCTTCCCAACAACCATCTTGAACAATACCCAACATTGACCTCAACGATGTACATCTATGCACCAACCTCCTGTGTGGGACCTTATGGAAATTTTTCACTGTACATGTGATAATAATGAACTAAACAGACAGTGAACCCAGTATAAATGATTTCCAACCAAGTGGTAGTAAATTTTAGTTCAAACTCTAGTTGAAGGATAAAATTTGATCATTGCAAATTCATCAATACAATACAATATATCTTTATTGTCATTGTACAGGGGTACAACGAGATTGGGAATGCGTGATTATCACAAGAGTGATAAGAAAGCAGACCCGGTCGCAGGTGGTTCAGGAGGCCAACAGTGTAGATGCTTCACGGGCCAAACTGGAGAACAGGGACGTACCTTGCGAGTGGCATCAACACCCAAGGCCGGAAGGTTCTTTCTCTGAACTGCTCCCTGCAGCCAGAGACCTGAGTCCCGTGCGTTGGAAAGGAACAGGGGGACTTCCAGTAGAAGGAGGAGGACTCCAGTCAGTCCCGACGACATTGGGACAAACCTTCACGTCAGCACAGAGCAGCTCCAAACAAGATCATGGTCTCACCACCCAAACACATCACACTCCTGGTGACACAACAGAGTTGAGTCTCATCTGTCAAAGGTAATAGTTAAAATGACAAGTTAATGGATGTGCTTTCCGTTAAATGTCTGAACTACACTCGTGCATATAACTACAATTCTAGAGTTGGAGTGTTTCTATTTATAAATTTGGAGGCTCACAATGGTGTGTCTTTGTGAACTTGTAGCTGCTATTTCAAACCCAAGATCACAGGTTTTCTGGATAAACAAGGAACGGCAGATGCTGGTTAAAACACAAGGACAGAGTGCTGGAGTAACTCAGCAGGTCAGGCAGCATCTCTGGTGATCATGGAGAGGTGACACTTTGGGTTTGATGTCTGAAGAAGGGTCCTGAGCCGAAACTTTAACCTATCCATGTTCTCCAGAGATGCTGCCTGACCCGCTGAGTTACTCCAGCACTCTGTGAAACGTCACCTATCCTTGTTCTCCAGAGATGCTGCCTGACCCGCTGAGTTACTCCAGCACTCTGTGAAACGTCACCTATGCATGTTCTCCAGAAATGCTGCCTGACCCGCTGAGTTACTCCAGCACTTTGTGTCCTTTTGAGTAAACAGGAGATTAATTTGTTCCTCACTAGAAAAGCTATGATGTCATTATGTTGACTGCATCAGGGATTTGGAAATGATTCGTGGTCTTAATTGGTCCTTTCTCCATGATCATTCATTATCACAAGAGAACTTCCTGCTACCTGCCCCTTAATTAACACCCTGGATAATTCCATCATCGTTGGTCTCAGTCGGGATTTGTGGGGAATGGTCCCTAGAGGTCTCTACAACATCATTTTAAAGTAATCCACAGCCTGTTGCTTAGGCTGGTGAAGACAACAGCATATAGCTGGGGAACAAAGCTTGTTGCAATCCCACAGCTCATTTACAACGGCAGATAGATCAATGAAAAACAGTTGAGTTTAGAGATACAGTGTGGAAACAGGCCCTTCAGCCTCACGGAGTCCATGCTGACCAGCAGTATCCTACACACTAGGGACAATGTACAATGTACAACTGAGAATAAGCTAAAGTAATCTAAGCTAAACATACTATTGATGGGTTTGCTGGTTCCTTGGTGTGACTTCAAGACTTGAGAAAACAAAACTAGTGTGAACGGATGGTCGGGGTCGACTCAGTGGGCCGAAGGTCCTGTTTCCATGCTGTATCTCCCCCAGTCTATTCTGAATGTTTCCAATGTCTGGTCAGGTTGGTAAGTTTCCTGTTTACTTTCTCTCCACCCACAGAAGGATATCACTGATCACTTGTGTAGGAAGGAACTGCAGATGCTGTTTAAACCGAAGATAGACACAAAAAGCTGGAGTAACTCAGCGGGACAGGCAGCATCTCTGGAGAGAAGGAATGGGTGACGTTTTGGACCGGGTCTCGACCCGAAACGTCACCCATTCCTTCTCTCTGGAGATGCTACCTGTCCCGCTGAGTTACTCCAGCTTTTTGTGTCTATCACTGATCACTTACTTGTTCCTAGATGGCTCCCCTAACATTATCGACCTTGGAGACCTCCAAGAGCCAGCAATGAGCAGAGGTGGCAGTCGTTTCACACTAACTCACCACATGTGTGTGTTTAACGTGACTGGGGCCGGTATCTCCATCGCCACTCACTGATACCACACACACACGACCACTACAGGCCATGCCCCTGAGTGATGTGGTGGAAGCAGCACACGACAGTGTAGCTCACGAGATAGAGCCTCAACCAGACTGGCAACAGTAATGCAGCCCCACAACACACGACAGTGTACCTGCACCCCACGAGATAGATCCTCAACCAGACTGGCAACAGTAATGCAGCCCCACGGGGGAGATTCCCTGTCACATGGAGGGAAGGGGGCTCTCAACATCACTCCATAAATCATTTACACACAGACTAAAAGGCTGGTCATTCCTCATTAACTGGAGATCCAGATGTTGCTTTTGTGCTCAGAGGAAGGGAGAAGAAGCTGAAATTGTTCTGGGTGAGGGGGGGGGCACACTGGTGAAGGGGGGGGGCACACTGGTGAGGGAGGGGCCACTCTGGTGAGGGGGGGCACTGGTGAGGGGAGGGGCACACTGGTGAGGGGGGGGCACTCTGGTGAGGGGGGGCACACTGGTGAGGGGGGGGCACTCTGGTGAGGGAGGCCACACTGGTGAGGGGGGGGCACACTGGTGAGGGAGGGGCCACTCTGGTGAAGGGGGGCACTGGTGAGGGGAGGGGCACACTGGTGAGGGAAGCCACACTGGTGAGGGGGGGCACACTGGTGAGGAGGGACACACTGGTGAGGGGGGGGCACACTGGTGAGGGGGCACACTGGTGAGGGGAGGGGCACACTGGTGAGGGGGGGGCACACTGGTGAGGGGGGGGCACACTGGTGGGGGGGCACACTGGTGAGGGGGGGCACACTGGTGAGGGGGGGCACACTGGTGAGGGGGGGGCACACTGGTGAGGGGGGGCACACTGGTGAGGGGGGGGACACTGGTGAGGGGGCCGCTCTGGTGAGGGGGCCACATTGGTGAGGGAGGCCACACTGGTGAGGGGGGGGCACACTAGTGAGGGGGGCCACTGGTGAGGGGGGGGCACACTGGTGAGGGGGGGCACACTGGTGAGGGGGGACACACTGGTGAGGGGGGGGCACACTGGTGAGGGGGGGCACACTGGTGGGGGGGCACACTGGTGGGGGGGGGCACACACAGGCTGATTTATTTGGCACAAAGTGGTGAATCTGTGCCTGCCGTGCTTCACCAGGGCCGATATGCGGTGAACCAGAGCTCCCAGAGGAAACCCACACGGTCACGGGGAGAATGTACAGACCCCACACAGACAGCACCCGAGGTCAGGATTGAACCCAGGTCTCCAGTTCTGTGAGACAGTGACTCTAGCACACTGACCTCTCCACAAGAGCCCTTACAACCAACAGCACCACCTCTGCACAGCGATCTGGCAGGTTTTTGTAAACACAACTGGAAGAAAATCACAACGGTTAAATTTTCTTTTTAAGGTGTAGGGGGAAAGATTTAATAGGAACCTGAGGGGTAACATTATTAGACAAAGCGTGGTGGGTGTATAGAACGAGCTGCCAGAGGAGGTAGTTGAGGCAACATTTAGGAAACATTTCGATAGGTACATGGATAGGACATGTTTGGGGGCAGATGGGTCTAGTGTAGATGGGACAGGTTAGCCTGTGTGGGCAAGTGGGGTCGAAGAGCCTGTTTCCATGCTCAACCCCCCCCCCCCCCCCACCCCAACCCCCTCCCTCCCTCCCCCCCACCGCAGCCGCACCGGGGGGGGGGGGGGGGGGGGGGGAGGAAAGGACATGGTAAAGGGGTGGGTGTGAGAGGGGGGGATGTTGGGAGAGGAGTGAGGTGCAGGTGAGGGGGAGAGGGGGGGAGATGGTGAGGATGGGAGGGGGGGTAGGGGGGGGGGAGAGAGGGGGGTGGGGTGGGAGTGGGGGGTAGGGACGGGGGGGGGGGGGGGCTAGGGGGGTGGGGGGGGTAGGGGGGGGGAGAGAGGGGGGTAGGGGGGGAGAGAGGGGGGTGGGTGGGGGTGGGGGGTAGGGGGGGAGAGACGGGGGTGGGGCTAGGGGGGAGAGACGGGGGTGGGGTGGGGTTAGGGGGGTGGGGGGTAGGGGGGGGAGAGACGGGGGTGGGGTTAGGGGGGTGGGGGGTGCAGGTACCTGTGTCGCGGAGCTGGAATCTGCCGCCAGCAGTTTGAGCGCCGTTCCCGGGACCCGCGGACACGGAGTGAGTGAGGCTCCTGACAGACAAACACATCCCCTACATCCCCAACATCAGGTGCAGCCTCCACACACACAGCGCTCCCTCCTGGTTTGTGATGATTTAATGCAGGGTAACCCCTCTCACACACAGCGTGTGGGAAAGAACTGCAGATGCTGGTTTGAACCGAAGATAGACACAAAGCTGGAGTAACTCAGCGGGACAGGCAGCGTCTCTGGAGAGAAGGAATGGGCGACGTTTCTGGTCGAGACCCTCCTTGACCCGAAACGTCACCCACTCCTCTCCAGAGACGCTGCCTGACCCGCTGAGTTACTCCAGCACTTTGTCGCTACCCACACACAGGTACACACACACACACACACTCAGGTACATACACCCACACGGGTACACACACACACACACACACACACACACACAGGTACACACACACACGGGTACACCCACACACACACTCAGGTACACACACACACACTCAGGTACAAACACACACACAGGTACACACACACACACAGGTACATACACACAGGTACCCACACACAGGTACATACACACACACACACACCCACACTCAGGTACACACACACAGGTACACACACACAGGTACACCCACACTCAGGTACATACACACACACAGGTACACACACAGGGACACACACACAGGTACACACACACACAGGTACACATACAGGGACACCCACACTCAGGTACACACACACACACAGGTACCCACACAGGTACACACACACACAGGTACACACACACAGGTACACACACACACACAGGTACATACACACAGGTACCCACACACAGGTACATACACACACACACACCCACACTCAGGTACACACACACAGGTACACACACACAGGTACACCCACACACATGTACACACACACAGGTACACACACACACAGGTACACACACACAGGTACACACACACACACACACACAGGTACATACACACAGGTACCCACACACAGGTACATACACACACACACACACACACACTCAGGTACATACACCCACACGGGTACACACACACACACACACACAGGTACACACACACACGGGTACACCCACACACACACTCAGGTACACACACACACACTCAGGTACAAACACACACACAGGTACACACACACACACAGGTACATACACACAGGTACCCACACACAGGTACATACACACACACACACCCACACTCAGGTACACACACACAGGTACACACACACAGGTACACCCACACTCAGGTACATACACACACACAGGTACACACACACAGGTACACACACAGGGACACACACACAGGTACACACACACACAGGTACACATACAGGGACACCCACACTCAGGTACACACACACACACAGGTACCCACACAGGTACACACACACACAGGTACACACACACAGGTACACACACACACACACACAGGTACATACACACAGGTACCCACACACAGGTACATACACACACACACACCCACACTCAGGTACACACACACAGGTACACACACACAGGTACACCCACACACATGTACACACACACAGGTACACCCACACACAGGTACACACACACACAGGTACACACACACACACAGGGACACACACACAGGTACACCCACACTCAGGTACATACACACACACAGGGACACACACACAGGTACACCCACACACAGGTACACACACACACAGGTACACACACACACACACACACACACGTACCCACACACAGATACAGGCACACACAGGTACACACACACACACACAGGTACCCACACACAGGTACACCCACACTCAGGTACATACACACACACACCCACACTCAGGTACACACACACACAGGTACACACACACACACACACACAGGTACCCACACACACACACAGGTACACACACACACACACAGGTACCCACACACAGGTACACCCACACTCAGGTACATACACACACACACACCCACACACAGGTACACACACACAGGTACACACACAGGTACACACACACAGGTACACACACACACACAGGTACACACACACACACACATGGTCATCGCCTACCTCCCACGCACTGCCAGAAACAGCCAGCTACAAGAGAACCGCGGTCAGGAGGTAACTGCAGATGCTGGTTTACCCCGAACATAAACAAAATGCTGGAGTAACTCAGCGGGACAGGCAGCATCTCTGGAGAGTGATAGAGAATAGCGTTGCCTACAGGAAGAAACGCAGGGAAATGGGATTCTGGCTGTTGAATCAGTTAGTGATTAGTACGGATCGAGCTGCCAGAGGAGGTCGTTGATGCAGGGACTATCTCAACATTTAAGAAACAGACAGGTACACGGACAGGACAGGTTTGGAGGGATATGGGCCAAACGCGGGCAGGTGGAATAGACAATAGGTGCAGGAGGAGGCCACTCGGCCCTTCGAGGCAGCACCGGAACGTGTTGCTGGGACATGTTGGCCGGTGTGGGCAGGTTGGGCTGAAGGGCCTGTTTCCAAACTGAATCACTCTATGACTAGTGTAGCTGGGACATGTTGGTTGGTTGGGCTGAAGGGCCTGTTTCCAAACTGTATCACTCTATGACTAGTGTAGCTGGGACATGTTGGCTGGTGTGGGCAGGTTGGGCTGAAGGGCCTGTTTCCACACTCTATCACTCTATGACTCTAGTGATACGTTTAATAAATACCTAGTGCAAGGTAAAGTTCAGTAAAGGTTTAGAAGGATTTGGGCTAAATGTGGGCATCTTGGGTGGCATGGGCAAGTTGGGGCCTGGGTTAACAAAGGGTTAATGTGGATGGGTTACCCCCTAATCCACATCTCCAGCTATACAACCCACTGGCCAGTGGACAAACAGCAAGCCCATAAATCAAAGGCAATAAAAACATCACCATTAAAACGTGAATAACTACATCAGTATTTAATGGCTCACCTTCCCACAGCACCGCTCAATGTCAGTGATGGTTTGCTGATAACATCCTCTTCTGTCATGGCCACAGCTCTCACAGAAACCCATGGGTCAGTCACTGTCCCACTGACCGCCGTGCACAGAGGAGGGAGAGGGTGGTGGACAGAGGAGACAGGGCAGCAGAGATGATGCAGAGCCAATGGAAACACAAGGAAGTGCTAATGCTGCTTTACAAAAAAAGATATAAAGTGCTGGAGCATGTTTGGAGTTTGGAGACTGGGATAGGAGGAGGGGATGGAGAATGGGGAGTTGAGGGCCAGGGAGGATCAAGCAGGGAAGGAGATGGAGAGGAGGTAGGCAGGTGGGGGGGGGGGGGGGAGAGGCAGAGACAGAGCGGTGTAAACTGCACACAGGCAATAGCTATGGTCAGCATTCACCCTGGGTCCTTGGCACTGGGAGGCAGCAGCTCTACCCGCTGCACCACACTTGCCATCACATTTGTACCTCTTTCCTAACTCACCAAGAGATGTTATCACTAGAAGGATCAGTCTGAAGAAGGGCCTCGACCTGAAACGTCACCCATTCCTTCTCTCCAAGATGCTGCCTGACCTGCTGAGTTACTCCAGCATTTTGCGTAAGAAAATAACTGCAGATGCTGGTACAAATCGAAGGTATTTATTCACAAAATGCTGGAGTAACTCAGCGGGTCAGGCAGCATCTCAGGAGAGAAGGAATGGGTGACGTTTCAGGTCGAGACCCTTCTTCAGACCTTCGATTAGAAGGACGCTGTTCAATTCTGATAATCTGGAAAAAAAAGTCAGAAATCCTCCATGCCTCACCAGGTAATGTTCATTTCATAGGAGCAGAATTAGGCCATTCGATCCATCAAGTCTACTCCACCATTCAATCATGGCTGATCCATCTCTCCCTCTCAACCCCATTCTGCCTTCTCCCCACAACTATACTAACCATCTGTCAATCTTTGTTTTAAAATACCCAATGACTTGGCCTCCACAGCCTTCTATGGCAAAGAATTCCACAGATTCACCACCCCTGACTAAATAAATGTTACATCATCTCGTTTCTAAAGGTACGTCCTTTTATTCTAACGTTGTGCCCGCTGGTACTAGACTCTCCCACTTGTGGAAACATCCTCTCCACATCCACTCTATCCAGGCCTTTCACTATATGGGTACGTTTCAATGAGGTCCCCTCTCATTCTTCCAAACTCCAGCGAGTACAGGACAGTGCCATCAAACACTCGTCCGACCTTAACCCACTCATTCCTGGGATCGTTCTCGTAAACTTCCTC
The DNA here is from genome assembly GCF_053455715.1 of Rhinoraja longicauda. Classification (NCBI taxonomy): domain Eukaryota; kingdom Metazoa; phylum Chordata; class Chondrichthyes; order Rajiformes; family Arhynchobatidae; genus Rhinoraja; species Rhinoraja longicauda. The sequence goes on from NC_135988.1 coordinate 19,482,318, forward strand.
TGGACCCTCTTCAACGCCAGTCTCAGATATGGGGCCCAAACCTGCCCACAATGTACTGTTCATTGTGCTTGTTTATCACGGTCCAAGGCCCAGTTCCCATCCAACTCTCCAGGCCTCTGGTTCCTGCCCTCTCTTTACATTTACCACATTTACTGCAAACTTTATTGTAATAATGCATAACATCTAAAAAAAGTATTAAAAAAACAAGGAACTACATAAAAAGACACAGAGTGCTGGAGTAACTCATTGGGTCAGGCAGCATCTGTGGAGAACATGGATAGGTGACGTTTCACAGAGTGCTGGAGTAACTCAGTGGGTCAGGCAGCATCTGTGGAGAACATGGATAGGTGATGTTTCACAGAGTGCTGGAGTAACTCAGTGTGTCAGGCAGCATCTGTGGAGAACATGGATAGGTGATGTTTCACAGAGTGCTGGAGTAACTCAGCGGGTCAGGCAGCATCTGTGGAGAACATGGATAGGTGACGTTTCGGGCCGAGACCCTTCAGACACATAAGAAAACGTGTTGAATATTAACAGGCTGTCACATGGTCCCACTCTACCAAAGGCCAAAATACACTGGATTATCAGAGTTTTACTGTTCTTGGTTCGATCAATTAAACTATAGGTGCAGTCAGTGCGGGTTTCGTAACTTGGTGGGGATGTGCTTGTTCTGTGCCCTGGGGCTGGCTGCCAGAAGGCTGGAGCTTTGCTGGTGACCCCGGCCTTACACTCCATCTGACCCTCCCCAGAGTGCAGCTCAACCTTTTGAATTATTGATCCTCACTTTGAGAGTTTGTTCCAATAAAGTCTAACATCTCCCATCACTAGCTCCCAGTGCAGCGCTGAGCCTGCTGGCATTGAACACAACAGTAGCAGGGTCAGAACAAGCAGGAACGTAGAGATTAATGCCCCAGTACCTTGGAAAACAATCAATCAAAAATTAATCAAAGGGTTAAACAGAAGTTTGGATCTGTATTCAACTGGAAACCTAATGGTTACTGTCGATCTAGAACATGGAACATGGAACATAAACATAGCACGTAGAACATAGAACAGTACAGCACAAGAACAGGCCCTTTGACCCACAATGCCTGTACCAAACATGATGTAAAGGCCATCTCTTAGCTACCTGCTCATAACACATATACCTCAATTCCCTGCATATCCGTGTGCCTGTCCAAAAGTCTCTTAAAACGCCACTATCGTATCTGCCTCCACCACCACCCCTGGCAGCGCGTTCCAGGCACCCACCCACCACCCTCTGTGTAAACAACCTGCCCAGCACATCTCCTTTAAACCAGCCCCTCTCACCGTGAAGCTGTGCCCTCTGGCATTTGATTTTTGCATCGTGGGAAACATGTTACGGCATGTTACGACGTTATCCACGCCTCGCATGAATTTATTCACTTCCATCAGGTCCCCACAACCTCTGGCCTTGTTCTGTAAACCTCCTCCGCACCCTTCCCATGTGGGCAGGTGGCCCAAGTGCCGCAATGGCCCAGTAACTGCACGACTCCAACGTTCTGGGATAGTCTACAGCGGCAGATTCACACAACAACCTCATGTCGTTTTTGGGATGTGGGAGGAAATGCTAGCATTTATTTCGAGAGGGCTTGTATACAAAAACAGGAATGTAATGCTGAGGCTCTATAAGGTGCTGGTAAGGCCACATTTGGAATATTGTGAGCAATTTTAGGCACCATATCTGAGGAAGGATGTGCTGATTCAGCAATCAGCAGAATGTTAGGAGCAAATGAGATTGGAAACCAGAGCGAGGGACAATGAGAACTCTTGCCATCAGCCTTCTTGCTGGATCTGACCAGCGGAGGTGGTTGTGAGCTGGGAGCCTGTCCTCAGAGCCGAGACTCTGTAAGGCGCTGGTCAGGCCTCTTTTTGAGTACTGTGAGCAAATTTGGGCCCCATATCTGAGGAAGGGTGTGCTGGCTCTGGAGAGGGTCCAGAGGAGGTTTACAAGAATGATTCCAGGAATGAGTGGGATAGCACATGATGAGTGTTTGTCGGCACTAGGCCTGTACTCGCTGGAGTTTAGAAGGTTCAGGGTGGCCCTCATTGAAACTTACGGAATAATGAAAGACATAGATAGAGTGGATGTGGAGAGGATGTTTCCACTGGTGGCAGGGTCTAGGACCAGAGGTCACAGACTCAGAATTAAAGGGCACTCTTTTAGAGAGGAAGAACTTCTTTAGTCAGAGGGTAGTTAATCTGTGGAACTCAATGCCACAGAGGGCTGTGGAGGCCAAGTCAGTGGATATTTTTTTAAGGGAGAGATAGATTCATTTTTGATTAGAACGGGTGTCAAGGGTTATGGGGAGAAGGCAGGAAAATGGGATTAGGAGGCAGAGATCAGGTATGATTGAATGGTGGAGTAGACTCGATGGGCCGAATGGCCTAATTCTACTGCTATAACCTGTGGGCTCAGGGAGTTTAACACAAACCACCTGGTTCTCTGGCACTCTGTTCCTGCCCCATCACTCCCGTAGGATGATTCATGGACCAGTGTCCCTGCTGACTCCACACAAGCAGAGAAGCCGAGACCTGGTCAATTAATAAAGGCTTCAGCACTTCTCATGAAATAGAAATGATCATAAATGTTTCAGTAGTCAAAATCTCACTTCCCACATCGTCATCTGCATCCTTCCACTGCTAGCAGACCTTTCCATTAAGGTGGCTGATTGAAGGGATTGTTTGAAAGATACAGCACGGCCACAGGCCCTTCGGCCCACTGTCCGTGCCGACCAACGATCACCCATTAACATTAGTTCGGCATTATCCCACTTTCTCATCCACTCCCCACACACCAGGTGCAATTCACAGAGGGCCGATTAACCTAAAAATCCACACGTCTTTGGGCCTTGGGAGGAAACCGGAGCACCCGGAGAAAACCCACACGGTCACAAGGAGAACGAGCAAACTCCACACAGACAGCACCTGAGTTCAGGGTCAAAGCTGGTCTCTGGCGCTGTGAGGCAGTAACTACCCGCTGTGTTTTGGTCAGGATTCCAGGGGACAGCATGCTGCCTCCCAGACGAGACTGAAACGGGGCAGAGCTTCAGAATTAAGGAGCACCCTTTAAGATGGAGGTGAGGAGGTGCCTCTCTGGTAGAGGGGACGATGTAGCAAGTGTCGACCTGCGTGGCAGGTGTTCAGTGCAGGGCCAGGGTAGATCGGGGAGGTGGGTTTGTGTAATGGTGAACCAGGGCGAGGGTGGGGAAGATTACAACCAAAGTGTTTGAAATGTACCGAAACAGAACAATTAAACTCATACTTGCATGAACAGGACAGGCAGCATCTCTGGAGAGAAGGAATGGGTGACGTTTCAGGTCAAGACACTTCTTCAAACTGAGAGTCAGGGGAAAGGGTAACTAGAGAATTAGAAAGATAAGTGAATACAACAAAATAGGTTAGCAACACCAATATCCTGCAACCGTCAGTCATATCTTGAAAACGTTTCCATCCCATGATGTCCGTTGACATTACAGGGGATAAAATAGTTGCTTCAAAATATTCAAAGTTGTCATAGTCATCATTAAATCAAGGGAAATGTTCGCGCTGTGAAAGGTCAAATAAAAGCCAAATTTCAATTTGTACTTTACAAAAGCTGTATGCTTTCTGAATAAATTCTGTCATTAATATTAAATATAAGGGTCAGACAGAGAGGCATATGGAATATTAATCTGCACTTACCCATTTCAATAACAAGAGTAGCAGTCACCTACTTTTTTTGTGAAACTAATTTGTTTTTAAGTTGCTGATAGATCAATGTGTGTTAAAGGGCATACAGTCACTCTGGAGTGGAGGCACTGCATGATGAATAGTTCTGCCTGGAATGATTGTCCAGCACTTTGTGATTTAAACAGGGAGAGATCAGTCTCCTGCTCCACTTCCTGGATGCCAGTGACCACTCCTCAACACAGCACAAGTACTGGAGCTACTGAAATACATCTCTTCCAGTCCCTGTCCCATAGCTCCACACCTGCTCAGTTCACCACAGGTACTGACCTCCCCACCATCGAAGGCCCATCACGGGTACTGACCTCCCACCATCGAAGGTCCATCACAGGTACTAACCTCCCCCATCAAATGTCCATCATGGTACTGACCTCCCCACCATCGAAGGCCCATCACAGGTACTAACCTCCCCCATCAAATGTCCATCATGGTACTGACCTCCCCACCATCGAAGGCCCATCACGGTACTGACCTCCCCCCATCGAAGGCCCATCACAGGTACTGACCTCCCACCATCGAAGGTCCATCACAGGTACTGACCTCCCCCATCAAATGTCCATCATGGTACTGACCTCCCCCCATCGAAGGCCCATCACAGGTATTGACCTCCCACCATCGAAGGTCCATCACAGGTACTGACCTCCCCACCATGGAAGGGATCTACAGAGAGTGGTGGACACTGCCTGGTCCATCGCGGGTTCTGACCTCCCCAAGTACATCAAAGGGATTTATCAAAGGGAGTCGCTGCCTCGTAACGGCAGCCAGCATCATCAGAGACCCACACCACCCTGGCCACGCTTTTATCTCACTCCTGCCATCGGGAAGAAGATACAGGAGCCTGAAATCAGTGACGTCCAGGTTCAGGAGCAGCTTCTCCCCACAAGGTAGAGAGTATTAAACACGACAAACTCCAACTAAACTACAAACCTCCTTCATTGCATGAGGCACTTTGGGCTTTGATTTTGTTTGTTTGCATTATATTGTGTTTTTCTTAATTTATTGATCCACATTTTGTTGTTTACTATGGTCCCTTCTGAGTACTATCTTTACATATCTATTGTGCTGTTGTGTAAGAATTTCACTGTTCCATTTTAGGATGTAGGACCATAAAATCCTGGCTCTGTTGTTGCAAAATACAATCTTGACCACCTCCCCTCGAATACTCCCCCAGTTCCTTTGCCCCCTGAACCCTACTGCTCTCCTACCTCTGCATGATGTGCATTCGGCCACACTTTTAGTCGACTGAAACAGCACTGTGGGTATAGTTAAATGGGCATTACTGTGCCAACTTACAGCAATAGGTGGTGCAATGAGAAAAATACCAGAGTGTAGAAAACACTGTTATGCTGCTGCAGTTGCAGAGAAAGTGCAAGGTCTGCAATGAGGTAGGCTGGGAGATTGGGACCAAGCCGTAGTTTACAGGGGACTGTTCAGTTGTCTGATAACAGCAGGGAAGAAACAATCCCAGGTTGTGTCTGAACTCAAGTCAAGTCCAGTTCATAGATTACATGTTGTTGCTGGTACTGACCAGAGGGAAAGAAACATTTCATCCAGTTCAGTAAACAACTCTCCATAACTACGACAGGTGACACGGTGATGCAGCGGGTAGAGCTGCTGCCTCGTAGCGCCAGAGACCCGGGTTCCATCCTGACTACCGGTGCTGTCTGTACGGAGTTTGTACGTTCTCCTCGTGACCTGCGTGGGTTTTCTCTGAGATCTTCAGTTTCCTCCCACACTCCAAAGACGTGCAGGTTTGTAGGTTAATTGGCTGGGTATAAATGTAAAATCTGTCTCTAGTGTGCGTAGGATAGTGTTAGTGTGCGGGGATCGCTGGACGGTGCGGACTCGATGGGCCGAAGGGCCTGTTTCCGCTCTGTATCTCTAAACTAAACTAAAGTAAACTAAACAACCCACTGTGAACTGCTCCTTATCGAGATTTCCGTCCCTGCTGTTACTGCATCGTAGTTCTCCCATGGGGAGCAGCATTGCAGGACGGTGTTGCCCAGACCATCAGACCGTGATGGTCAGCACTGACCACTGTGGTCATTACTCACAGCTCATGGCCCCCTCCTGTGGCTGCTGCCAGTACTGCAGACACGCACACACATCCCAGACTAGTGTATTACATCCACTCAGTGGGACAGGCAGGCCCTTGATGGTCTCGACCTGAAATGCCACCCATTCCTTCTCTCCAGAGATGCTGCCTGTCCCGCTGAGTTGCTCCAGCTTTTTGTATCTATCTTTGGTTGAAACCAGCATCTGCAGTTCCTTTTTACACACCTACGTGTTTTAATTTCGAATGCTACCATTCTGCAAAAGCTTTCTGAAAGTCCAATTCGATCAATTGTACCAGTTCTCCCTCATCCATTCTACCAATTCCATCATCAAATAATTCCTCACCCTCATCTTCCGTCTGGACCCGCCCTGGGGGTCTGTGTTACACCTGAGGGTGGGACGGTCCCCAGCGGAGGTCTCTCTATAAGGAAATCCTCCCCTTTTACATCGGGGACCTGGGGTGGAGAGTGTTGCACAGAGTGGTGGCCATCGAAGGTCCATCATAGTACTGACCTCCCCACCATCGAAGGGATCTACAGGAGGCGCTGCCTCAAGAAGGCAGCCAGCATCATCAGAGACCCACACCACCCTGGCCACACTCTCCCTGACCCACACCACCCTGGCCACACTCTCCCTGACCCACACCACCCTGGCCACACTCTCCCTGACCCACACCACCCTGGTCACACTCTCACTGACCCACACCACCCTGGCCACACACTCACTGACCCACACCACCCTGGCCACACTCTCCCTGACCCACACCACCCTGGCCACACACTGACCCACACCACCCTGGCCACACTCTCACTGACCCACACCACCCTGGCCACACTCTCCCTGACCCACGCCACCCTGGCCACGCACTGACCCACACCACCCTGGCCACACACTGACCCACACCACCCTGGCCACACTCTCCCTGACCCACACCACCCTGGCCACACTCTTCCTGACCCACACCACCCTGGCCACACTCTCCCTGACCCACACCACCCTGGTCACACTCTCACTGACCCACACCACCCTGGCCACACACTCACTGACCCACATCACCCTGGCCACACTCTCCCTGACCCACACCACCCTGGCCACACTCTCACTGACCCACACCACCCTGGCCACACTCTCACTGACCCACACCACCCTGGCCACACTCTCCCTGACCCACGCCACCCTGGCCACGCACTGACCCACACCACCCTGGCCACACACTGACCCACACCACCCTGGCCACACTCTCCCTGACCCACACCACCCTGGCCACACTCTCATCTCACTGCTACCACCGGGAAGAAGGTACAGGAGCCTGAAAACCGTGATGTCCAGGTTCAAGAACAGCTTCTTCCCAGCAACCATCAGGTCTGGAACACTGCACAACTGCACAACGCTGCACATACATTCCAAGAGTGCTGTTATTGCAACTTTCATAATTGATTCCAACATTTCGCTCACTGTTGACGCAAGGTTCATTCGTCTGTAATTCCCAGAATTTTCTGCCACTCCTGATCTGGGCTTAAATTTACATTTACCGCAATCATTCAAACGCACACAGTTAATGTGCAGCCTGCAGTTTGGGTAAATTGATTCAGACTCCATCCTCTGTCCCTGTCTGAAGAAGGATCCCGACCCTAAACGTCACCTATCCATGTTCTCCACAGATGCTGCCTGACCCACTGAGTTACTCCTGCACTCTGTGTCTCTCCATCCTCTGTACAAAGTCCCAGCTCACGGTCGTGGCTCCCCTCCTGTGGCGGGGGCTGGTACTGCGGCTCAGCCCCCCTGAAACCCACACCTGGATTTAAAGCCACCGTGTAACTAACTCTGTGGGACGTTAAAACCAAACACAGTCAGAGAGGCCACTCGCAAACCAGTGGAGCAGCGCCGCATGTTCCATGTGTCCGTCTCCAGCCAAAGGCACGGACACTGAATGATCTAATCTCAGGGAAACCCCCTGCCCTCTCCAACCCTGGACCCACTCTGTCCACACACACCTGTATATCCCCCACCCCCACTCGCCCCATCCCCCACTCCCTCCCCCACTCACCCCATCCCCCACTCCCTCCCCCACTCACCCCATCCCCCACTCACCCCCACTCACCCCATCCCCCACTCCCTCCCCCACTCACCCCCACTCACCCCCCACTCACCCCATCCCCCACTCCCTCCCCCACTCACCCCCCACTCACCCCATCCCCCACTCCCTCCCCCAGTGTGTGTGAGTGTGGATGCGTGTGTGTGTGCGTGCGTATGTGTGTATGCATACGTGTGTGTCCGTGTGCTTACGTGTGCGTGTCAGGGAAGGATTAACTGGTGATGATTAGTCTCCAGAGCTGGATCGCACGTGTGATATTGTTGGGAAATTTTGGGCATTTCCAAATACAGGAATGACACGGTTCAAAGCCGGGCTGTCCCTTTAAACTCATGGGGCTTTCCTGGTCTCTATAGCAACAGAGGTTTATTATTGGTTATTTACTTCACAGAGGTGGTGTGGCACAGGTAGACAGGGTGTGGCGGGAGGCTTGTCTTCATCGTCGGGGCATTGAGTGGAAGGAAGTCATGATGCAGCTTTGTAGGCCTTTGGTCAGGCTGCATTTAGAGTATTGTGTATTGTTCTGGATCCCATTACATCCCAAGGATGTGGAGGCTTTGTGGAGAGGGGGCAGAGGAGGTTTACCAGAGCGCTGCCTGGATCAGTGGGTTTTCTCTGGAGCGCCAGAGGTTGGGGGGAGACCTGATGGAAGCTGATAAAATTGTAAAATGCACAGATAGGGTAGACATTCAGAACCTTTTCCCAAGGGATGGAAATGTCAAAGTCTAGAGGCCGTGGCTTTAAGGTGAAAGGGGCAAAGTTTAAAGGAGATGTGCTGGGCAGGTTGTTTACACAGAGGGTGGTGGGGCTGGAAGGCGCTGCCAGGGGTGGGGGTGGAGGCAGATACGATAGTGGTGTTTTAGAGGCTTTTAGATGGGCACATGGATATGCAGGGAATGGAGGGACATGAATCACCTGCAGGCAGAGAGGGCTAGTTTAACTTGGCTTCATGTTTGGCACGGACATTGTGGGCCGAAGGGCCTGTTCCTGTGCGACACGCGTGTGTGTTTTATGTACAGTGTAACATTACCCATTCCGCTCGCTGGAGCTGCCGGTGTTTGCTGGGGATTCACAACATTGGGGTTGCTGCCAATCAGAAAGCAGCTTAGTTTATCATATCATATCATATATATACAGCCGGAAACAGGCCTTTTCGGCCCACCAAGTCCGTGCCGCCCAGTGATCCCCGCACATTAACACTATCCTACACCCACTAGGGACAATTTTTACATTTACCCAGCCAATTAACCTACATACCTGTACGTCTTTGTTGAGTTGAGTTTAGTTGAGTTTTGTGATACAGTGTGGAAACGGCCCACCGAGTCCATGCTGACCAGCGATCTCCCGTACACTACCTTCATCCTAAACACCAGGGACAATTTACAGAAGCCAACTAACCTACAAATCTGAACGTCTTTGGAGTGTGGGAGGAAACCGGAGCACCCAGAGAAAGCCCACGCGGTCACAATGAGAACATACAAACTCTTTACAGACAGGGCTCTAGTGAGGATCGAACCAGAGTCTCTGGGACTGTGAGGCAGCAACTCTGCCACTGTGCTGCCCACTTGTGGTAACTCAAATACTGGTGAGGAGGGCGGGTTGTGAAGTTAGGGGAGAGGATTTGGTGGGAAAAGCAACTGGCGACCTGTCCAAGACGTTCTTGGGTGGAGGTGAGACTGGCAACTTGGGATGTGCCTTTGAAGGGCCATCGCTGGCCAAAGAAGACGGATGGCCTTGGAAACTTGGGCCCAGAATGGACGAAGGTCAAGAAGGGGGGACCAGGTAGAGTGGAGAGAAGTTGGGGTTGTCAGCTTTTTATAAAGGAGGTGAAGCTGGGATCTTAAGGCCATGGAGCACAGCAGGTCATAGAGATAGGCAGCATGGAAACAGGCCCTTTGGCCCATCATCAAACACCTCACTCTACATTCTCATCACCACCCCAGACTCTCTCACTCACGCCCACAGACACCTGCCAACCTGTGGGGTGTGGGGGGGATCGGAGGGAAAGTCCGGGAGAACTCACAGACAGCACCCGAGGTCAGGATCGAACCGGGTCTCCGGCGCCGTGAGGCAGCAGCTCTACCCGCTACGCCACCAGGTTGCTCACACCCTGACTTAGCTGTGGACGGTGAAGAACGGGGGGTGGGGGTGAGGATGCTGAAACCCAGGCATTAACCCTAGAAACATTCAGCTGGTGAGGAACCCCACTCAACGACCTGAAAGGCCACCACGGTTTCCCCCTCCACAGACGCTGCCTGGCCCGCTGAGTTCCTCCAGCACTTTGTGTTTTGCTCTAGATTCCAGCATCTGCAGTTCCTTGTGTCTCCACTTGTAGTTGGAACAGTTTCTTCCCAGCTGTTATAAGGCAACTGAACCATCCTACCACAACCAGAGTGCAGTCCTGAACTGCTATCTACCTCATTGGTGACCCTCAAAGTATCTTTGATTGGACTTTACTGGCTTTACCTTGCACTCTACCTGGTCCCCCCATCCTGACCTTTATCCTGTATTCTGTACACTGTGAATGGCTCGATTGCAATCACATATTGTCTTTCCACTGACTGGATAGCACGGAACAAAACCTTTTCACTGTGCCTTGGTAAACATGGCAATAAACTAAACTGAAAGTACTCTGTGGCCTGGTCTTGGCACGCAACAAAAACTCCCCAGGAATCTGAAAGTGAAACTGAAGTTTCAGCAAATATTGTTCACAGGTGGAGTCAGGAGGAACTGCAGGCGCTGGAACCATGGGCCAAACACAAAGTGCTGGAGGAACTCAGCGGGCCGGGCAGTGTCTGTGGAGGGAGGGGATGGACAGGCCGATAGTTAACAGACCACCATTCTTTGATGTCACATGTACCTGGAGACAGTGACGTTCTGTGTTTTGCACATCATGGTGAACATGATCACCATCAGACATGAGACTGGAAGGACTGGTGTGTAACGATACGTTCCTGTGGAGGTCATTCCATCATTCTGCTGCATTTTGCACCTTTCACACCTCCAGTTCTTAAAAATATTGAGTCTTACCTCGGTCGTAAAGGCCCATGTCCTGGTGATGGCACTGGGTCATAGGGGTCAGTGTGGGGTCAGTGTGGGGGTCATAGGGGTCAGTGTGGGGGTCAGTGTTGGGGTCGGTGTGGGGGTCATTATGGGGTCGTAGGAGTCGGTGTGGGGGTCAGTGTAGGGGTCGGTGTAGGGGTCAGTGTAGGACCCTGGCTGGCATTTACCCACTGGAAAGCAGCAGGTGTGGGCTGGGGGGAGAAGGAGGTGTGTGGCACATACACCCCACAATGCCCACTGACCAGTGGCACCAATGCCCACTGACCAGTGGCACCAATGCCCACTGACCAGTGGCACCAATGTCCAGGGTGATGGCACATGTAAACTCCCACCACAACAAGAACCTCCAGCCACTACATGTTCACTGAACTATTCTGCTGTTCACTGTGGAGTGCACAGAGCATCATGTTTATACCGCTGTGCTGCAGCTGTTCAGAATTTCATTGTTCTGGTTCGGGACTTTTGACAGTAAACATTCTTGACCACCTGTGGGGCTTTTGGGAAATCTCGAGCCTCAGTGAGACAGGCCTGTGGTCTGGGGGGAGGGGGGGGAGGAAACGAAAGGGGGGGGAACGAAGGGAGGGGATGAATGAAGCGGGGGGGGGGGGGGGTGGAGAGAGGCAAACTCCGTGAGTCAGCAGATATCTAAGCGGCCAGACTGACGCGTATCCTGTGCGTGGTTATGCAGCCGTGGTAGCCAGTGTTCTCAGGCTGCAGACTGTAATCAATGCGCCCTCATAATAAGAAGGTCTCGACCCGAAACGTCACCCATTCCTTCTCTCCTGAGATGCTGCCTGACCTGCTGAGTTACTCCAGCATTTTGTGAATAAATACCTTCAATTTGTACCAGCATCTGCAGTTATTTTCTTATACTCACAATACACAAACTCTTTCCTGTTGCTGCTGCTTGTCACAACGGGCCCGTTGGGTAACGTTGGGTAACAGGGGATTGGGCAATGGTCTGTCGGTGAGGACATCATTACTGATATTTGGGTCACTGTGCTGGAAACTAAATTCTTTCCACATCTGACGGGACTGAGGAGCAGCTACAGGTGACACCAGCGAACAAACTAATCCACAAGCACAAGGTGTAAGCTGCTCTACAATAAAATAGCAAGCCACAACTTGCATTTAAACATATACCTTATATTATACCTGTAAAATAAATACACATTTGGAATATTGGGGGCAACCCCATTAACATCTTTCTGAATACAGGGAGACCAAAGCTGAACACAATACTCTAAATGTGGCCTCAGCAATGTCTTGTACAACCATAGCACAACCTCCCAACATCTACTGTTTATTCAACACTCTGACTGATGAAGGCCAATGTGCCGAAATCCTTCTTGAGATAGCACTTTCAGGGAGCTATGTACCTGCACTCATAGATGCGTCTGCTCTACAACACTCCCCAGAGCCCCTGCCATCCATGACAGGGGCTCTACAACACTCCCCAGAGCCCCTGCCATCCATGACAGGGAAGGGAGAGAGGGGAAGAGTTTCATGGAGGTGTGTGGGCAAGTTCTTCACAGAAGGTGGAGATTGCCTGGAACACACCAGGGTGGCGGCTATATATATATATATACACACACACAATATGGGTTATGTGCAGTTAGACAGGTGATGATCTTGGCATCATGTCCAGCGTTTGTTGTGGGCCTGTGCTGTACTGTCCCATGTTCTGTGGTGAACCGTTCACTGGAAGGTGCGGTGGGTAATCCATCGTAAGCTCTCCAGAGATTGAGCCAACCTGATTGCCCACACCACTGACCTGAAACATCACCCATTCCTTCTCTCCAGAGATACTGCCCGTCCCTCTGTTACTCCAGTATTTTGTGTCCACCTTGCGTTCTTGGATTGGGCTTCCAAGAGGAAGTATCGGCTCCACCCCAGACCCGCCTAGGGAATTAACGCAGGAGTGCCAGTGGGTGGTTGCGGGCTGGCATGACTCAGGGGGCTGAAGGAGTTAAGCTTAGGTAGATCCATCCAACTCGTGTGTTTGAAGAGGGCATGAGGAAGATTCAAACCCAGGGCTTGGGCGTCCACAGTCTGGTCATTCTCTCCCTCCACCCTTGGGCTTCAGTGTCCACTTTCACCAAATGGGCCTCACCATTCACCAGGACTCTTGCAAGGCGTTCCAAAACTACCGGCAGCCACACAGAAACATTTCCCTGACCCCTTCCCCAGCTTGCCTCCCGTGGTTCAGAACCAATAACACATTCTCCACCCCATTCAAGAACCATAAACCTCATGAGTCAAAAGGTTTTACGCTGTAAACATTTCATTGTACCATCGTTACGTGTCTCATTGAAACCACAGCTTCTGATGATCAACGCAATGCCTGCACCATGACTCAGGCACGACAGGCTGTCATTTAATGGAAAACAAAACTACAGCGGTGTATAGCTAACATCCCTGTAGACACACGCGCACACACATGCACTTACACACGCACGTATGCACGTGCGCACACACATGCACACGTACGCATGTACACACGCACTCACTTACGTACACACATGCACTCACACACGTACACACACACATACACACACACGTACACACACACATGCATGCACACATATGCATGCACACATATGCATGCACACGCGCGCGCACATACGCATCCATACACGCGCGTGCAAACACACTCGTGTGAACACACACATGTGGACACAAACACGTTGGACACAAGCACACGGGTGCACTCACACACGTACACGGAGCATACACCTCAGTGACTGGTCCGGTCCGGTCCACCCGAGAGCCAAACCCTGGATTACAATGGCCCCACACCTGCACAACCTCAGTGTACTCTTTCTATGTACTGGTACTATATCTAAGATGTGCTCATGCACAGTAATACCTGTTTGCTGAACTATAAGCAAAAACCTTGGTACATGTGACAATAAACTACCACTAAACACTCCTTGAACATGTGGACAAGTAGTTCCTGCAAGTGTGACATTTGCAAATTCCAGCATCTGTCGTTCCTTGAATCTTGGCAAATATCGCTCTTCCCACTTGCCTCTGGATTTTTCATTTGAAAAAGAAAGAAATGTCTTTATTGATGCTCTTCTAACAACACCATCAAACACAGGTGGCCGTGAATATTAATTGAGAAATATTGATGGAACCAACTTGCTTCCTGCATTTGGTCGTGCAGTCCCAGATGTCTAACTAATGCTGAAGGCTTGTTGGGGTCGAGTACACTTGTACACATGTCATAGACATGTCAGAGCAGGCTGTTTGAAACATTCAGTGCCTTTAACCTGAGCTGTTGCATATCCTGCACATCTGACTTGATCCCTAGACTGCTGAGGCATTATTGAAGTATGGTCCTGTTTAATTAAATAGGACAATAGTAACAGCCTAAAACAGTCAATAAAATTATTTTTTTGGTACAGATTTATTGACTGGAAAAGATCAGCAAGTCAGGCAGCATCTATGGAGCCTGACTGGTGAGGCCAGGAACAGAGAGATAGAGGGTATGAATTTATGGCTGAGGGGCTGGTGCAGAGAGCAGGGATTTAGATTTCTGGACCACTGGGATCTCTTCTGGGCTAGGGGTGACTTGTACAAAAGGGACGGGTTGCATCTTAACAGCAGGGGGACAAACATTCTGGCAGGCAGGTTTGCTAGTGTGACACCTGTGGCTTTAAACTAAGTAGTGGGGGGGAGGGGTTAACAAATTGTGAATATGAAGATGAGGTCAAAGGGAATACAGGAGATATTGCAAAAGACTCTCGGAAGAATGGGAACAGAAGTTCTAGAGCGGAAAAGAAATTAAGGGCAGGGCCAATTGTGAACGATGTGAGAGAGGAGGTAAATACAGAAGTTAAAGTGTTGTACTTAAATGCGCGTAGTATAAAAAATAAAGTGGATGAGCTTGAGGCTCAGTTAGTCATGGGCAAGTATGATGTTGTAGGGATCACTGAGACATGGCTACAAGAGGACCAGGGCTGGGAACTGAATATTCAGGGGTACACAACGTATAGAAAAGACAGACAGGTGGGCAGAGGGGGTGGGGTTGCTCTGATGGTAAGGAATGATATTCATTCCCTTGCAAGGGGTGACATAGAATCAGGAGATGTTGAATCAGTATGGATAGAAATGAGAAATTGTAAGGGTAAAAAGACCCTAATGGGAGTTATCTATAGGCCCCCAAACAGTAGCCTCGACATAGGGTGCAAGTTGAATCAGGAGATAAAATTGGCGTGTCAAAAATGTAATGCTACGGTGGTTATGGGAGATTTCAACATGCAGGTAGACTGGGAAAATCAGGTTGGAAATGGACCCCAGGAAAGAGAGTTTGTAGAGTGCCTTCGAGATGGATTCTTAGAACAGCTTGTACTGGAGCCTACCAGGGAGAAGGCAATTCTGGATTTAGTGTTGTGTAATGATCCTGATCTGATAAGGGGACTAGAGGTAAAAGAGCCATTAGGAGGCAGTGATCACAACATGATAAGTTTTACTCTGCAAATGGAAAGGCAGAAGGGAAAATCGGAAGTGTCGGTATTACAGTATAGCAAAGGGGATTACAGAGGCATGAGGCAGGAGCTGGCCAAAATTGATTGGAAGGAGGCCCTAGCAGGGAAGACGGTAGAACAGCAATGGCAGGTATTCCTGGGAATAATGCAGAGGTTGCAGGATCAATTTATTCCAAAGAGGTGGAAAGACTCTAAGGGGAGTAAGAGACACCTGTGGCTGACGAGGGAAGTCAGGGACAGCATAAAAATTAAGGAGAGGAAGTATAACATAGCAAAGAAGAGTGGGAAGACAGAGGATTGGGACTCTTTTAAAGAGCAACAAAAGTTAACTAAAAAGGCAATACGGGGAGAAAAGATGAGGTACGAGGGTAAACTAGCCAATAATATAAAGGAGGATAGCAAAAGTTTTTTTAGGTACGTGAAGAGGAAAAAAATAGTCAAGGCAAATGTGGGTCCCTTGAAGACAGAAGCAGGGGAATTTATTATGGGGAACAAAGAAATGGCAGACGAGTTAAACCGTTACTTTGGATCTGTCTTCACTGAGGAAGATACACACAATCTCCCAAATGTTCTAGGGGCCGGAGAACCTAGGGTGATGGAGGAACTGAAGGAAATCCACATTAGGCAGGAAATGGTTTTGGGTAGACTGATGGGACTGAAGGCTGATAAATCCCCAGGGCCTGATGGTCTGCATCCCAGAGTACTTAAGGAGGTGGCTCTAGAAATAGTGGAAGCATTGGAGATCATTTTTCAATGTTCTATAGATTCAGGATCAGTTCCTGTGGATTGGAGGATAGCAAATGTTATCCCACTTTTTAAGAAAGGAGGGAGAGAGAAAACGGGGAATTATAGACCAGTTAGTCTGACATCAGTGGTGGGGAAGATGCTGGAGTCAATTATAAAAGACGAAATTGCTGAGCATTTGGATAGCAGTAACGGGATCATTCCGAGTCAGCATGGATTTACGAAGGGGAAATCATGCTTGACAAATCTACTGGAATTTTTTGAGGATGTAACTAGGAAAATTGACAAGGGAGAGTCAGTGGATGTGGTGTACCTCGACTTTCAGAAAGCCTTCGACAAGGTCCCACATAGGAGATTAGTGGGCAAAATTAGGGCACATGGTATTGGGGGTAGGGTACTGACATGGATAGAAAATTGGTTGACAGACAGAAAGCAAAGAGTGGGGATAAATGGGTCCCTTTCGGAATGGCAGGCAGTGACCAGTGGGGTACCGCAAGGTTCGGTGCTGGGACCCCAGCTATTTACGATATACATTAATGACTTAGACGAAGGGATTAAAAGTACCATTAGCAAATTTGCAGATGATACTAAGTTGGGGGGTAGTGTGAATTGTGAGGAAGATGCAATAAGGCTGCAGGGTGACTTGGACAGGTTGTGTGAGTGGGCGGATACATGGCAGATGCAGTTTAATGTAGGTAAGTGTGAGGTTATTCACTTTGGAAGTAAGAATAGAAAGGCAGATTATTATCTGAATGGTGTCAAGTTAGGAGGAGGGGGAGTTCAACGAGATCTGGGTGTCCTAGTGCATCAGTCAATGAAAGGAAGCGTGCAGGTTCAGCAGGCAGTGAAGAAAGCCAATGGAATGTTGGCCTTCGTAACAAGAGGAGTTGAGTATAGGAGCAAAGAGGTCCTTCTACAGTTGTACCGGGCCCTGGTGAGACCGCACCTGGAGTACTGTGTGCAGTTTTGGTCTCCAAATTTGAGGAAGGATATTCTTGCTATGGAGGGCGTGCAGCGTAGGTTCACTAGGTTAATTCCCGGAATGGCGGGACTGTCGTATGTTGAAAGGCTGGAGCGATTGGGCTTGTATACACTGGAATTTAGAAGGATGAGGGGGGATCTTATTGAAACATATAAGATAATTAGGGGATTGGACACATTAGAGGCAGATAACATGTTCCCAATGTTGGGGGAGTCCAGAACAAGGGGCCACAGTTTGAGAATAAGGGGTAGGCCATTTAGAACGGAGATGAGGAAGAACTTTTTCAGTCAGAGGGTGGTGAAGGTGTGGAATTCTCTGCCTCAGAAGGCAGTGGAGGCCAGTTCGTTGGATGCTTTCAAGAGAGAGCTGGATAGAGCTCTTAAGGATAGCGGAGTGAGGGGGTATGGGGAGAAGGCAGGAACAGGGTACTGATTGAGAGTGATCAGCCATGATCGCATTGAATGGCGGTGCTGGCTCGAAGGGCTGAATGGCCTACTCCTGCACCTATTGTCTATTGTCTATTGTCTATTGACAAAGTTTCAAGTCCAAGGTTTATCATTAGAATCTTCCAGTGTTTGCAGATTTGGGGGGGATTTTCAATAAACCTATATTACTGTTTTCAGTCTTTACCTTGTCTCTTGTTCCAGTAACAAATCTACGACGACCTTCTCACTTCATGATGTCCCTTGGTGTTAATGTTGCCAACGACCTGTTGTGGACCAACAGGCAAGAAGACACCAATGCCTCTATTTCCTCAGGAGACTGGGGAGATTCGGCACATTACCAGTGACTATTAAACATTTCTACAGATACACCATAGAAAGCTTACTGTAGAGTTGCATCACAGATTGGTTTGGGAACAGCTCTGCCCAAGACCGCAGGAAATTGAGAGAGTTATAGATGTAGCCCAGTCCATCACACATCACACTCCCCACCATTGTAGATGTAGCCCAGTCCATCACACATCACACTCCCCACCATTGTAGATGTAGCCCAGTCCATCACACACACACACACACACACTCCCCACCATTGTAGATGTAGCCCAGTCCATCACACACACCACCCTTCCCACCATTGTAGGTGTAGCCCAGTCCATCACACACCACACTTCCCACCATTGTGAACAGCTCCAACTTAATCAAAACCATGTCCCATTCCTTCTTCTCCCCGCTCCCAACTGGCAGAAGGTGCAGAAGCTTGAAGGCGCGCACCACCAGACTCAGGAACGGCTTCTTCCCCTCTGTTATCAGACTTCTGAATGGTGCTTCCATAAGCTAAGGCACTGTCCGATTCACCTCTACCCCATTGTGGACATTGGACTTTGTCTGTGGAACTGATGCGCTACAATGCTGAGAACTATATTCTGCACTCTGTATCTTCCCTTTGCTCTACCTGTTGTACTTGAGTTTGACTTTATTGTATTTATGTATAGTATATCTGATCTGTTTGGATAGCATGCAAAACAAAGCTTTTCGCTGTACCTCGGTACACGTGAAAATAATAATAAATATACTCTAAATAGGTTTTCATTTTTGTAATATTTAGGTCACAAAAATAAAAACCTATTTAGAGTATGTTTATATATAAATGAACAAGCTGGCTGAGAGTGGACAATGAGGCAGCCTGTATACAAAGTGCACCCAACGCGTATGAAGGTATCTTTGAACAGTGGTGGTCTTGTGGGAAATAAGACAGCACATGCAACATTGGAGAGAAGCTTCGTCAGAGAGACAGACTGCTCCAAGGTTGGGAGTTACAGAGGTGCGTGTTAATCGTGACCCAACCCTGAGTGACTTCAGTCATTTAGGAATGTCACGAGCCTTTATCAGCACAAAACCTTCACTTAATTACAGCGGGATTTACTGCTTGTCGAGTGACTAATGCTTAGACTGAAATTAATCTCTGTCACGACAGGCCAGGCTACAGTTCGAGGAATGGAGGGAGATCAAGGGATATGGGGAGAAGGCAGGCACGGGTTATTGATTGTGGACGATCAGCTATGATCACAATGAATGGCGCTGCTGGCTCAAAGGGCCGAATGGCCTCCTCCTGCACCTATTTTCTATGTTTCTATGATGCAAACTAGGGTTTCCACCCGGTAATTCCTGGTAAACTTACACGCGAGATGATGTCAAACAAAGAATTGCCAGCTTCATAGAGGAGGAAAATAATGAGGGAGTGCTGGTTCATGATATCTCAGGATTTGGTCCTAACTGCACTGTTGAAGCCCTTGTCTATGGAGCGAGATGATGTACTGAGGTACATCTGCTCTTTCAAACAGATGAAATAGGAATTATTTCATGGAGTGGGTCAGGTCCCATTGGTCTGGTCGGTATTTATCCATCAACCAGTCAGCGGGTAGAACTGCTGCCTCACAGCGTCAGAGACCAGAGTTCCATCCTGACCACGTGGGTTTCCTCCGGGTGCTTCGTGTGGAGTTTGCACGCTCTCCCTTGACTGCGTGGGTTTCCTCCAGGTGCTTAGGTTTCCTCTTACATTCCAAAGACGTGTGCATTTGTAGGTTAATTGGCCCTCTGTAAATTGTCCGTAGTGTGTAGGGATTGGATGCGGAAGTGGGGTAACATAGAACTACTGTGAACGGGTGGTCAGTGGTCGGCGTGGACTTGGTGGGCTGAAGGGCCTGTTTCCATGCTGTATCTTTCAATCAATCTGTCGGTCTGACCATTATTGCACTGCTATTTCACAGAGTTTGGCTGACCTTCACCATGGAAACTGGATTTCAAAAGTACTCCAGTGACTGGGAAATTTTGGGGAGCTCTTAGGTTATCCAAGATATTCCATATAAATGATAAATGATTTTGCAAAAAGACAAAGAATCTGGCAATATAAATTTGATGAAACATAAGTTCTAATGAATGTCATCCAGTGTGAGTTCCTGTGTTTGGAGCAGCTTCATGTGGGCCTGAGGCAGAGGCAGGAGAAATGATACCGGGGAAGAACTAGCCCAAAGATTAAACAATATTGGGTTATCTTCTGTGAAAAGAGCCAAAGGGATTCCCAGTTTGAAAACATGTTTAAAGAGAATGTGAAGCCAAAATAAATCAACATTAGCAAAAATAATACTGGCAAAATGAGAGGGATGCAAAGGCCAACTCTGAGAACCTGTTTTGACAGAGGTGATAGATTTACATATCATGGGCACAGGCTATTTAGACTATAATCCCCATGCTGACCATCTAGAAGACCATAAAACCAGAAGATGTAGGAGCAGAAAGGCAATTTGGCCCATCAAACCTTCTCCATTCGATCATGGCTGATCTATCTTTCCCCCTCAACCCCATTCTCCTGCCTTCTCCTCGTAACCCCTGACACCCATACTGATCAAGAACCTGTCAATCTCCTCAATACCCACTGACCTGGCCTCCACTGCTGTCTGTGGCAATGAATTCCACAGATTCACCACCCTCTGGCTAAAGAAATTCCTCTCATCTCCCTTCTAAAGGTACATTCTTTTATTCCAAGGCCGTGCCCTCTGATCCTAGACTCTCCCACTAGTGGAAACATCCTCTCCACATCCACTCTATCTACGCCAATTCCATTTTACCTTGCGCATTCCATCAGCTCGCCCTCACCCACCTACTGCATGGATAATCTATGTATCAATAAACCCACCTCCTGCACTTCGTGACGTGGGCAGGAAAGCAAGCAGCTAGCGAGAATCTGTCAAGTGGTAACAGTGCACCTAGAAATTAATAGTAGGACTGGACAGAGCCAACGTGGATTTATGAAAAGAAAAATCATGTTTGACAAATACAGGAATAAGAATAGGTATGGGACCCATTTAGTGTGGCGTATTTAGATTTTCAGAAGGCCTTTGATAAGGTATTGCATAGGATTATTATGCAAAAATTCAAGTGCTGGTCTTGTGGCAGCATAATAGAGTCATAGAGTGATACAGTGTGGAAACAGGCCCTTCAGCCCAACTTACCCAGACCGGCCAACATGTCCCATCTACACTAGCTCCACCTGCCTGTGCTTTGTCCATATACCTCCAAACCTGTCCTATCCATGTACCTGTCAAACTGTTTCTTAAACATTGGGATAGTCCCTGCCTCGACTATCTCCTCTGGCAGCTTGTTCCATACACTCACCACCCTTTGTGTGAAAAAGTTACCCCTTGGATTCCTATTAAATCTTTTCCACTTCACTTTGAACCCATGTCCTCTGGTCCTCGATTCCCCTAGGGAGGATGTGGGGAGAGACTCTGTGCATACACCAATCTATTCCTCCCATGATTTTAAGATCACCCCTCATCCTCCTGCGCTCCAAGGAATAGAGACCCAGCCTATTCAACCTCTCCCTATAGCTCACACCCTCTAGTCCTGGCAACATCATCGTAATTTTTTTCGGAACCCTTTCAAGCTTGACAATACCTTTCCTATAACATGGTGCCCAGAACTGAACACAATATTCTAAATGCGGTCTGGTCTCACCAACGTCTTATACAACTGCAACATGACCTCCCAACTTACTATACTTAATACTCTGACTGATGAAGGCCAATGTGCCAAACGCCTTTTTGACCACCTTATCTATCTGCGACTCGACCTTCAAGGAACCATGCACCTGTACTCCTAGATCCCTCTGCTCTACAACACTCCCCAGAGGTCTACCATTTACTGTGTAGGTCCTGCCCTTGTTAGATATTGATGGGACCAGGTCAATGAACAGAACACTGTAGGATGCATGTCATGCTTTGCCATACTGTGCCAGGGGACAGAGATTGACCCTTGGGTGCTGTCTGTGTGGAGTTTACACCTTTTCCCTGTCACTGTGTTGGACTGCCCCCAGATTTCCTCTCACAGTAATGTTGATAATGATTTGGTTGTGCTTGACGGTACATTGGTGGTCTAGTGGATACTGAAGAAAGTGACCCAAGCTTAGAACAGACGTTGATCAACAGGGCCAATAGGCAGCTTTCTCACACTGAGGTGATGAACATATGAAACGAGCTGCCAAAGGAAGTGGTGGAGGATGGTACAATTATTAAAAGAGTTGCTTGGGTAGATGGATAGGAATGGTTTGGAGGGAAAAGGGCCAGACACTGGCAGGTTGGAGTAGTTTGGTAACTTCATGGGCGAGATGTGGCTGTGGCTAGTGAGGTAAACTTTACCAAAGCAAAGTGGCAACGAGGCACATGAAGCAAAGCAAATCCAAAAATCACTCAATTGGCTGCTTTTGGTGAGTGTAACTGCAAGGGCTCAGTTGACTAACACACAGGGATTTAAACGTTGGCCCTGTGACAAAAACAATATCAGGTGCAGCACAATGGGTTGTAGCCTTCATAACTGCAAGGACCATAATGAGGTACTTGCCCTGGTACTCACTCAGCAACGGGAAGTCATGCTGCATTTCTGTTGCAGCCTTAAACCCATCACAGGTTCTCATTGCATGGCCAGGAAAACAAGTGTTAACCACGGATGAGGAAGTAATGAAGAACAGGCAGTTCCTCAATAACCAGCCCATCATTCTGTGCACCAGCTCACCATTTCCCGTCCATTTCATACGTACAATTTTGCAGAAGTACATTTCAAATGGGATCTTACCTCTGAGATAGGCCTGTATTCCAATGGTTCAAAGATGGCCCCAACTCAACATCCGTTGGAAGGTCAATGTCCGAGCCACTGCACCACCTCGCGTGCCTTTACCTGCTGCAGGTGTAGGGGGTGCAGGTTGTGGTGTGGGAAGGGGAAGCAGCAGCCGGGAGATCGAGCAGATCGGGGTCAGCCTGCAGCAGGTGCATGGAGCGGCAGTGGCTACAACAGAATCGTAGTGGGCCAGCCCCATCCCCACTCACTGTACTGCCAAGACATCATCAAGGGCCCATATCCCCACAGGTGCCGCCAATCATCATCAAGGCCCCATATCCCCATGCAGGGTGCTGCCAAGACATCAAGGCCCCATATCCCCACTCACGGTGCTGCCAAGACATCAAGGCCCCATATCCCCATTCAGTGCCGCCAATCATCATCAAGGCCCCATATCCCCACTCACAGTGCTGCCAAGACATCAAGGCCCCATATCCCCACTCAGTGCCGCAAATCATCATCAAGGCCCCATATCCCCACTCACTGCCGCCAATCATCAAGGCCCCATATCCCCACTCACTGCCGCCAAGATACCAGGCCTTAAAATGAGAAAACAAGCAATACATATCTTCGTAGGCTAAGGTCAGGGTGGCGCAGCAGGTAGAGCTGCTGCCTCACAGCGCCAGAGACCCGGGTTCGATCCTGACTACGGGTGCTGTCTGCACGGAGTTTGTATGTTCTCCCCATGACCGCGTGGGTTTTCTCTGGGTGCTCCGGCATCCTCCCACATTCCAAAGCCGTGCATGTTTGTAGGCTAATTGGGATCTGTAAATTGTCCATGGTGTGTAGATAGAACAGGGCGATCATTGGTCAGTGAGGACCTGGTGGGCTGAAGGGCCTGTTTCCACACTGTATCTCCAAACTAAAAATCAGACCTGATATTTTCAGAGACCCAAGGCTTGAATTTGACAGGTTCCTCAAAAGCACACAGGAACGAAGATTACAAAACGTGGTGGACACACGGTCCTCACCAAAGTGATCTCCAGCAATCACTACCTCAAAAAGGCAGCCAGTATCAAGGACCACACCACCCTGGCACGCTCTCACTTCACTACTGCCATCAGAAAGGTATAGGAATCGGAAACCTGCAGCTTCTTCCCTACAACCATCAGGCTGTTAAACCCAAAGACACAAAAAGCTGGAGTAACTCAGTGGGACAGGCAGCATTTCTGGAGCAAAAGGAATGGGTGACGTTTTGGGTCGAAACCCTTCTTCAGGCGTTTAAACACTACAACCTCCAACTACACACAACTACAAACTGCCTTGATATGACCAGAGATTTGGAGGAGGCATGTTTCTGTCTTTGCACTGTATTGTGTTTTTATATATTGAACTACTTTTTGTTGCTTACTAAGGCATCTACTGAGTACTGAGTGTGGAATGCAATCACTGCAAACAGATCACAACAGAGACAATAAAATAATGAAATAAATTGTGTTTTTAATTTTATACAACAGTCGAACAATACATTAAGTATACATACACAGAAACATGTCTAACATCCAGTTGCCAGACACATGTGCTACCTGGAATATAGCCTTGACAGAGGATAAGGTATTTACAATAATCAGCATATGTAAAATAAGGAATTGTGTCCTCCCTCCCCCCCACCCATCACTCACCCAGGCAGAACACAACAATCTTTTACCGTGCAGATGAAAGTGTTGTATTCTCCCCAGAGTTTCAGTTCTTATTGTTCTGGCTCAACATTGAGATCAGGAAGATTAATTAGGGTGGAGGACTCCCCCACAAATGTATTATCCCATTGAAATTAATACAATCAACACCCCCCCCCCCCCCCCCCCCCCAAGCGGACGGTTTAATCCAATCAAGCGATGGCCAAAGAGGCCGTCACTGAAGGACATCCATTCAAAGAACTGCAGAAGTTGGAACCTTGTGCAAAACAAGGTGCTGGAATACCTCAGCGGGCAAGGCAGCATTTGTGCAGGGAATGAATAAGTGTTGTTTTTGGCAGGGACCCTTCTTCAGAGGTTTTTTTTGAAAAGCCCGTGTCCTTCCTCAGCCGACCCAAAGCGTCATCTGTTCACTCCCTCCAGTGGGTGCCTAACAGCTGAGTGACCCCAGCACTTTGTGTTTGGCATCGTTCTCTATACATGGCTCAGCTAGAGCCAATGTTGAGAGTGGATGCTGCCCCAAGAGTGAGGAAAGTAGGCTCACTACCTGAAACATCACCTATCCATGCTCTCCACAGATGCTGCCTGACCCGCTGAGTTACTCCAGCACTCTGTGAAACGTCACCTATCCATGTTCTCGACAGATGCTGCCTGACCCACTGAGTTACTCCAGCACTCTGTGAAATGTCACCTTTCCATGTTCTCCAGAGATGCTGTCTGACCCGTTGAGTTACTCCAGCTTCTTGAGTCTATTGTAGGCTACCTGTAGTTAGGACCAGGCCTGTAGGAATTCCTTTGATCAAACAGACTGCAGGATATGGAGAAAATCTTCCGATTCAGGGGGTTAATGATACGAAATGTCAAAATTCTAAGTCAATCTACTCTTCTTTTAAAATGAAAGCATCTGCCTTGCACATCCTAATTTTACTCGTCCTGCACACAACCACGAGGATTCTTCAAATGAACAGCATTGAATAGCTAAAGAATGTTGAAAAAACTGGGGAAACATCAAACCAAAGGCAACGCTAAAACAATTCATAGTTTACCGAATTGTCAGGCATATAATAGATGGAAATATCTGAAATAAACACATTAGAAGCAAGCTAGCAAATTGTGCCAGGAAGTTTCTGGAGGAAGTTAATGCTTCCAGAGCCACTAATCTATTCCTCTCCAGTTTGCCTTGTGCACACCGTCTCGGCTAAAGCAGAACACGAGTCCATACAAACACTATCCAGCACCAAGGGTTGTTTTACAATTACGTGAAGGAACAGGACCAACTCTTCTGCACATGTCAACTGCAAATGTTACGTGAACAAGGCCCCACTTATTTTGAAAGTTTTATTGATAAAAGTCCATGGGGAGCTGCTGCTGCTCACTATTATTGAACCCCCAGTTGCAGAGTATTATCAAATTAGAAATCATCACAGGCAGCTAGTTGTGATTACAGAGGCTGTTTCTATATTGCAATCTGACATGGAAATTTAAAATGGGGGAAAAAATGACTGGTAAATGAGGACACAAGTGCATGTTTCTCCTGTTTAAGGTGCTCCACAACTGGGACTGCTGTCTCCTGTCTGACCATAACATTTACAACACAAGTGCCAAAACCAGAACCGGATTATGAAAGGCTGCACCCCAGACTGCACAGTAACTACACTCTGTAAGACTTTTAACAAAGCAGACCTCATCCTACTCTGGTAAAGCTCCACAATCGCAGAAAGCATTTGGTAGTAACTCAACCATGTTACAGTCTACCTAAGCAAAAGTCAGGTCTTTATCAGGTACAGTCAGTGTTAAAAGCTGGTAGATTATATGTAAAAGGACACAGACTGACCCACACAAAAGCTCAGATTAAATCTGGAGGACAGTGTGCAGACGTGAGGAGAAGGCACACTTTCACCTTGATGATTCCACGGTGCATGTTCAGGATATTCCTCACAAACAATACCCCATGGTGTTTTGTATTGCATTTTCAAAAGTGCTCAATTCAGAAACAGGGCAGGCAGACTTTGTAACCCCCCCCCCCCCTCTCATTTGTACAACAGATGAAATCATACTTTGGCGAGGGGGAAGAGTCACACTCCAATGACACTTAGTAATTACAATCTGGAGCACAAGGCATCATTCCATTTCACATTTATTAACAGGCTTACCGACACTGCGACTTTATTTATACTGCATTTTGGTTGAGAATATATTGAAAATTTATTGCATCGTTGTAGTTACATCTCATGCATGACCTTCTCACCAGGAGAGAGGTTAGCACCCTGCCCCACAACTAAAGATTATGCTTGGTCTTTGAACATGTGTTTTCACCTCTTGTGAAGTGGTGGCTGCAGGGCAAAAGCATCAAAGTTCAAGTGTAAGTTGTTCGAGGGTGCTGTACATTGAACTAATGCTCTAGGCATGAACTTGTCAGGTGGCACATCAGTGCCAATAAGCCCAGTAACAACTGTGTAATGAAGCACTTTTGATCGTCCATTTAAATTTTGTCTTGTTAGTTAACAATAAAATTGAGAAAATGTTGCAATTCCTTGTAAAAGAAAATCCATGCATACCGATAGTGAGGAAGATTAGTGCAAATGTAGAAGGGCTGGTGCATTCTACACACAATGAGAAATCACACACTCTAGAACAACGAGAAGTACAACTGGAAATAAGATAAGAATTTCTAAACAAAGCATGACGTGTTCTCTCTGCTCAGCAGAGTGACGTATTGGTACAATGCGTAGAATGCTCAGCATTCATTTTAAACCCATCATGCAGGTGAGAGTACCAATGTACATTTCTACTGATGCCAACACCTCTGCACTGAGTTATTGCGTATGCCACATGACTCTCCTCACTCATGTGCAGTAGAACCGTGAAGGTGCAATTCATTAAGCTATTGGTGCTACAGAGCTGTTTGTGTTGCCTTTTAAGCAGAGCAAGACAATGAAGCTGTGGGGACGATGGTACACTTACGATCAGTGCTGGCATCTTCAGGTACAAGTGCAGGTAAAATTAGGAACAAAGAACTGAAGATGCTGATTTATACCAAAGATATGCACAAAGTGTAGAGTAACTGAGTGGGTCAGGCAGCATCTCTGGAGAAAAAGGATAGGTGGCGTTTCAGGTCAGGACCTTCTTCGATTGAAGAAGCACTTTGCAGGTAAAATTAGTTTGTGTGATGATCGGATAAGGCAGGTGGGTGGAGAAAATCAGGGGAAGACAGAGATTGAGAGAGGTAGGACAGGTGTTGGAAAGTGAACAAGCTCTAACAAATAAGGTGTAACTCACCAACTTTGGTGTGCATTCTCTAACTGCAAAGAGCTTTTGTAAAAAGGGAGTGGGGGACTATCACTAAAACAGCAGACAGGCTTCAAAACAGCTACAGTTTCACTGTAGAGTCATAGACACAGTGTAGAAGCAGGCCCTTCGGCCCAACTCGCCCACACCGGCCAACAATGTCCCAGCTACCCTAGTCCCACTTGACTGTGCTTGGTCCATAACTCTCTAAAGCTGTCCTATCCATGTACTTGCCACAACTCTAAGTAGATCTACGACCACTTCTTGGAGGCAGTCTTTCTCCAAGTGAGTTTGGCCTTGTATGTGCAGCCCTCGACCAGCCCGAGGCAAACTTCACATCCAGCACCAGATACACTTCAGAGACATGAGGGCATGAACTGAACACTGGTGGCATTCTTGTGGAGATCCAACTAGGTTTACAGAGTTATAGTCAAGACACTTTGTTCAGCTGCCTTCCTGGACTGACATATATTTGTTCAGTAAAGTAATTTCCTGATACAGGCTGAAGAGAGAATCATGAATTCATAGCTGTAACAGATGTTTGCTGGTTGCTCTGAGCAGGTGGTGTCAGAGACACCTATTTGTACTTGTGCAACTGTCACAAAGTGTTAATGATTGAACTGTTGCCATTAGCAACACAAGGGTAAAAGTGGCCTGCCACTAAGTAAAATCACTGCCCCGTCTTGGGTGTGAAAAAGGGCAAGGTGTCTTCAAAACCACACCAAACCTTTGTACCAAATTATTTTCATTTTTGAACTTAGAGCTTATTTTGCCTTTCAATTGCGGTTAATAGCCAGAAATTACACTAGAACTGCAATGGACAGGATCATTTTATGGAATGCAAAAAGATAAAAACACACAAATCCAGTAATGTACGGACAGGTCGTTGCCCCACTGAGGTGAGGTTTCTTATTGCAGGTACTGGTACGTGTGTGTGAACGAGGAACTAAACATCTAGAATACACAACATTTCTAAACAATTACGGGTTGGAGCAAGCATTTCATAGTACATGTGGACCAGGTAAGCCAATCCACATATATAACAATAACAAATAAGTAAATTAAAACAAGCTATGAAAAGTGTCAAAGAAAAACAAGAATGCCCCAAGTTTCTAAGACAAATGGAAGTGCTTGGTGTGTACACCATTGAAGTAACCAGTCTGTGGCTACCATCAAGTGCATGTGCTGCCCTGCATTAACTCACTGAATGAGAGCACTACAGACTGCTCTAACAGGCTGCTGTTGCCTCTCCAGCATGCTGGCAGGGATGGAAACAGGTCAAGGCTGATGGTATTTGAAAGAAATGTCAGCACAAGGCTGATGATTCAAGACTGCTTATCAGAAACTTTAAAAAAGCAAGCAGGGACTCTGCAGTTTACCACAGATGTTTTGGGAAACACATATAATGTGCCAATGCCCAGGCAAATGGGTTCCAATTCCAGCCATCCAATCCTCTGCTGTTTATACTCCACACCCTTAAAACTATTTTACGATATGGAAAGACAAGTGACACCAGCAAAATTCAAGATGAGCTACTTAGACCATGGCTACCCACAACAATACTGGAGGAACAAAACAGACCTCAAACTGTCACACTCATCAGATGGCACAAAGCAAAGCATTGTGTCTGAGAATCAACTTCAAATTTAAATGTACAAGATTTATAGTGACCATAGAATTTAACTGTAGCATTATTTTCAAGACTCATGTTTTGGACTTGAATCTATTTTAGAACACTGGTGACCCATGAAAAGTTCTAATGCAAAATGCTGTAGGTGCTGGGAATATTCCAGGGTTCATGGCAGAATGAGCCGAGAGCAAGGAGACGTTTATCTCTCTCAGCCATCGTTTGCGTCACCAAGATGCCACCGTACCTGCTTCATATTCCCAGCAACACCAGCATTTTGCATTTGCGTGAGAATGCTCAGCGATTTTAAAAACAAATTACCTGAAAAGTAAAATCAAAATTGACGGCTAAATATTTAAAAACAAATCTTCAGGCAGGGTTTTCATTTCAGTTCCACTTTTTAGAATAATCTCCAGGTGCTAGCTGAAGCAGATGAGATGACATGGAGTGCATCTAGTACCAAATGATTGGGCATTATGGTGCCAGGAGGTGGAATATCTAATGAAACCAAGCAAATTGACGTTTACCCGTTACGAATATATAACTATTAAGACACATACAAGTGGACGCATGTTTGCTCTAAGGAGTTGTGTTCAATTTGTGAAAAACACAAAGGAAGCTCTCAGATCACAAACTTGAAAATGCGATTGTACATAAGCGACAGACTGTATTATTACTCAGTGCCCTTGGGCAAATATGTTTGCAGGCGAACATGCAGTTGCCCGTGAGCGCCTATTAAATTGTTCTCTTCTGATCCAAGGATTGTAAGTGAGGCAAAATATAGTGCTGGTGGAGAGGGAGATGCGAGAGTTTGAGGGGTGTAAACAGGTGAGCAGGAACAAACACATAAAACAACAATGTGCCTTCAGAGTAAAATGCACTCCTATCCCTCTCCAAACCTCCCTTAATTTCTTAAAGTGATCGGTAGGTTCTTCAGGGTAAATCTGAAGTACCAGGAGGCAATAAGCATGATGAATAAGAGAGAAAAAGACATGTTGTGCTACAGAACACTAAGTCCAACCACAGAGTAGTAATTCATCGTATGAAAGTACTATCCGACGGGACTGGATTCCTTTATAGGCTGGCAAGAGTTTTGTGAGGGTTTGGGAGCAATTTCATTCGCTTGATGCCTGTGCTGAAGTATCCCTCATCACTGCCGCTGCTCCTCACGCTGATCTGCTCGTCAGAGTCACTCACACCACTATTGTTCCAATCCAGCTCCCTCGTCAAACACTCAGTGCTTTCAACATCCACATCGATTTCTTCTGCAGGAAAAAACAAAAGATCACCAGAAGTAGTGAGACGCTTTGCATTTTGTTAATCATTTTAGATTCCCTTTCCGTTTATTTAACTGCAAGTTTATATTGTTGAAATAAACCTGTGTTTTTTTAACTTTGTACAACACCACTACTTATTTTTACAAAGTCTTTTAATTTACAGGAAATTTATGGTTTAACATGGCAATGATCATCTAATGTATGCAGTGAAATTATCTGGCAACACCCCCAGAAGTAGTCCCATCTCCCAACCCTGGCCAATTTCACAGCATCATGACCGTCATTCACCACAACCAAGTGGTATGTTTCTTTGGAACATTACCAAAATTCCCCAGATTCAGGAAATATTTAATTAGATTAGAAAATAACAATGCAACTCCTTTTTAAAAAAAAAGGGAGACCAAAAGTAGGAAACTACAGCCCAATTAGCTCAACCCAAAACCACAAATGGGCACATAGAAACATAGAAAATAGGTGCTGGAGTAGGCCATTCGGCCCTTCGAGCCTGCACCGCCATTCAATACGATCATGGCTGATCATCCAGCTCAGTAACCTGTACCTGCCTTCTCTCCATACCCCGATCCCTTTAGCCACAAGGGCCACATCTAACTTCCTCTTAAATATAGCCAATGAACTGGCCTCAACTACCTTCTGTGGCAGAGAATTCCACAGACTCACCACTCTCTGTGTGAAGAAATGTTTTCTCATCTCGGTCTTAAAAGACTTCCCCCTTATCCTTAAGCTGTGACCCCTGGTTCTGGACTCCCCCAACATCGGGAACAATCTTCCCGCATCTAGCCTCTCCAACCCCTTAAGAATTTTATATGTTTCTATAAGATCCCCCCTCAGTCTTCTAAATTCCAGCGAGTACAAGCCTAGTCTATCCAGTCTTTCTTCATATGAAAGTCCCACCATCCCATGGATCAATCTGGTGAATCTTCTCTGTACTCCCTCTAAGGCAAGAACGTCTTTCCTCAGATTAGGAGACCAAAACTGCACACAATACTCCAGGTGCGGTCTCACCAATGCCCTGTACAACTGCAGTAGAACCTCCCTGCACAAGGCCATGTGACTCTAGAAGACTGTTCTGCTTTTCAATATGATCAGAACTGACCATCCAGATACAGTATCCCAGATTGCATTCCACACACCCTTACCGGCTACTGGTGGTCCGGTACCTCCTTTAATCCAGACAAAATTACTAGAGCGCACTTGAAATCCCTCCCCAGAAGCTGTGAGATGTGTAAGGGCAGTAGCTCAGGCTAAGCCGGGACAGTGGATAAACTGGGAAAGTGTAGAAAAGAGCAGGTTTAGCTGGAGGAACCCGTGGTGCATGGAGGCAGGTCATGTAAGTTTCCTTATAAGGGCTATTTATGATGTGCTGTCATCACCACAGAACCTCAATGGGTGGGTGTGGGTGGGGGCCTTGTGATTAGAGGCGGCAACGTTGAGGCATATTTTGTCAGGATGTGGAACTAGTCTTTCTCAGGGTCGGTATACTTAGCGGCATAACCAGGTATTGCAGCAATTGAGAGGAGGAGAGCACAAGTGAATTCAGTAGGCATAGGACTGGGAGTGTAGCGAATCATTTTGTCCATGTGAGAGAGAAAGGTAGAGGGGGGAAGTTTGCAGAGAGGCAAGAGTCAGGCCAGTTACGGGGAGCCAATGATTGGGAGATGAAGGTGATTTGGGAGGACAGCTTGTGGTTCTGCAGGAAATAATTAGTACTAATTTGATATTGTGTTATGGTCAGTTAGTCAGCAGATAGTGTATTTTATAGAACTGATGGTGCCTTGGGAGAACTTAGTGGATGAGGTGTATGAAAGGAAATAGCTTCGATATGTAGAGTTGGCAGCAGAAGTTGAGCAGTGAGGATGAAGAGCAAGAATATGTCCGGAAGAGGTGGTTTGTAGAGGTTTCATAGCGAGATCGACCACATCGCTATTTGGAAAGCTAGGAATTTGTGGACAGAGTTTGCGTCAGGTCGTAAAGCAGATGTCAGACGCAGCAGAGCAAAGCAGTAGGTGGATTTGGTGGAGAAAAAATAGTGTCAGTTGGGGGCAGAAAGGAAATGCATAACATGCAGTATGTCTATTTCTTTGTCAGTGTATCCTGTGCAAGTGTATCCTAGTTTTATGCAAGGTTGATATTTGTGGCGTTACAAGTTTAATGATGGGTTAGGATAAGTGGCAGACAGGATGCGAGTGTTTAGCATTTGTTTGAATTAATTTGAGTGAATTAATCGTCTGTAGTTTCCTTTGTTTAGTACGTACTGGTAACATAGTTGGTGAGAGCAGGTATTAAGGGTCTCAACCCGAAATGTCACCTGTTCCTTCTCTCCAGAGATGCTGCCTGTCCCGCTGAGTTACTCCAGCTTTTTGTGTCTATCTTAGGTATTGAGGGGGGTTGTTCGGAGACGCCAGAACTAATTGTTGAGTCTTCCCAAGGCGTCGTGAACCTAACTCAACGAAACATCAATGAAGGGAAGTACCTACTTGATAACCCCAATGATATACTTGCATCTACACGATTAGTTTCTTTTAATGTGCTTGTTAACATGTAGGCCGCTGATTATTGCATATGGAGTTAGTTATGATATACTTGCATCTGCACGATGTTTTTTTAATGTGCTAGTTAACATGTAGGTCGCTGATTATTGCATACGGAGTTAGTTATTGTCCTTAGCATCAGTTTGAATAATCAGCTTAGATAGTACTTTAGCTTTGGGCTTGGTTTTCTTGGTTGAGTGCTTATCCTGGTGTTATAGCATGTACTTTATGTTTTAATTGTAATTTAGATAAGAACTAGTGAGCCCCTAAACAACACTGAGAAAAGTGCTGAGGACTCAAGTGCTCAAATCCGGAGATGAAGATCTAACTTTCAGGCTGCGATTGTCTCTATTGAAACGGTGACAGAGGCCAAAGACATAAGCTACTGTTCAAGTAGGATAAGGAATTAAAGAGCAACAACTGAAAGCTCAGGGTCCCTAGTATGCAGGATGGAATTACTGTACAGGTGATTGTTGGTCGTGCGCACGCGGTGGGTTGAAGGGCCTGTTCCCACACTGTATCTCTAAACTAAACTAAACTAAACTCTCTACCAACAAACTCATTGGAAGAAGCACATGAGAGATGATCTTGCAGTGAATGTTTGTTCTGGCTCTAGATATTACCTTGATCAGAGTCTGATCTCTCGGAAGAAACCGTTGATCCTATGCTATCCATTCGCGTCCTCTCGATGTGAAGTAGTTCCAGCTGCCGTTTCAGGTGGCGCTGCTCTCGCTGCAGCTGGTCTATCTGATGAAGCGCCCTCCTGTCACCTTCTTCAAGTGTCTGGAAGGAAACACAAATAACTGAAGAGCAAAAGAAAAAACCCGCACGTCCTGGGAATCAGAAATAAAAAGCCAAATACTCGAAATAGCCAAGACCAAGTGAACCAAGCGATTGCTGGTGGTGCAAGCTGAGTGAGGATAGTGAAGCCTTGGTACGTGATCTGTTTGGAAACAAAAATATTTCTTACATTCATTCACATTGACCAGTAGGTCAAGTGCCTGTTAAAAGAACATGAAATGAAGACATGCTCAAATAAACATCCCAAGTTCAAATGTTACGAGGATCCACTCCAGTCAGCTGGTGGTACCAAATCACCTTGAGGTGCACTTCCATCCCCTTGCTGGTGGAATACTGGATCTCTGTTCCATCTATGTATCTTCACAAATCAAAATTTGAATGATGGTGGCAAGGCAGAGGCTTTGAGATATCTCTCGTCAATATTCACTGCAAACATGTACTGAAAAAGTGGCATGATATTTCCACAATTCAAGAAGAGCTCGAGGAAGTATACCATGCAATTAATGCACTTGGAAACAATTTTGACTGTTGTCCGAGGATAAAGGATATGTAATAGTCCAAGAAACATAGACTTTAGTTGCTAAAAACATATCTGATTGCAATGAAGCTTTACGAGATGTTACATTTAACACCTGAAAGACCAGTGGTGAATTAGCCAAGTTTTTCTGCAGAGCTAATGAGGGTGCAGAGTTTCTGCCTGCAGCTTACCTTGATATGTAACTTGGCCTTCGTAAGTAAACTGAGCGTGGTATGCCTTGTACTCTCTGCTCCCACTGGTACCAATTCTTTCAAGCGTTCCAAGCAAAGTCGCAGATGGGCTCGCCTGGTTAAACAAAAATGACACTCATTTAAATTTACAACCGATAGGAAAAGAAAACTCCAAAATGCTGCACCTTTTAGATCACTGATCAGGTAAAACTGCAACTCCACTTCACTTTAAAACTTTCCTTCTTTAATAAATTGAATTTCATAAACTGGCTGATCATATTTCAATTTTTTAAAAAAAGTTTTATTATCACGTGTACTGAAGTAAGAGTGCAAGGCTTTGTTTTACATCCTATCCAAAAAGATCAGATATACTACACATAAATACAATCAACTCAAACTAAAGTACAATAGATAGAGCAGCAGGGAAGATACAGAGCGCAGAATATCGTTCTCAGCGTCAGTGTATCAGCTCCAGAGACAAAGTCCAACGTCCTCAATGGGGTAGAGAGAATTGCACAGTACCCTCGGTTTTGGCAGTGCCAATCTTGAGGTGCTTTGGTGTTACGAGGAAGGGAACAAGTGGATATAAAACAGGAAGTTCCTTCATCAACTGGAGAACGTCAGTATGTGAAATTGGCAAACATAACCCAAAGGGTAGAGATGCCATCTAGTCAACACTTCCCAAATGACACCCATTGGCAAAGGGCTGCACAATATAACCTTGATCAGAGTCTGATCACAAGGATTTAAGGGTTGAAAACTGTGGGTTATTCCAAACTCAATGTGTCAAAATTGAGCAATTGTGACCTGTTTGCTCAGGAGGAACATTCTGAATGAAATAATAAATCATGCAGACTCTGTAGAAACAAGTGGGGACAATGGAGGATTACATCAGCACTGCAGTGACAGGTTGTTTCTCAGGTTGAAAGGGCCTACTGCTGCTCCTAACCCATACATGGACCTGCCCAAATGGGCATCGACCAAAAGCAGGAAGGAACTGCAGCAGAGCTAGACCTTGAAGGGCTGCTGAATTGGCTGCAAATATAGAACATAGAACAGTGCAGCACAGGAACAGGCCCTTTGGCCCACAATGTTTGTGCTGAAGATGATGCCGAGTTGAACTGATCTCATCTGCCTGCACATGATCATTCCCTGCATTTCCATGTGCAAATAAAAGCAGCCTTGCTGATTCTTCATGTTCATCACGCTTTATGCCTCAGAATCTGCATACAATGTGTGAATTTACAAGTTGCAGGAACAAGGCCAGGATAACACGGCACATTATGTCACACAACCCCGTGGACCACATGGCACGTGCTCATTTTACTCCAGGCTCACGGAACTCAAGCTAACAGTTAATTTGTGGAAATACCAGGCGTGCAGCTGCTGCAATTGAAATGCTGTCATTTGTTGACAAGTCAAAAAACAGGAACTGATCAAGCTGGATAGAATCACTTTGTTCCAAAACCCATTGCTAGGCTCCTGAAGCCTAATGATAAATGAAGCCATATAAAATGATATCTTGAATTTACACTACCATTTCAATATTGTTATCTTTAAAGTAATAGAATATTTTTTCTGAACACTAGATTCTGATCGAATCAAAAACATGGCAACTGCTGGACAGTAAAGGATGTGTAAACAATATCGTGCAAATGACAATTTCTCAATGCCTTTTTAAGTATTAGGCTCAACATCATACCAACCACCAACAGGGCTGGTCATTTTGGTTGTGAAATCTGCCCGTGCACAAAAACGGTTCAGGCTCTTCAACAAGAGGGCCAGTCAACTCAAGCCAATCTTCTGTCTGAAGAAGCATCCCAACCCTAAATGTTGACTGTCCATTCCCACCACCCAAGCTTCCTGACCGGCGAGATCAACCAGCACTGTATTTCGCTCATGATTCCAGCATCTGCAGTTTCTTGAGTCTCCAAACCCAGTCTTAAGGTTTTTCCTACAATAACCATTTTTAGCAGCTAATGGCAACACAAAGGTCCTGCCTCCACAAAGCAGGCAGGTCAGCTCCAGCTGGAAGGGCCAGCACTTCATCTCCCTCACCAACTGCTTCCCACATCCCAAGTAATTCAATTAGTGGAATAATTCAGCCCATTGCATGTGCACTGGATCTTTGGTAGTTAACAAATTCCTCCACATTTCTTACTGTTAGGTATTCAGGCTTGTTTTTGAATATTATAGAATCTGCTCAAATCACCCTAATGCAGAACATTCTAGATAGCAAGCATTCATCATTATTCAGATTAGCCTGTAGTCATACCCACCAAGGTTCATTGAAATTCCTTCTTCCCATGAAGTTCAGGAAAAACAGTATACATACAGTAATGAGAACTTCGATTAGTGCAAAACAACAGAGTGGTGCAAAGGAGTGCAGAAAAACTAACAATAATGGAATGAGGTAGAGCACAATAATGGAATGTGGAAGGGGGCACGAGAGAGGTGCTTGCTTCAAGAGTCTAATAGCATTCTTAAGTCTGAACATTCAGGCTTTCAAGTTCCTGTATTTTCCCCCAGAAGGTAGAAGAGAGCAAAGTGAACGGCCAGGGTGAAGGCGCCCTTAATGGTCCACCCAGCCATCCTGATGCGATGCACAGTGAAGATAGACTGGATGGAAGGAAGTGACAAGCTTCTGATGTACTGGACTGTGTTCACACTGATGGCTCAGACAGTCCTTAACATTAATATTCCTACCCGTTTTCTCTGGTTCTTTTGCAAATAGCCTTTAGCGAGATGAGTACATTCAAGATACGGGCGAGGCCAGGCATATTCACTGAAATGGGGGGGGGGGGGGGGGGGGGAAGGGGTGAAAAACGGATTCAGTCATGACTTGGTCTCATTTGCAAAGATTTACTGATCAAAGATGAAGAGCTGGCCACCTCAAGGTTATGACTGCAACAAGGATGGGGAATTCCCGTGAGCTCAAGGGGGAAAACAAAACAAAACTGTTAGGTCATTCATTCCTATTGACAGTATGCGAACATCACAACAATCAACAACAATCAACTGCACATGCAATACAGTGTAGGAAGGAACTGCAGGTGCTGGTTTACACCAAAGACAGACACAAAATGCTGGAGGAACTCAGCAGGACAGGCAGCATCTCTGGAGAGAAGGAATGGGTGACATTTTGGGTCGAGACCCTTCTTCAGTAATGTGCCTTCCATGAAACGATGCAGAAATACATAAGTACAGCAATACAACACTGCAGCCCCTGTGAAAAGCAGCTTTAATTATACTCTGCTGCGACAGGTTGGATGTTGCTTTGGCCAGTCAGTGTAGAGAGAGAGCAAGGTTGAATCACGCAACTCCAACCAGTATGCAACCCAGAGTTGCAGCTGCTCACACAGCCGTTTCCCAACTGAACACCCCAAATAACAGATCACCTGAAACTAATTGAATTTAGAATCCATTTACGAGCCTGCATATTCCAGCACAGCTCAGCATGTCAGCAGCTCTGATCTTGGAACCTTTCAAAAAATCCTCCTAAATTTGGAGTATTTGATACTCTCTCCCCAAGATAGCCGTGTAGGCTAATTACATTTAAATGACGAGAAATCCAACAGGATATGGGATAGTGCTGGGAAAGATATTGCAGTGGAAGATCAGCCATGATCTTGACTTGCAGATAGACTTAAAGGCCTGCAAGGCCTACTCCTACTTCTTATGCTCTGATGGTGAGAACAATTCCAAAGCATTAGAATTAGAACCACTCTCAGAACAAGAAAACGCATATACACTCATACAAAGAGGGGGGAAATTGTATTGCACTAGCAATTAAAAATGTCCTTATTGTGAAAAGGAACAGTGGCGTAGCTGGTAGAGTCACTGCCGCACAGCTCCAAAGACATGGGCTCAATCACGACCTCGGTGTTGTCGGTGTGTAGTTTGTATGTTCTTCCTGTGACCGTGTGGGTTTCCTCCCACATCCCAAAGACACGTGGGCTGGTAGGCCTCTGTAAAATCGCCCTTAATGTGTAGGGAATGGATGAAAAAGTGGGATAACACAGAACAAGTGTAAACAGGTAATCGATGCTCAGGGTGTACCCACGCTGTAACTCAAAAACAAAGTAAAAAAATTGTACAAAAGTAATTTCAGACAGGCAGGCTCCTCAATTGGACTAAAAGAAAACTTGGCTGTGTGATGTATCAAATTCCTCAGTTATAAATATTCTTAAGATCCTGTTCTGCAACATTCTATCTGATGCTGGCATGAAGCAAAACATTATTAGAGGGTGTGTTCAGCAACTAGAAATGTCTACAATATCACAAGGAAAGTGACGTAAACAATTCCCGTGGCCTTCTGCAGTTTTAAAAGATATGCAATAAAATTTCTTAAATCTGCCATAACTTGAATATGTAGGAAGGAACTGCAGATGCTGGTTTACACTAAAGATAGACACAAAATGTTGGAGTAACTCAGCGGGACAGGCAGCATCTCTGGAGAAAAGGAATAGGTGACGTTTCGGGTCGAGACATTTTACCATGTGTTCTAATTTTGTTTTCATTCAACATATTTCTTGCTGTCGTTATAGCTGATCCATTTTAGATAGCCACATGTTATGTAAACTAGACACGGTTAAAAAATAAATTCAGAGAATAAAATATGATTTACAGATGCAATTGATAAAAGATAGTCTTAGCTAGTTGCAGATCAAGCAAGGAACTGTGTGTGTGTTAGATCTGTGAACATGGGGTAGCATATCAGTAATCTCACAGAAAAGGGTCTTCCGGGAAGAGTGATCATAATACGATACTATAGAACTTTATTTATCCCAGGAGGGAGATTGATCTTATAAAGTATTTTGAGAGCAAAAGTAAACAGTTTTAAACAGTCTCAAATGAAGAAATCAGGTAAAAATGTTAAAATCAATTGGGAAATTAGTGTAAAAATGGGCGGACAATGATAGACATTTTAGAATTGTGAAATATTCTATATGATCAGATATACTATTGTGAAATAAAGACCACAGGAAATGTCATCCGTCCAAGACTTACAAAAGTTGCTAAGGATGGTATTACATCAAAATAAAGACTTAATTGAGATGCAAGAATAATATCTTGACTGAGAACCAGAAATATTTCAGAAAACAGGAAAGGTTGACTTAAAAAAAAGATAGAGAGAATACAGGGTGGGAGTAAACCAGCACTTAGATTCACATCTTTTCAGAAAAAATATTCTTGTGTTTAATGCCCAAGGCAGAGTTATAAAAATAAATGACAAACATGTTCAACTAATTTTATATAGAACACAAAAATCTGAAATTGCTAGAAACACTCAATTTTGTTGGAATCCATGAAGGGAGAAAAATGATTAACAAGGATAAACATTAATGGTCTCTCTGCCCAAAGATGCTACCTAATCTGTTAAGTATTTCCCAGTATAATGTTTTTATTTAATATGTACACCAAAACATTTAATCAAGGAGAAAGAGGGCAAGTGACCTGAAAACCACAAGTATAACAGGGGATAAAGTACTAGTCAAGCTATTGATAAATATCTGGCCTGATAGAATGTAACTAGGTTCTAAAATAGGTAGTGCTAATAGAAATTTTCTAAAATTTCTTTTAAGATTGTGCAAAGATAACAATAAACTGGACAGCAAAGCTACCACTTTACAAGCCACATAGGACAAAAACTTAGGGTTTTTAAATAAACGATGATGTAGTTAGCAGGGCAGATAAAAGGACGTTTTGCAGTGTATTTATTTGGTTTTCAAACAAAAACATTGGGTCCTCTCTTCACCAACCTTACAATCAGTCTGAAGATGGGTCCCGGCCCAAAATATAATCTATCCATGCTCTCCAGAGATGCTGCCCGACCTGCTAATTTTACTCCAACATTTTGTGTAAACCAGCATTTGCAGTTCCTTGTTTTTTCACCAGCACAGAATTGTCACAAGGTTTGCAGCAATTCCGAACCACCTTTAAAGGGCTGTTAATGC
This sequence comes from Rhinoraja longicauda, assembly GCF_053455715.1. Classification (NCBI taxonomy): domain Eukaryota; kingdom Metazoa; phylum Chordata; class Chondrichthyes; order Rajiformes; family Arhynchobatidae; genus Rhinoraja; species Rhinoraja longicauda. The sequence continues at coordinate 19,522,950 of NC_135988.1, forward strand.
TACTTGTTCCTGCAATGCTGATAGCCCATAGTGAAATAATTTAAAAAATAGTTACAACAGAAAATAAAAATGCTTCCACAACAATGCTCTAGATCCTGATTGTTTTCTAGCAAACATAACTCTGACCCAATGGATGCACGAGACAACATTCTCCTGTCCACAAAATCCGAATAGCTCAATGTTCCAAAGTGGGAGAAATATCATAGGATCAGTCCTCCAGGTAACTCGAGTTACATCCATGTCATACATCTGCTCGTAAAAAACAAAAGATCTCCGGCTGAATTTATGAACGATTCCAATAATGTCCGATTGTGTTTAGCAATACCTGGCTCTAACATTTACAACTAAATGGAGCAGCTGTGTTTATTCAAGACATGTGGAAGATTTTCATATTCATTACAAATGTTCTTTTGGATTCTAATTTCAAGCTGCACCGCCCATTTGCTTGGTTAATCTGCAGATATTTAAAGCCTTGAATGAGCCTGTGACCCACAGGTGTCCGTTTTCACCTTCCCGCTACAATACACACAAGGCTCAAATGTTTCTCCATAAAAAAACTTTTTGTAGCCAAGCACAGAATTAGAATGTCTTTGAAAACAGTGGGAACAAATAGCATTGGCAGCACCACCCAAATATTAGCATCCATTCAAGCACAATTAGATTTGTGCACAGGCCAAATACCATTATATATCATAAAATAATAAAACATTTATTACTGCTCTTTAAAAATAATAAAAAATCTAAACAGATAAGATGGGATCATGGAAAACAAGTAACATGTGTGCATACATTTGAGGTGGCTCCAGCGAACACACAAAGGGAAATTTGTCAGGGCAGCAGACACTGGACTTTGCTAACTCCAGATGAAAGCTTTCAGTATTCAAGTTGAATTTAGCTGGCAGATAGCACTCCCCTGGGCTTAAAGACTGTATGCCTCGCTGTCACCTTCCTCTCAGCTAACAATGATCCATTCTACATTTCCTTTAGCATCATCTGCTTTGATCTGTCATTTTCACACCTTACCTTTCCACATATCTCTAGTTTCCCTCTCCCCTGACTCTCAGGCTGAAGAAGGGTCTCGACTCGAAACGTCACCCATTCCTTCTCTCCAGAGATGCTGCCTGTCCCGCTGAGTTACTCCAACTTTTTGTGTCTATCTTTGGCCAGGATGGTTGGCTTTTCACTACAGAAACTAATTTAGAACAAAATATCCACATTCCACATTGTTTTGAATTAAAAAGCTCTAATACATTTTATCTGAAACATTAACTATATTATCTCTGTTGAAATTCAACAATATACAAAAATAGAATCAACTTCTGTAGCTGAAGCTCCTAGAAAGATCTGGCATGAACTTTAAAACCCATTCCATATGATCTCAAAAGGAGTACATATCAGTCATTAAAAGGCATGCAAGATAACATGCATCTGTTGCAATGTATTGCACAAGGAGCATTTGTTCTCCATGCAACAGGTTCACTAAAAGGCAAAATACCGAGCACACAAATTATATTCTATATTTGTGGAAGATAAAAGACAATATAACTAGCACTTATGGGTAATAGCGTTGCAGTTGAGACACACAATTTGGGACTTTTTCTTCTCTTGTGGTCTCTCAGGTGGATAGAGGCTTGCTTCCACTTCAATACTTTGGCATCTGGAGATGATTATGACTCTTACCATATACGGGACAAGAGGTGCTTGACAGGCTGGCAAATGAGTGGTGTGGGAAGACTGTTTGCTTTCTGTCGTTTTTTGCTAGGCCTGCCTTGGAAATTCAAGATCCTTGGTGGTGGAGCACAAGGTGGAGATGTTGTTCCAAACGTCTAGTGTCAGGCACGTTCACAATACAACCTGCCTTTCATGACCATCTAAGGATGATTAGAGTCTCAATGCTGACATCATTAGATGGGAGAAGCCACTAATACTGACTCACTTCTTTTGCAAGTAAATTGGTGGATTCTACAACAACATTGACGGCATTTGTCAAATGCTTTGATGTGCTTGATATAGACACTCCAAGTTTTGCTGTGGATTATCTTACAAGAGAAGCACTCATTCAACTCGTCCTTCCTGGCAGTTTCTCTGATTTCACAATGCAGGCTTTGTGTCTTAACTGAAGGGACAATTAGCCGCCATGTATGCACCATTTCACCTCAAAAACATCGCCCGTCTCCATCCATCCCTCTCCTCCACAGCTGTTGAAACCCTCATCCACGCCTTCATCACCTCCCGTCTGGACTACTGTAACAACCTCCTCTATGGTTCACCCTCAAAAATCATCAACAAACTCCAACACATCCAGAACTCCGCTGCCCGTCTACTCACCAACTCCCCGATCCGTGACCATATCACCCCCGTCCTTTACATGCTCCACTGGCTCCCCATTCCCCAGAGAATCCAGTACAAAATCCTCCTCATGACCTACAAAGCCCTCCATAACCTGGCCCCATCCTACCTGACTGACCTCCTCCACAAACACACTCCAACCCGTAACCTCCGCTCTGCTGCTGCAAACCTCCTGTCCCCCCCCATCCGGACCAAACTCAGATCCTGGGGGGACAGGGCTTTCTCCATCGCTGCTCCCACACTCTGGAACTCACTACCCCAAACCGTCAGAGACTCCGCCTCACTCACCACATTCAAAACATCACTGAAGTCTCACCTGTTCAGCACTGCCTTCAATCACTGACTGTTACCTCACCTTCTTTTTCCTTTTCTCTTCGTTTACTTATTTATCTATTTATTTTCTTTTATATTTTAGTAAACCTTGTAAAGCGTCTTTGAGTGTTTAGAAAAGCGCTATATAAATGTAATGCATTATTATTATTATTATTATTAAGTAACCACCAAGTGTCCTCTGCTTCCTTTACTTCCCCTCGACACCCTACTCACTGCAATACGCTGCTGCTGCTAAATCACTCACAAATATCAGATTCACACTGCAGCCATGGTGCAGGTGAGGTAAGGATTGTCATTTTTAAAAAGAAATTATTAAAGGACTAATCACATAGCCCTTTTCACGTTCCTTTCAGAATTGGCTTGAATGCATGAAAGATATTTCAGATACTTTGTAAGGGGAAATAACAAGATGCGCAGAGCAACGGCACATTATTAGCAGGTGGCCAGGCAATCTGCTTCGGTATTATTGCTCGAGAATAAATATTGCCCGTGAGATCCACGGGAAAGGTTTATCATATCATCCAAAAAACAAATGGCAGACTGGCAATGCAGTGGAATTTCAACCATTGTGCTTAAATCAATGAGTCAACCTCCTTGTTCAGGCAAATGTTACCAAGAGAATGCCAGATTTGACATTTGGTGGATAAAATGCTAATTGAAATGAACTGATTAGTTCTGGATTGTGTTATGCTTCTTGAAACGGTTGGCAGTGCAGTAAGCAGGGAGTAGGAGAACATGGCGCAAAACACATTGCCGGCCAGGCAGCATCTGTAGAGGGAATGGATAGGTGACATTTCTGTTCTAAACATCTCCTATCTATTCCCTCCACAGATGCTGCCAGTCAATGAGTTCCTCCAGCATGTTGTTTTGCTCAAGGATCTAGCATCTGCAGTTCCTTGTATCTACAAGAGGAGAATATTTCTTTGCAATCATAACAGTATAATAACAGTATAACAGAGCTTTATTTGTCGTTCGGTACCGAAGTACCGAACGAAACTACATAGCAGTCATAGAAGAAAAAAAAGAACACAAGACACATAACCCCAACACAAACGTCCATCACAGTGACTCCAAACACCCCCTCACTGTGATGGAGGCAACAAAACTTCCACTCTCTTCCCCACGCCCACGGACAGACAGCTCGTCCCCGACCGACCCGCACAGTCCCCGCACCGGGCGCTGAAACGTCTCGCGGCCGAACCGGGCGATGAAAGGCCTGCGACCAAGCATTGCGCAGCTAAGTCCCGTGGTCGAGCCGCACCGGGCGATGTTAAGTCCCGCAGCCGAGCCGCACCAGCGATGTAAAGCCCCGCAGCCGAGCTGCACCGGGCGATGTTAAGTCCCGCAGCCGAGCTGCACCGGGCGGTGTTAAGCCCCGCAGCCGAGCTGCACCGGGCGATGTTAAGCCCCGCAGCCGAGCTGCACCGGGCACTGTTAAGTCCAGCGGCCAAGCCGCACCGGGATGTAAAGTCCAGCGGCCGAGCCGCACCGGGGGATGTAAAGTCCAGCGGCCAAGCCGCACAGGGGGATGTAAAGTCCAGCGGCCAAGCCGCACCGGGGGATGTTAGGCCCCGCAGCTGAGCTGCACCCCGCGCCGTGAGGAAGAGAAAAGTCCCCCCCCCCCCACACCACCACCCCCTCCCACACATACACAACCAAAAAAATATATATAAAAACCATCCCAACACCGACACACAACAAAAAAAGGAAAAAAAAAGACGGACAGACTGCTAGGAAAAGCCTTCAGGAGCTGCAAAATGTTTCTCCAAAGTTCTCTCTCTCTTCCATACCTCTATGCAATAGTATTAAAAAAAATCAGGAAGCAGTGACAATGTTCATCTCACCCAAATACACCATTGCATTACATGAAGCTTCACTCGACATCCTTGTGGTGGTGTTAAAAAAGGTAAAAGAGGCAAGATTATATGATTAGGACAGTCCAGAAATGCTCAAAGTAACATTTAGGAACAAGACCAGTCGTTGCGGTGAATCAGGTATTCTCCGTACCCACTGCACTTCATGGCAATTCACCACAGACAGGGGAAGCACAGTGGTGCAGCTACTCGAGCTGCCACCTCAATGCAGACTGGCTCACTGTCTGGGTGGAGTTTGCACATTCTCCCCATGGGTTGCTCCAGTTGCTCTGGCACCACCCGCATCCCAAAGATGTGATAGGTTAATTGGCTGCTGTAAATTGCTTCTAATGGTAGAATCAGGTGAGGGGGGGAAGGAGTTGATGGGAACATGGGGAGAATAAAATGGCATTAATGTAAATGGGTCAGGACCGACTCAGTGGGTGAAAGGGCCTGTTTATGTGTTACATCGTTTTGGGCTATTTAGAGGTGGTAAGGTGAGCCATCCAATGATTTAGAAACTTGCAGTGAAATGCATATCCTTGAGAGAAGAATTTGGTAGAACTGTACAATAGACGTTCAACTGTGAAGTAATGCTTGCAGGAATGGCCTTCCTTGGAATCCCTGTTGCCAAAGAGTGAAGCCAGCAAGCTCCCTAGACTTCCGGACTTGGAAGGGCACTACATGGCACGGTTCCGTTGGTTCTACAGGTCACAGTGCTTATAAGAATGCTGGAAATTATGTGCCATCAGGTGACTGAACTGTAAGTCATGCCAATCTACCACAGGTGGACACAATACAATACAATACAATACAATATATCTTTATTGTCATTGTACCCAGGGGTACAACGAGATTGGGAATGCGCCTCCCATACGATGCAATAATTTAGGTAATTTAGACAGCAGCAACCCAACGAAACGAACAGTTGTAACAGTTTTGGACAGGGTAAAGTGCAAGTTGATCTATGCGTTGTGGCCATCCGGCTCAGCAGGACCGGTTCATAGCAGCTATGGCCCTGGGGATGAAGCTGTTCCTGAGTCTGGAGGTGCGGGCATAGAAGGCCTTGTATCGTCTGCCCGATGGAAGGAGTTCGAACAGACTGTTGCAGGGGTGTGAAGAGT